>NC_135327.1:183370519-183698379 GCF_023851605.1 Tamandua tetradactyla
ATATTTTCTCCCCATATGTAGCTTGTTTTCTCATTTATTAACATTGTCTCTCAAATAAAATAATTTTTCACCTAAAAAAAAATTTTCCAGTCCAGAGCGTCCACCTCCAGACAAAGCTGTTTACTGGGACTGAATCACGTCCCCCAGAGTTTGTTCAGGCCCCAAACCCTGTCCTGTGGGTGTAAACACACTTACAAATAGGACCTCTGAACATATTACTTAAGGTATACCCAAACTGAAAAGTGATAAGCCTTAATCCAATATGACTCAAGTCCTTATAAGCAAAGGAAACTGGATACAGAAAGAGGAGCCACAGGGAATAGCCAGAAGATAGAACTCAATGGAAGCCAGAAGAGAAAGAAGAAGATGCTGCCATGTACACTGCCATGTGACCAAAAAGCCAAAGAACCCCAAAGATTGTCATCCTGCCAGAAGATAACTGACCCCAGAAGGAAGCAAGCCTTCCAGCTTCTGAAACCATGAGCCAATGAATTCCTGTACTTAAGCCAACCTATTTTCTATCTTTAGCAGTCAGGAGACGAATACATTGTGTGTGTATGTGTGCGTATACATAAATACATACACATACCCCAAGGTCTGCACATTCAGGGTCATCAAAACTAAACACTGCTATGCTTCAACTTCCCACACTGCCCATAAAAGTTCAAGCACAAAGCAAAGACAAGTGACATTTCATACCTGCTTTTTCTGGGATTGCTATATGCCTCTTCAATAAGCTCCATTTTGTCCAAATCCTTCCACTCACCTCCATCCAAGAATTGCCATCGATAAGGCAAATGAAAATGAACTTTATTGCACTTATCTAAAATTAAAATATGGAGAAGTAAGACATCTTGGCAAGACACAGCACAGCCTGGCCCTATAGTTTTCAGTTGGAGTGTACCACCCACTGACCTAGGAATGGTTTAGAAATTCGTGGGGGAGTCTGGTTTCTTCCTGCAGTTATGCTTGAGCATTTGTATGTTGAAATATTGGGTATTTTATTAAATAAATTTTCCCTTTCTCCCTTTTTCACAATTAGGACAACACATTGATCTTTAAAAAGATGTATGTTGGTAGGTTACATTATCTATGAGTTTCTTTTCATAAAAAAGATTCTGATTATCAGAAAGTCAAAGATTCCATCCCTGTAGGGGGGATGTTTGCCTCGGTATTTCCATACATATGGAATATGGCTCGGTAGAGTCACACCCAAGATCAAGATAAATGTATCACTCCTAGAAACTCATCCCAACCCTAAAACATCCAATTCAAGGTAGGTCAGCATGTGGTTCCAGTCCATTTCAATCTCATCCAGCTGCCAGCATGTCTACTCTCCTCCCTCTAAGCATCTTCCATATCACTGAAAGTTCAAAGACACATTGCTCTGTCTATACACACAACAGCACAGGTCTTTAGTGTCCAGCTTACGCTTCCCTGTGCCCCTCCTGTGTATCAGGTTTTCACTTCCCTTACTCAATCTCCATACATCCTGCCTACCTCACCTTTGCTCATGTCAGCCCCTACAGTTGGAATGCACCAACACCTATTAATATCCTATGTGAGATTATGGTACATTCATAGAGTGGAATGTTGTGAGAAGGAAGGAAGGAAGAAAAAGAATGGGGAAGCTCTTTGCACTCTAATATGGAGCTATCTCTTAGATATATACTGTTAAGTAGAAGGACACAGAATGAGATATAGAATCTTTTTTTGGAAGGATAGCCAAGGCCTGGTAATATAGTTGCTTCTTGGAGGGGAACTGGGTGTTGGGGGGGGGCGGAAATGATTACCTTCTTGTTGACTACCCTTGGACCTTTTAAATTTGTCTTCCAAGATAATAATGCCATCAGGAGACAGAAATAGGGTAAGATAATGGGTAATTGGAGCTGAAGGGATAGAGACTGTGCAACAGGACTGGATACAAAAACTCAGAAATGGATAGCACAATACTACCTAACTATAATACAATTATGTTAAAACACTGAATGAAGCTGCATGTGAGAATGATAGAGGGAGGAGGGCTGGGGACATAAATGAAATCAGAAAGAAAGACAGATGTTAAACATTGAGATGGTATAATCTAGGAATGCCTAGAATGTATAATAGTGAAATGTACAAGCTACAATTTTAAAAATGTTTTTGCATGAGGAAGAACAAAGGAATGTCATTATTGCAGGGTACTTAAAATAGATGGTAATTAATATTTTAAAATGTCACCTTCTGTGGGAGACTAAAGCAAAAAATGTTTATTTGTTACAAAATTTGTATTTTGACTAGTGCATTTCCTAATATAACTTATGTAGATAGTTTGATTGAACGCCATTAAGTACTTGGAATCTCAAGTAGGACATGAGATTTTGCTGGTTTGTCCAGAGTGATGCCCCAATGAATCCCAGAGTGATTTGATCAATGAGTGGAAAAGCATCTGCAAAGCCCCCTGCAGGGAGTGATGAGAATGGGGAGAAATCCAACTTCCCCAAGTTGAATTCTTGATATTCTCACAAGCAGTGTGGACAACCAAAGCTATAGGCTGAGGCCCCAGTCTTGGGGTTTGTTCATATGAAACTTAACCCCAAAAAGGATGGGTCAAGTCTACTTAAAATTTAGGCCTAAGAGTCACTCCCAAGAGAGCCTCTTCTGTTGCTCAGATGTGGCCTCTCTCTCCAGCCAACACAACAAGTAGTCTCACCACCCTCCCCCTCTCTGCGTGGGACATGACTCCCAGGGGTGTGGGCCTTCCTGGCAACATGGGACAGAGATCTTGGAATGAGCGGAGACTCAGCATCAAGGGATTGAGAAAAAACCCTAGAATGAGCTGAGACTTAGCATCAAGGGATTGAGAAAACCTTCTCGACCAAAAGGGGGAAGAGGGAAATGAGACAAAGTGTCAATGGCTGAGAGAGTACTAACAGAGTAGAGAGGTTATCCTGGAGGTTATTCTTATGCATCAAGTAGATATCATCTTGTTATTCAATATGTAATGGAGAGGCTGGAGGGAACTGCCTGAAAACATAGAGCTGTGTTCCAGTAGCCATGTTTCTTGAGGATGACTGAATAATGATATAGCTGTCACAATGTGACTGTGTGATTGTGAAAACCTTGTGTCTGATGCTCCTTTTATCTACCTTGTCAACAAAGGAGTAGAACATATGGAATAAAAATAAATAATAGGGGAACAAATGTTAAAATAAATTTAGTTTGAAATGCTAGTGATCAATGAAAGCGAGGGGTAAGGGGTATGGTAGGTATAATCTTTTTTTTTCTTTCTTTCCTATGTTCATTTTATTTCTTTTTCTATTGTCTTTTTATTTCTTTTTCTGAATTAATGCAAATGTTCTAAGAAATGATGAATATGCAACTAAGTGATGATATTGTGAATTACTGATTATGTATGTTGCTTTGTTTCTTTATTTTTTAATTAATAAATAAATTTTTTAAAAAGAGCAAAAAAGAGATAATAATGATGAAGCTTGGCTAACTTGATTCTTGAAAAAAGAGTTTAAATTTTCTAAAATTTTATGCTTCATGTCAAATACAGCTCAATGCCAACTCCTTCTCAGAGTCCCTGAAAAAGACTACCTTGGGGGATGGAGGAACATGAGGAGGCTCCCTGGGCTTGTCAAAGACGAGGCCTGGGGCCAGGCAGAGAGGAGCAGAAGGGGCACCAGGCAGGGAGGGCTAGGGAACAAGGATGGGAGAGTACCCAGCTGACAAATCCACCCAGCTGACAAAATCCTTTTAAGTTCAACAAGACTGACAAAGTCAATACTGCGACCTATGTTTCCTGAGCTGTCCAGAGTTCAACGGTGGATGGCTCAACACCAGGCCAAATAACCTCTTAGACTCTTAACAAGGTATGAGCTAATAATGATAATAAAGGGTTGGACCAGGATAAGGCCAGAGATATTGTCCAAAGGTCATAACCAAGGAACTTGTTCCCCAGCTGAAAGACATGAAGGGAAATGACCAGGGATATCACAGAAAGGCATCACCAGAGCATTCTGGCTTTCATAGCCTGCACCTGTAAAACCCCCATCATAGGCGAATCCTGAACAGAGTCCCCTCTAGAAGGCATCTGCCCTGGGAAGGGTGTACCACTCACAGTCATCCCATGATTAAGCATTTTCAGGAACGACATATGACCAAAGGAAGGCTCTACAGTCAAAGAGTAGGTCCAAAATTTCCAGTTCTTAACCACAGCCTGAGTGTAGAAGTTGCATGGCTCACAAGCAGGGGGGTTGACCAGGAAGAGATAGCCACACAGGCCCCTTATGGCCACAGCAGGTGGTGGTGATTGCATTCTGGCACAGTGATGGAGGCAAGAGACCCCTTCCCTGCCCCACTTTCCCTTGTCTTCCTGTCTCCATATTCAACTTCCTTCCCCTCACGCTAACGTCCACCCACTCAGCATGGCATTCCAGAGTCTAGGCTTTCTAGAAGATGAGTCATAAAAAGCAAATCAATTTGGCAAACTACGCACCCACATCCACCTTCCTTTCCTCTCTAAACCCTTTAAAATGACAGAAAAAGAATAAAGCGCACAGAAAACAATTAAAAGTCTTTCATCAAAATACCAGAGTGATTATATTATTGAAGAATTCAATGATATAAAGCAAAAAAATCAAACTGGTGGAGATAACAAAAGGGGGGGGGGGGGAGAGAGAGAGAGAGAGAGAGAAGCCAAAATATGAAGAAGACAGCTACCACAGAAGTGGGAAGGATAAGTGGGCTTCACAAACTCAGAATCAATGAAACAAGGAGCAAGAATGATACCAGGGTCAATTACAACAAGATTAAGCAAGGTATTGCTTTGGGACCCACTAGAGCAGGTACTCCCCCACACTGACTTGTAGCACAGGTCACGACAAACAGCAGCACAGGCCACAACAAACAGCAGAATAGTGTTTTCAAAATTCCAAGGACACTTCTTAACTCATTTTATACAGGACAGCATTACCCTAACACCGAAACCAGACAAATATACTATAGAAAGTAAAGCTACAGACCAACATACCTCATGAACAAAATAGGCAACAAAATTCAGCAACAGACAAATAGATAACATCATGATTAAATGAGGTTTATCCCAAGAATGCAAGGTTTGTTTAACATTCAAAAATCAATATAATTCACTATATTAACAAAATAAAAGGAAAAAGCCATATGATCATAAAATACAGGCAGCAAAATCATTTGGCATAATTCAATACTCATTCATGATAAAAACTCTCAGCAAACCAGAATTCGAAGAGGACTTCCTGAACCTGATACAGGGCATCTACAAAAACCTAAAGCTAATGCCATGCTTAATGGCCAAAAAAAAAACCTAAGGAAAATAGAATGCTTTGTCCCTATGATCAGAATTAAGACAAGATGTCTACTTGTACCACTTCTACTCAATATTATACTGAAAGTGCTAGTCAGAGCAACAAGGCAGGAAAAAGAAATAAAAAGCATACAAATTAGAAACAAAATAAAACTGTCTTTATATACAGATAGCAGGACCATATATATCGAAAAGCCCTGAGAATCCATAATACAAGCTCCTAGAACAAGCTGTAGAAGACAATGCCAATATTTAACATCAGTTGCATTTCTACATACTAGCAACAAACAATTAAAAAGACGTGAACTATTCAGGGATAAACTTAATACATGCAATACCAAAAACTACAAAAACACTGCTGAAAGAAATTAAAGTTGACATTAACAAAAACAAAGACAGACCACATTCATAAATTGGAAGACTCAATATTAAAATCCCACACACCCTCAAAATGATCTACAGATTCAATGCAATCCTGATCAAAGTCCCAGAGAAATTGTGGTAGACACTGACAAGCTAATTATAAAACATCTATGGAAATGGAAAGGCTCTTTCAATGCCAAAACAATACTGAAAAGGAATGAAGTTGGTAGACTTAACCTGATTTAAAGACTTAGTATAAAGCTATAGTAATCAACACAATGTGAATCTGGCATAAAGAACAGATACATATATCAAGGCAACAAAATAGAGAGTCCAGAAATAGAATGACACAAATATGACCAATTGATTTTGACCAAAGGTCCAAAGTCATTCAATTAATAGTGCTGAAGAACTGATTATTCATATGGGAAAAAAAATGAACCTCAAGCCTTTCCCCAAACCATATACAAAATTATCTTAAAATGGATCCTAGATCTAAACATAAAAGCTAAATCAATAAAATTTCTAAGAAAAAACCACAGATGGGAGGGACATCATCAACATGACAACACAAGCTATTCCCTGGAAAAGTTTCCCCTCAGAAGAAACTGATAAAAGGACAAATTTTACTTGCTTAAAACTCTGAAAGATGATAAGAAACTGGAAAAGGACCACTACAAATGCTGAATAGAAGGAAAAATTTTTTAAAACACACACACAGAAAAGAGGGGTAGGGTAGGAGATCCATATTCCCTTCCACACCTCATTTAGTGCAATTTAAGGGTCACACAGTAGCAGCATGGCCCAGGGGACCTCATGCCATGGGTTCAGACCACAGAGCCACTTACAGCAATGAGTTAGGACCCCATGCATACCCAGGTACGGGGACCCAGGTACACAGCAATACACGGTGAACACAAGAAGCTGGGGAAAAAGTGTACATAAAAGGGCCCTCAGGAAATAAAAGCGACCACAGCAGAATTGTTGGCAACAAGTATACATAATCAGCTCAGTGTGACTGCTGGATCCCTTTCTAAAGGGAAAAAATGATGCTTTTTGAACACTGACCCATTCGGTTCCCTGGGGCAGGATACCTAATGGGGAAGTAACCAGAGGCAGAAAAGCCTCATAGAAAACAAGGGAAAAACTGAACTGCTGAAAGGCAGGATGGGTCCCAAAACTGAAACATGTAACGAAAAGGTGGCAATGAGTGAGGAGAGAAATTAAATCAAATCACAGGAGCTGGGGAGAAATTCTCCACAAAAACAAACAGAAGAGATCAGGATTCCTAGAGAAGTAAGAATAGAAGAAGGGAAGCTCCTCCTGGAGGTGAAAAAAACTACACATAAAAGAGTAATCTTAAAAGTTGTACCACCCATGCAGGGCAAGAATCAGGTGCAGAAGACCTGAGGAAATCTCAACAGTTAAACAAAAGCTACTCTAAAGATACAGCAGTCGGACCAAGACTCAAAGAAGAGCCTGGGATAGGCAAAGTTTTTCAGGACACAAAAGCACAAACCATAACAGAATAAAAGTTTAAAGTAAACATTAATATTAAAATTTCTGTTCTTCAAAGGGCACCATAAAGAAAATGAATATGGAAGACATCGATGAGGAGAATATATTTTCAATACTGTATCTGACAAAGATTTCTACATAGAATATCCAAAACTCTTATAACTCAGTAATGAGTAACAAGCAGCCCAATAAAATGGGGCAAAACAGTCACAAAGACCACATATTATATGATTCTATTTATATGAAATGTCCAGAACAAGCAAATCTATAGAGACAGAATGAATGGTGGCCTAGAGCTGGTGGGGAAGGGAGACTGAGGGGAATTAGGGAGTCATTCTTGATAGGTACAAGTTTCCTTCTGAGATCATAAAAATGGTCTAATAGTGATTGTGGTAATGGTATATTTTTAATATACAACCCTGTATATTAAAAATTATTGATCTGTATACTTTAAATGGGTGAATTGTAGAGTAAGTGAATTATATCTCAATAAAATTGCTACTTTTTAATGGGCAAAAGATGTGAATTCACACTTCACAGAAGATATGCAAATACTCAATAAACACCTGAAAACAAATGTTAAAAATCATTAATCAATGAGATGATGATTAAAAAAATTTTTTTAAATCATTGATCATCAGGAAAATGCAAATTAAAGCTTCAATGAGATACCACTACACACTCATTAGAATGGCTAAAATTCAAAAGACTGCCACATCTCTCCAGCTAAGCCAACTCAGCAGGTGAACTCACTGATTTCCCCGCTACACAGGACATGACTTCCAGGGCTGTAAATCTCCCTGGAAATGTGGGACAGGATTCCCAGGATGAGAGGGATTGAAAAAGCCTTCTTGACCAAGAGGAAAGAAAGAAATGAGACAAAATAAAGTTTTAGTGGCTGAGAGATTTCAAACAGAGTCAAGAGGTTATCCTGGAGGTAATTCTTATGCATTAAATAGATATCCATTTTTGGATTATGGTGTATTGGAGTGGTATGAGGGAAGCACCTGAAACTGCTGAAATATGTTCCAGTAGCCTTGATTCTTGAAGACAATTGTATAACTGTATCGCTCTTACAATGTGACCATATGATTGTGAAAACTTCTGTCTGATGCTCCTTTTATCCAGGGTATGGACAGACGAGTAAAAAAAAATAAGGAAAAATAAATAAACAATAGAGGAGGATAAGGGGCAAAGGAAACTGGGTAGATTGAAATATTAGTGGTCAATGAGAGGGAGGAATAAGGGGTATGGGATATATGAGCTTTTAACTTTTATTTCTTTTTTCTGGAGTGATGCAAATGTTCTAAAAATGATCATGGTGATGAATACACAACTGTGAAGATAGTGCAAGCCACTGATTGCATACTGTGGACAGACTATATGTGTATGAAAATTTCCCAATAAAAATATATATATAAAAAAAAAAAAGACTGCCAAATATTGGCAAGGAGGTGGGGCACCTGGAACTCTCATACATTGCTGGTGGAAATATAAAATCTCATATCCATTTTGGAACACAGCTGGACAATTCTTATAAAGTTAAACATACATCTATCATACAACCCAGCAATTCAACTTCTAGGTCTATTCACCTAGAAAAGGAAAAACATTCACCCTCATGAAATGTTGTGCATGAATGTTTAGTAAAGGTGAAAAAAATAGAAGCAACCCAAATGTTCATCAACATATAAATGGATAAACAAATTGTACTCAATTCATATGTGGATTACCACTTAGCAATAAAAAGGAACAAACTTAAAACATGGTAACTATTAAACTTTACCATCAGGGAATCCCCTGAAAATGTGTCAAACTTTAGAGACACCCAAATCAATAGGCCAAGCCTTGGTTTTGAGACTTACTCTTGTGAAGCTTTTGTAGGTAGCAGAGAAGCTTAGCCTACCTATAGGTATGCCTAAGAGTTACATCTGGAGGACCTCTTTTGTTGCTCAGATGTGGCCTCACACTCTCTAAGTCCAACTCTGCAAGTGAAATCATTGCCTTCTCCCCTCGTGGGACATGACATCCGGGGGTGAAAGTTTCCCTGGCAGTGCAGAAGATGACTCCCGGGATTAAGTCCAGCCTTGACACCATGGAATCAACAATTCTATCCTGACTAAAAGCAGGGAAAGAAGTGTAACTAATAAAGTATCAGTGGTTGGGAGAGTTCAAAATGAGTCAAGAAGCTACTCTGGAGGTCACTCTAATGCAAGCTTCAGTTAGACACTGCTTCCTATCATAACTTGCCAAACCCCAACCAAAACTATTCCAGCCAATCCTAAAAAACACCTAGGCAATATATAAGATTCTACAAAGATTCCATGCACTAGGGTAACTTTCCAGAAATATACAACCTCCAGATGGGTCCCTGAACCAGTAAGTTCTGAAACCTAGAGGGCCCAGCCTCTCCAGAACATTAGCTAGTACCATCTTCCTACCCCATACTACTGATAGCCCCTTCCAACGTGAAAAGTTAGAATGGCCATGGCCCAAATACCCCTAAAAAAGAGGAATACAAAGATCAAAGGTAATGATGGAGTTATACAGAGAAGTAGGGTTTAACAAACAAATATGATTGCTGAATCATTAATATTTCTTTTAGTTTCCAGTATCTTAGAGCAGCTAGAACTACAAACCTAAAATTGTGGAACTGTAACCCATACCAAACTCTGAAATCTGCTCTACAACTAATTGTTGTGCTGTGCTTTGAAATTTATTGTTTTTTTGTATATGTCATTTTTCACAAAAAAGGAAAAAAAAGGTTGATTGTGATCATAAAAAGTATATTTATTCCTTCTAGCCTCCTATATTCTGGAGCAGCTAGAAGGAAAAATCTGAGATGATGGTATGGTAGCCCATGACATACTCTGGGATCTGTCCTCTAACTACTTGTTGAAGAGTGCTCTGAAAACTATCACTTTTTCTTTCTTTGCTTTGTATATAATATGCTATGTTATACAATAAAAAAAAGTAAAGAAAAAAGGAACAAACTTGGTATGTTCAATATGGTTCAATCTCAGAAACATTACGCTGAGTGAGACAAACCTGATGCAGAAGAGTACTTATTATATTATTGCATTTTATCTGAAATCCTAAAAGGCAAATCTAATCTCCAGTGACAAAAAGTAGGTCAGGGATTGCCTGGGATTGGAGATTTGAGGGTAGGAGTAACTACAAATAAGCACAGGAAACTTTCTGAAGTAATGAAACTCTTCCATATCTTGCTTAGAGTGATAGTTACATGAGCATAGACATTCACCAAATCTCAAGTTGTACACTTAAAAGGGATGCATTATGTTTTATGTAAATTATATCTCAATAGAGTGGATTTTTAAAATATTTATCTATACGTACAGATGTGTATCTATCTTTCTATCTTACATAGCACATATTCCTACTTAGCAATTCCATTTCCAGGAATTTATCCCAATGAAATGCTCACACACATGCCCAAAGACATATGTACATGAATGCTCAAGGGAACATCAACATAATGGAATTCTAGGTAGCTGTTTTTTAAAATGAAATAGATTTACTTGTACTGACATGAAAAAGTCTCTAACACACCATGTTAAGCAAAAAAAGCAGGTTGAAAAATATGTATCAGAGCTTTCCATCTGCTTTAAATATATATGAAATAAAAACCATTACCACATAGCACATCTTTACCTTTGGGTAAGGGTGAAGGAGAACTTCCATACTTGACTCTGTATTGTTTGACTCTTGTGAAATGTGAAAGTATTCATGAATTGCTTGGGTAATTTTTAAAGATTGAAAATGAAACAAGAAGTTTTGGTTGCTGTTTTTTTAAGAAGAGTCACTGAATTGAGAAGAAATCTTTCTTCAGTCAAAGCCCAGGATAGCAGCAAGAAAAAACAAAGGTTTAGTAAAAATACAGAGGCACACATACAAACAAGAACTGCTATTTCTGATAAAAGGGGAACTGTGGAGTACAATGTGGATTAACAGAGAAAACCCCCTAACTTAAACAATCAACATCCTATGAGAGCTAACACAAGTGTCTTCTCCCCAGTGAGATCTTTCTCAGTTTCCAAGGCATTTCTACGTCTTTTATCACCTAATACATGACACTTACCTTTCTTCTCACTATACTAACATCCCTGTCTTGTACAGGTCTGTGGCTCCAAATTGAGCTGACCAAGGATCAGCATTTGATACTCATTTGCTGAATGAATCAATTGTTATGTTCCCCAAAGGTGACCTACAGTTTGTTTTCAGAAACTCAATTCCTAACATGTCCAATTCCCCAACAAATAGCTTTATAACTGGTTTGCCAAAGTGCCATAATAGCTCACCACAAAGAATGGCCCTGATCCTCTGTGGACAGTGGACAAAGGACCTCAGGGGTAGCCTCAGAGCAAAACTCTGGCACCTGGGAATGAGAAGTAATTATCCCTCCCAGAAGTGAGATGATGGGACTTCCTCTGACTTACCTTGAAAGCTACAACTTTTCCGGATATGGTACAAGCAGATCTCACCACTCTCTTCCTGGCTGGCAGTGTTTGGGGACACAGGACCTGAACTGTCTCTTCTTTCTACAAAGAAACACCACAAAGATGTAGGAGCTTCCATCAAAGTTTCTGACATGGGGTTAGAGTGGTTCAGTGTACAAAGGCAAGAAAAAAGATTCATTCATCTTTCTGCATAAGACAAAAGCATGCACGGTAACCTCACAACATTCTATAATGTTAGGGATGACATTATAAAATATACATTAAGGAGAGGCCCTCCACTATTTAGGGAGGAGCCAAGGAGCCTAAGGCCACCAGGCTGCTAGCCAGACCCAGGAAGCCGTGCAGTTCAGGAGGGTTTTTTCTCAATTCTGGCTGTCCATCAGAACTGCCAGGAGACATTTTAAAAATACAAGTCCCCAGGCTCCACCCAGGACTGCATGAACCATAATCTCCAGGACTGGGGCCAAGGGCCATTTTATGATAGGGAAGCCCTAAATGTTGAGGTAGCCAAAGACACCTTCTATATCTACAACCTCTTAAGACCGCAGAGGGCTTGTGGAAGGCTACCTTTTATAAACCAAATTTTATTTTCTATAACACAAAACTTGTTAATGAATTATTAGAAATGGGTACTAATACTAAAAAAAAAAAAAGGCAATAAACGGAAAGCCTACATATCAGAATGACAGCTGCCTCCTTAATTAGTTTTAGGTTAATCAGAAGAATCTGAATATAAACAGGAATATAGGTTCTTTCAAAGATTACCTTTACAAGTACTGCCATGAGCCTTTCCTTAACAATAATATTTCCCCACCCACCTACACCCAAAATAAGCATATAAAACTCATTAGCCACTCCTCCCTATTTAGTACCACCTATCATTTTGTTATTCGTATTCCCTTTTCTTTTTATAGGTCCCTTAGCTACCAAACGACTGGACCTCAAAACCCATGTCTGTGGGGCCCTTGAGGGCCCCCTCCAATCTCCCCAAGAGCAGCTGCTCTTTTGACCTGACTTCACTGAGCAGATCCTTTCCCTCCCTTCTCACGAGGCTGAAATGCAACTGATACTGTTAAGGTTCTATTTAAAGCAAAACTTGTCCACATCTACGTTTCCTATAGTTAAAGAAATAAGCAAAAAAAAACTGAAGGAAACATGAAGGACACATACGACCAGAAAAATTGTAAACGTAAATCTTAGATAATAAAATTAGCATGATAAATTTGTTTGCTGGTAGTCTTGGCACTACCTGATATTTTAGGAAGTGCTCTATTAAAAATCTAAAATATCACTACAGCAAGTGAGTTTGACCGTGAGCTCCAAATGGAGCCTTGTCTCATTGTCACCAAGGTATGATCAGGGCCCAGTTCCATGCCTAGTACACAGCAAGCACTCAAATTTATAGAATGAAAGAAAGGATAAAAGAAAGGCAAACCAACTGCCAAAGCCATGAAATCCAAAGGATATTAATATATCATAACCTCCCTGAGGGACATCATTTCCATCCACAATTGTTAAACAATCTCTGTTCAAAATTCCCCCACTTACCTGTCACTAAGCCTAACACTCCATTAAAAAGGAATAAGTATCTTAGTATATTCATTCATTCAACAAATGTCTGAGTACCTACTGTGGGCCAGGCACTACTAGATACTGAAAATGAGCAGTGAGTAAAGTAGACAAATTTATGACTAAAACAATTGCATTTATTCATGTCAAGAAGACAGTCAATGCAAAAATTAAAATATACTCTATCACTCATCTTTTTTAGATCAAAGTAGAATACAATGTAAAGGAAGCCCCTGGAGTTGTACAGCATGACATTCCTAACTGGGGTTCCTTGTTGAAAGGCAAGTTCTCTGGGAAGTTTAAGGAGAAATTATATTGGGAGAAGAGCAGAGTCTCCCCTTCCAGTGAAATCAGGCACATCTGTAATTCATTCATCAACAGCACCAATTCACATCTATCTAGAACATCTTGCTTTTCAAGCTCATTCACATCTATCAAAACATTTTCTAGGTATGAAGGAAAAAACAACTCTGTTCTAGTAAAAGCAGCACAGATTTGCCCAAAGTCATGTGTTGCATTTAATGGTCAATTAGAACTCAAGAACCCTAGCTCAGGGCCTACAGGACTTTCCCATGAGCCTTACCAGAAGTTCCCTGTGGACGTGGAAGAGGAACGGGCACTCTGCTGGGGGCAGAGCTCTTATTCTTGATGTCATGAGCGTTTCTGTAAATGGAAGGTAGCCTGCTCATGAGGTCTGAGCTCATGCCCAACTTCTTTAATTTTTCCAGATTCTCAGAATTCAAGAAATCATGGGATCTCTTACAGCTAGTGCCAAACTTGCATTCACCCTGTAAAAAGTACTGGCAGGTATGAAGTTTGATACATTGCATTTTATAGGAACAAGAGCCATAGGGTCCATCTCCTTTGTTGTAATGTATGCAGATCTGTTGACAGAGAAGGGAAAAAAACACCAGCTTAGGAAGGGCTTGCATATTCCCCACCTCCCTACTGAACATTCTACTGATTAAAAAGGGCTCTTACAGCCACATAGGCCATACAACTCATGATTACAAGAACTTTCCTAAGTCCAGACAAATGGCTGCAAACAGATGCCCTTGTTAAAATGGGAACCGAAGGAGCAGACTGGTAAGAACAGCCCCCAAAACTGGGAAAATTCAAAGAACCTCAAACTGCCAAATTGCTCCCTTCACAGGAGACATTTTAATGTAAATCACATAGAACTTCATCATCTCCTTCCTAACAACCCTTATAGTCTACCTATACTCTTCCTCACAGACTCATCAACTGTTTCCTATACAGGTTCCAGTTTCTTCAATTCTTTTTTCTGTGACTCAGGGTCAAAGAGGCTGAGGATTTAATGCATCTTAGAGCCAAATACAACCCTTGCATTTCTAGAGGGAGCCAATCAAGCCTCAGAGAAGTTAAATGGCTTGCCCCAGGTCACACAGCTATCCACGGCATCTGGTACATACAGTGCTTGTTAAACTGGGTTGGCAAAGCTGGGACTTGAACTTCAATTAACTGCTTCTTCTCCTCTACATTCCAAATTCCTGGAGCAGAGAAATAGACCAGAAACCACCAAAGGCCTATCCACTCAATTCACAGGCACTATATTTAGAAAGACGTAGAAATGTACCAGAGCCCACATCAATGCAAAGTGTTAATAACAGGGTGGTATATGGGAATACCGTATTTTATGCATGATTGTTCTGTAAATTCACAATTTCTCTAATAAAGGGGTGGGGGGCGGGGCAGGAATACACCAGAGGACTGCAGAACCCAGACTTAGAACAGCAGGGATCCCACTTAAGAGATGAAGGCCCCAAGGGAAACAGCCAGAGAGGGCTGGGCTCTAGCCTCAATTCTGTTACTCACAGCTATATGACCTTGGGCAAGTTACTCAACAGCTCTTTAACCTCTAAGATGGGAATAATGCCTACTACATCATAGGGCTGTTGTGAGATCAAATGAAAAACACGAAGTATCTAATACGTATGGATTCTGGCCCATAGCTGGTGCTCAAATCAGGGGTCAAACCCTAACCAGTCATCTGGTAGGGCAACTAGACTGAGCAAAAACTCTGCCTGGAAAGCTAGGTCTCAGCTCCCATTTGCTAGCCTGCACACCTGTCCTTCTAAGGTCTTTATCAAAGCAAAATGTGGTAATGTTCCTCAAATAGAGGCTATCCACACTCCTGCCGAGTTACCTGCTGCCACTCAACCTGCTAACAAAATGATCTTTCCAAAATGTTAAAGCCCAAAATTCTCTAAATCCAACTCCCCACACACATATATACAATCCTTTTTGTGATATAAAAGGCCTGTGTGAAAAAGCCTCTGCCTACCCATTTCAAGCCTATGCCTACCCATTTCTCTTTCTTCCCCTCTTTCACCCTGTATTCGGTGGTGAACCTCCTGCTGTCCCTAACCAAACCAGCTTCCTTCCTCTGTGGTCGTTTGTTTAGAAAGCCTCGGTCTCCTCTGTGGTCATTTGTTTAGAAAGTCTCCGTCTCCTTCACCTGCCTCACCCTCATTCATCCTTCAGGACTCAGAGCAGGTATCACGTACTCCAGGAAACCTTCCCTGACCTCCTTCAAACTGTGTTCTCACAGAACAGAGGGCTGGTTTCTGTTGGAGCATTTGAAAAACCACCTTGCAGTAATCCATTGACTCTTGTCTGTCTTGCCGACTAAATGTGAGTCCTGAAGGAGTAGAACTGGGCCTTTTGTCACCAGTTCCTAACCAATAAAGTGGATAGCCAATAAAACTTTGCTGAATTAAATGCATTCTAATTTTCAAAAGGCAAAAGAAAACAGTTGCTACCTATCATATGCCAGGCTACTTTAATTGATATGCTAGCACTTTTTTCAAATGGGCTACTTTAATTGAATAAAATGGGGGCATTTACATTAAAATATAACAAAATTTAATCTCTCTTGCATCAACTCAAAAATAGTGCAAGAGCATCACACATAACCTGTGCTGGCCTTGAAAATGCTCCTCTCAGATTACCTACTGTAGAAAGCAAATTTACTGAAGGTTGCAGCTGCTGCCATCTACATCAGTACTTGGTTCACACCATAGCCACACTTCCCATAGGCTGCCAGCCAATAACTGAGGACTAAGTCAGGCCCATTCTGATGAGACACAGGAGTACTCCAACACAGACGTTAGCTCAAGAACTTTCTGATGCCCTGGAGTAATCTTTCTATTGCATTGCAGTGGAAGACTCTCTCTACCCAATTCTCCTTCCTTCCCGTACTCCTTCCATAAATGTCAGACCCACATAGCTGCCTGAAGGTTCTCCTGCCTTCTCCTGCCTTGTACTTCTAATCCCATCTCGCATTTGCTTCACCTAACCTAAGGCATAACCAGTGTAGCAAGCTTTGAAACCAAGTGGTTAATGTTTGAAACACAATATGAGAATTCTATCAATTAAAGTTGACAATTCCTTGGGTACAACTGAATTAGTAGAGAGAACATCATCTGCCTGTGAGCAATTCTGGGAAGCTTCTCCATACACCCATTCAGCCAGCAATACTCAGCAGTGCTTATAATACCTGCTGGACAAGGATGAGGCAGGCTGGAGGCTCTCACTGTCCTCAACAATGTGTAAAGTAACATCTAGCTTCAGAGACTGCTCAAACAGGCTCCCCCAACCTCATGAAGGCCTGCAAAGGAGATGCTGGCTCAAATGACACAGAAGGAAATGAGGCTTCAAGAGAGTATGAAACTGGCTCAAAGTCACAGGTCTAAAAAACAAAACCAGGAATCAAACCCAGATCTCCTCCATGCAGTATTCTCAGTCGAGATGCATCCTCAGCTTCTTCTCAACCATATTTCCCTATCTTCCAACCTTTTGGCCTCTCCTAATATGTGAGAACAAACCTGTCTCTTCCTGGCACTCACCTCAGGCAAAAGCCAGGGATCATTCTGAAACAAGAGCTGGCAGAGCTCACCATAGCTGAGGTGGTCAACGCCATGAGTTCTCAGGACACTCAGGTTGTGACTGGTCTTCAAGCTGTGATTATTCCTACAGTTCTTCCTATAAAGAAACAGCACTGGTAAAATTAGCCTTAAAGAAACTGTTCAACACTTCCTGATGTTGTTTTTACCAGCACCGGAAAAAATCCGCACACCCATACAAGGAGAAATCAACATACTTATTTACAAAGAAAGAGAGACTATCCTTTAAGTTCTAGGGCCCAGGACAGAGCCTCTCAGCAGGCATTTGAAAATAATTATAGGGCCATTACCCCTAGAGTCACAGTGTACCAGTCACTCATGCCACCTAGTAATATGTGAAAGGAGGCACTTAAATATTTGCTGAATAAATGAACAGGGAGCTTCATGGTTATAGGTGCACACATGCACACACACAATCATGTACATGTGTGCGCACGCACACACACACACACACACACACATCCCTATACACAAACACAGATTAAACTTTTTTCCAAGGGTCCACCCTAAGCCCACCCTCCACTCTTTCATTCAACAAACATTTGCTGGACATTTATTATGAGCCAGAAATTGGCAGCACACCCCAAGGATCCAAGGATAAACCTTCACACAACTGCCTAGAACACCAGCACCCAGAAGAAGCAAATAGTATTTGTTTAACTCAGATATGGCCACACCTGATTCTAAGGACACATCAGCACCTGAGGAGAGGCGTGAAACAACCCTACTTTACCTACTACCCCGCAGGAGAAGATGCCTAAAGAGCTGCACACTCCTGTGTTACAAAACCAAGTGACTTCACTCCCTCCCATTTCTGGAACCCAGGATATCCCTAGGCATTTTAAATCTTTCTTTGCCAAAAACTCCTGGGGCTTCTTACAACTTTTTGTCGTTTAAAAGCATCCTCACTGTTTTCTTCTCCTGCTTAAGGAAGAAATCAATTCCATAAGAGAAAGGATAGAAGAATGTGATTCTTCTGAGGCAGAAGAGTAGATACTTATATTTTCTTTTCTTTCTCTTTTTTTGAAAATGGTAAAGTAGAGAGCATGGCTTTTGCTTGAGCATCTCTGAACAAATTTCCATTCGAAAACTATTTGTCCAACTACCATGTAACAGGCACTAGGGGACAATTTCTTGAACTCAAGACTCAAGCGCCTACTCAACAGCTCTACTTGAATAACTTATATAAGGATCCCAGAACTGAACCCTTGATCTACTCCCCTCCAAACCTGCTCTTCCCACAATCACCCACATCTCACTAAAAGGCAATTTTCCCCCTTACAGCTGCATAGACCAAAAACCTTGTAATTACTCTTGATGCCTCTCTCTCATCTAGTGGAGATGACAAAGGTGATTGTAAGGTGAAGTAGAAAGTGCAAGGTCAGGTAGGCACAAAATACATCAGCAAAGAGACAGGGGCACCTGAGCCAGTCTGGGCTGGGGAAAAACATAGGAAGAAATCAGGGGAGAGCTCCTGGAAGGCGTAACTCCTGAGCTGAATCCTTAAATGCTGAGGAAGAACCAAAAAAAAAAGAGAGGAGGGAAAACATTCTAGGCAGAGAAACTAAAAATGCTAAAAACCTTACGTATCATTATAAAGATGACGATGATAATAATGATGTTAATTACTGCTAAAGTTCACTGAGCACTGACCACATACCAGCGAATTGCCTAATGTTTTATGAACTAACACAAACAGTCCTCACAACAAGCCTATAATGTCAGCAATATTATCACCATTTCATAGATGAGAAAACTGAATTTCAGATGTAAAGCCACTTCCTCAAGGTCACCCAGTTAGCAAGGAGCAAAGCTAAGATTCAAACAAGGCAGGCAGGCTCTTGAGACCATGCTCTTGACCACCAGGCTGCACTGCCTCCTAAGCACCTGGCTGGGAGTGGGGGTTCCCTGAAAGTTCTGTCAACAATAAACAAAAGCACTGAGGATCTATTTCTGAAACAGCTGACCCTGTAGTTCAGGAAAACAAGGAGAGTCAAAGGGAAAACATAGAAAGTACAGCAAACCACTCCCGCTCTCCCCCAGAAGGATCCAGAAACAGTTGGAGAAGGGAGATTCAAGAAATTCCCATGTAAAATATAAGGAAGAGAGAAAGATAAAAATTAAGCAAAAACTCACTCATCTAAGCCAATAAATACCAGGCATCAAATTTCCAAGATAAGTAAAATCTGACTCTCAAAATGAGGAACTATCATAAGAAAAAGGCTATCATCTTTATATATTTTACCAAATAATGGCATTAGAAAGATGCATTAACTATCTCCATCATTATATCATCCATCATCCACTTGCTCATTTATTGTGTGTCTTCTTCCTCTCTGGCTGCTGCTCTTTCACAGGCGCCTCTTCCTCCACCATTCTCTCAAAGGCTGGTTTTGCACCCTTAGCTCTCTCTTCAGGCATGAGACTCCACCACTGGGATCTCATTCATTCCCACAGCTCCAGTAATGCATACACCACCCAGCAACTCCTGAACCAGCCTTTCTGGCCCTGATCTTCCTTTCTAAGCTTCAGAATTGGAGAGTTGCCTCCTAGGGACACTTAAAAGCTGAAATTCTCTTCAACCTCTCAATCAACAACACTCCCCATGGATGGGACAGAAACCTGGGACTCAACAACTCCTTCATATCCTATCACCACACAGTAATCAACTAACAATCTCTCCTAAATTTCTTCAAAATACATCCCTTCCTCTTAAACTCCAATACCTTACTGGGCCTTGGAAAATCTCATCTAGATATTTCTGGGCAGTTGTTTACCAGGAACTATAAATGTCCTCCCTAGCATCTATGTGGGGTATGGGACAGCTTCTGGATTTGGAAGGAGAGCCACTATTTCTAGATTTGGCCCATGAAAAACCTCCCTGGAACCTTCTCCATTCTGTCTTTTCCATCTGCCACTGGAACCTGACACCCAGAACAGCCTTAAGAGCCATGTGTTGAGGATGGCAAAGCCTGGGTAAGTCAGCCTGGATCTTAAAACAACTGCGTGGAGCAAAGTCCCTACTCCGTGCTGACACCTGAACCTGACCTGACCAAGAAATATTTTCTACTATGTTTTAAAAAGGAGAAGGAAGAAAAGGAGGGGGGGGGGAGGGGAGAAGGAGGAAAAGGGAGGAGAGGGGAGGGTGAGAGAGAAAAAAAAAAGCCATTTCTAGATAACCAGACTAACTTCCTAAAAGTTTCTATGATATCCTCCTCTAAATCAGCATCCACACCATGACCTAAGAATCCTCCTAAAATACAAAGTTGGTGGTTGCTCTCTCCTGCCATTTGATGCGCCTCACCACCTTCAAGGGGAAGTCCAAATTCATTACCATAAACCTCATCAACCCATTCCACAAATCTCACTGGCCACCTACTATGCACAGAACACCATGTATAGACAGTTTCCACGTCTGGCCTCACAGAGTTTACATTCTACTGGGGTGGGGGTGGGGTTTGGGATAGATGAGGAAAACAAACAGGATGACGTGAAGGAGAGTAAGAGATGGCATGGTTTAAAAGGCCTCAAAAAAAAGTGATATTTGAGTCGAGACCTGAATGACTCAAGGAGCAAACGAGGGGAAGGGCACTCCAAGCAGAACAGTCACCAGATGAGAAAAGGCTGGCAGTGTTCCAGGAGCAGAATGGCACCCAGGAGGGGCGGTGGCTGGGGGGAGGGGGGCTGGAGGGACCAGTTCCCAAAGGAGCTTGTGGGCGATGGTAAGGAGTTTGCATTTTATCCCAAGTGCAGCACAAGTCTGTCACCTTTTAAGTGGATGAGCAAAAAGAGCGGAGGGAGGTTTTAAAAGAAAGAAAGCTCTCCGTCGTCTGGCCCTCAAATCTGGCGCTGGAGGCCCGAGGCGTCGCGGAGCTTCCAGAAAGGCCCAGTCACATATCCCTTTCTTCCTAAACGTCTCTCCGTCCCCCACCAGGGCTGGGCACGGATGCCCTCACCCTACGCCTCAGCCCTTCTCCTTCCCCACCTCCACTCCCACCACACCCAGAGCAACCCAGCCGGTACGTCTCCGAAACTTCTAAGAACCTGAGGGAACAGCCTGGCCCTCAGCCCCTAGCACAGTGCCAGGCACCCAGCAGATGCTCAATAAATACTTGGCAGCGTGAACTAAGGGGGAGAAGCCAAGGAACAGTCACCTAATGGTCTCCTTAAACTCTAATAAGTGCCAAAACGAGCTGGAAGGGGTGGCGGCTCGGGGGTCTTCTCCCCTCCCCCACCCCTTCCCTAATAATGCAGCCGGTTCCGACGTCTCGGCTCCCCTGCACGGCGCCTTACCCGGCCTTCTGGAATTTGCAGACCCCATAGACCAAGAACTTGCAGAGGTGCAGCTGAGAACAGAGCCCGGAGCAGCCAGGCTTGGTGCCCTGGTGGTCGCGGCACAAGCGCAGCGCCGAGGCGGCCAGCACCACGCGCTGGGCAGCCGCCGCCTCGCCTCCCGCGGCGGGTCGCTGCACCACAGCGAAGCGCCCGTGCTCCAGCAGCAGCCGCTCCAGCGTGTCCGCGCCGACGCCCTCCCGCAGCCGGCGCCGCAGCTCTTGCAGTTCCAAGCCGCCCCCGGCCGCGCACAGCACCTGGGTCACCTCGCCGAGGACTGCAGCCTGCGCCATGGCCCGGTCGGCGGGGCGCGCTGCCAGGGACTCCGCCCGTCGGACGGCGGGGGTGCGGGACGCCAACGGCGGCGTAGGACCCGCAGGCTGGGCTGCTCCCATGGGGTGGAGACACTAGCTGGAAACGAAACTGAAAGCTACCCCTGCCCTCAGAAAGCAGAACCTGTACCGTCTCGCCACGCCCACAGGCGCTCAGCTGATGGCGGTTTTCGCCTTCCGGCCTCAGTACCCCCAGCTGTGAGTGCCCGCCGCCGGCCAGCCTTGCCCGACGCCAAGATCATTTACTTCGTCTTTTTCGGCTTCTTGGAGATTCATCACAAGATTCCTTGAAGGTCGTTCCCTTAGCATGTTAAAATTAATAATCACCTCCTCCGGGTATGCGTTTTGAGTTTCACGAAGCACTTCCACCTAGGTAAGGTTTGGTGGCGACATTAATCTGAATAGCCCATCGACGGAGGCCGCCAGAACCCTACCTTGATGGACTCAGAAACAGCGCTTTCAGAAGTAGCGCTTTCAGCAAGTTCCAGTACCTTACCGCATGGTCTGTCTGCGGAGCAGGCTGGGACACCATTTGTAAAAGAAGCTAAATTGTCTCTGAGGTGAAATCTAGGCTTCCTGGATGACTCACATTTAACGGACATGGGTCCCAACACCCAAAACAAATTAATACAGTCACTCGTACCTCATTGCAAAGTGGGTTTAAATGCTACCTTATCTTCAGTGCACGCAGTAAGTCCCTTATTTTTGAACATAAAACGATACGTCCTTTTAAAAAGGAAATCCCTTTCTCCCCACCCCTACTAAATAAATATTGAACAAATATTTAAAGACTATGCAGAGCAAGGGACTCTCTTACAGATTGCTAATGGAAATGTGAATTGTTAGAACCCTTCGGGAAAGTAATCCGGGAATAGCTATTTAAATTTTAAATATACATGACCTTTGACCCAGAAATCTTTCTTCTGGGAATCTTCTAGAAGTAAAAGGAACAGTAACTTCGTTATTTACAAAAGTGGTTTCCTTCAGGTTTTTTTTTGGGGGGGGAGCGTTGTTGGGGGAAACGTAACTTAATTTTCATACTGTATACGACTATAACAGGCATGCTTTAGCTCTGAATCTATTGATCTAGAAGGGCATGCATGATGTGTTCCTAAGGGAAAAAAGAAAACTGTACAAAAATTTCCAAATCAATAACAAAAAGAAAACCCTAACTGTGTGTATGTGGCAGGATGTGTTTGAGCATGGAGAAAGATGAGGACACATAAGTCTACATTAACACTGGCTGTAAAGAGTGGACACTAAGAAGTGGAAATGGAAAAATAAGGGGTGAAAAATTGTGGGAAAAAATACTTAAGGCACAGCAGTTACTTAAAATGAATATAAAATTCTAACTACATTATTACTACAAAAGTGTAAAATATTATGAAGTGTACAGATGAGGACTAAATTGTAGCATGGACAAAAAGATGAATTGATTTAATTAGGAGGTGAGACAATGGGCAGTTTTTTTCTTGAATTTAAATTAATGTTGTTTTGCAATAAAACGATGTTTTTAAAAAAGAAAGGAGGAGTGATAGTGAAAACTTTGTCTTTCCATAAAGCGACAACAATGAAAACAACTGGCAAAAATTGCCAGAATCAATTTTTCAGGACTCTAGAAATTAGCCAAATCCTTATAGGAATCGGAGATGTGCTTAGTCAAGAAAAGCAGCCAAGTCTCAGTGAGAAAAGCAGGTTTTGTGGTTTTATAACTTATCCTAGTTCCTTCTCCTACTCCCTAACTCCATGGCAGCTGTTTTAGTTTGCTAAACCTGCAGAAACACAATTTACCAGAAATGGGCTGCCTTTTAACAATGGAAATTTATTAGATTACAAGTTACAGTTATGAGGCCATGGAAAACTGTCCAAATCAAGGCATCATCAAACAGTAACTTCTTCCCGAAGACAGGCTGCCAGAGATCGATCCTTCGCTCCTCTGCCATGTGGCGAAGCACAAGTCTGCTAATCTCTCCCTTTTCTTTCAGATTTCATTTCTTCAAGCTTCTGACTTCAGTGGCTTCCTCATAGTTTCTGTGGCTTTTTCTCTTAGTATGTGTTTTTTTTCCTCTTTCAGTTTCTGTGTGTCTTACTCTGTGTATTTCATCTTCTTAAAAAGGATTCTCATAAGAGGATTAAGACCCACTCTGAATGAGGCAGGTCACATCTTAACTTAAGATCTTACTCACCAGGGGTGCATAGGTAGTTCAACGGTAGAATCTCACCTGCCATGCAGGAAACCAGGTTCAATTCCAACCCAGGCACCCCCCCCCCCCAAAAAAAAAAACACAAAGCAAGCAAACAAACAAAGAACATTCAGCAAAGTCTGCTGCAGTAACAAGACAGTCACGTGGGAAAAAAATGGAATGTGATCCCCACCACACAGCATACCAAAAAAAAAAAGGATCTTACCAAAAGATCCTATTTGTAAAGGTCCACATCCATAGGAATGGATTAATTTTAAGAACATACTTTCAGGGGTATATACAGCTTCAAACCATCATAGCAGCCTTGAAAAGTAACAGCCCACAGATGACGCCAGAAATGGGTTCCTTCCTTCTTCCACATCATGGAAAGAAAGACCTATTACTGTGATAGTTCCTTACTATCAGAAGTTTCCACCAGCGCCCAGATCACATTAAGACCACAAAGGGAGCAGCAGCCTGGGGCAAGCAAGCAACGTGTGCCACGTTGTATACAAGGTGGTAATAGTGACCATAGCTCTCACTTTGCTTACCTATTGCTTGTCTAGTTGTGAGTGAAAGTCCAGAGGAGGACAATTGTCAGCTAAGCTATTAACAATACAACCATAGGAGTTAGGACCTTCAAAGATGTCATTATAGACTTCACTCAGGAAGAGTGGGCATTGCTAGACACATTCCTGAGAAAGGTGTTCAGAGAAGTGATGCAGGAGAACATCAGTCATCTGATTTCACTGCGATGTCAAGTCCGCAAATCAGATACGATTTCCCAGTTGGCACAAGAAGAGGAAGTGTGGAGAGAAGCAATAGAATTTCTCCAAAACCAGAGTCCGGGCAGGAAAAGTGCCTGTAAAGAGCAAGAAATGACATTCAAGCAACTTACCTGCAGGGAAAACAATTCTAACATTATGTCATTGCAAAATCTCAGTTCAAAAGAATTCCTGTCAATGTAATTATTGGCAGAAAGAGTCCACTCTCAGATCCATAGTGATGCAACATGGATTCATTCCCATGAGAATCAATCCATATTTAAGCAAACCACTTGGAAAGATCCTCAGTGACTAGTCATTTTTAAGTCAACGTAAGTAGATTCATACTAGAAATACATCATGTGAATACCATCAAACTGCTAGAGCCTTTATTAAAAGCTCTGGCCACAGACAATACAATGGAACTCAAATTGGAGATTAACCATATGAATGCCTGCTATGTGGGAAAACTTTCAGTTATTATTCTTATGTTAGACAGCATGAGAAAATGCACAGTGGAGAAAACCATATGAAAACTTTCCCTCATTATTTTGACCCCAGATGACATGAAAGATCTCACACTGGAGAAAAACCCCATGATATCATTTATGTGGTAAAAAAAATTCACTCAATATTCTTATTTTAGACAACATGAGTGAATTCACACTGGAGAGAACCCCCATGAATACCATTTGTGAAGGAAAATGTTAACTTAATATTCGTCTCTTAGATAGCATGAGTGGAAAATCACACTGGAGAGAGAGATCCCATGAATATCATCTATGTGGGAAAATTTTCAGTCAGTATTCTTATTTTAGGAAACGTGAGAGAGCACACACTGGAGAGAAACCCTATGAATGCCATATATGTGGGAAAGCATTCACGCATTGTTCTGCCCTCAGACAATATGAGAGAAGTCACTATGGGGAGAAAGCCTATGAATGGCACCTATGTGGGAAAGCCTTCAGTCAATCTTCTAGTCTGAGAAACCTGCAGTGAAATTCTGTGAATGTCATCTATGAGGGAAAACCTTCAGTAGCTTCAGTTCTTATCTTAGATAACATGGGAGGACACACACTGGAGAGAAGCCCCATGAATTATATGAATGTCATCCACATGGGAAAACCTTCAGTCAAGATTCTTATCTTAGACTGCATGAGAGAACTCACACTGGAGAGAAACCCCATGAATGTTATCTATGTGGGAAAGCTTTCATTCATAGTTCTGCCCTCAGACAAAATGAGAGAACGCAAATTTTTCTATCCTTAGATAACATGAAATTATTCATACTTGAGAGAATATCTGTGAAAGTGATAAATATTGCCTTCAGTCAATATTCTGTCCTTAGATGGAATGAAAGAACTCAAACTGCATGTTTTTAATATGGAAGTGATTTTAGCCATAGTTTTAACCTTTCGCACACCAGAGAACTCAAATACTGAAGAAACATTATGTTTGTAATCAATGATGTCTTTAGTCCGCAGTACTATTTCAATTAATATAAGGATATTCATAAAGGAAAGAATCCATATGAATGTCACCTATGTAGCAAAATCTTATGTAGATGATCTGATGACATAACATGAGAGAACTCACAATATAAATCAGATGGATGTGGAGAGACTCCGTCTACCACTCTAGCTGATAAGAAAATTACATGTGAGTAATTCTATGTCTGTACTTGATGTGGGAGTGCCTTAATTTGTTATTTATATTTAAATAAAGTGGATTAATTAGGAATGAAAAAAATAATGGCATGCATTCCTAGTACAGGTCCTGGAGGGAGCAGAGCAGGGCTGGTTCTTTCAAAGTCTCACCCCCAAAGAAGAGTGATTATTTGATCTTTCTAATGGTTCTCTGGAAGACCCCAATCAAAAGACTTATCATTGCTGTATCTCACTGGAACTAGCCCAGTGCTAAGGCCTTCTCCTCAGGGGGTGTTTGTCAAAATGCCTGAAGAAATGAATATCAGCTGGGCAAAACAATATACTAAGAAATCTTAAAGGAAAAGCTGAGGAATGAAATGTCTTTGAGGCTTTATAAAGCTCCCACATATTCCTAGTAATCTAGAAAGTCAAGCACATGTGTAGGGCTGTTAGTACACTCAGGAAAGACTTTAAAAGGCCCTAAGTTCTTAACCTTGGTTGATCTTGAGACTCTGGGCAAGCAAGAAGTGAAGGCTAAGGCAGAGTTGTAAGCTGCCTGGCTAAATATTAAAGGCATCTCCTAAAATGCACACAGAGCCTGTCAGCAAAGACTAGGAGACTTATTGATTCCAAGTGTTTAAGGAAATCTTCATCCAAGCATTAGCTAGCCATTCAGATGATCAAGTAGAGACTTAAGTGGCGATGTACGACAAAGATACAGACCTTACAAAATTATTTCAGAAAAGTCACCAAACAAATGAACTACAACTACAAGCACCAACAACAAAGAGCCCTGGGATGGAGGGAGAATCTGATTTCCAGAGTTGCCACATTCTATTATTTGAAGTGACCAGTTTTCAACTAAAAATTAGAAGACATGCAATGAAATAAGAAAATATGACACATTCAAAGAAATAAAATAAATCAATAGTAATTATTCATGAGAAAGTTCAGATGTAGGACTTAGTAGACAAAGACTTTAAATCAGCTGCTTTAATATTTTCAGAGCTGAAGAAACCATCTTTAAAGACTAAAGGAAAGTATGAGAATGATATCTCACCAAATAGAAAATATCAATAAAGAGACAGAATTTATATGAAGGGACCAAATAGAAGTTCTGAGCCGAAAAGTACAATAACTAAAATTAAAAATTCACTAGAAGTGCTCAATAGCAGATTTGAACAGGCAGGAGAAAGAATCAGAAGAAAGGTCAATTGAGATTATATAGTCTATGGAGCAAAAAGAAAAAAGAATGAAGAAAAAAAAAGTGCCTGGGAGACCTGTGGCATACCATCAAGCATAACAACATACATATAATGGGAGTCCCAAAAGAAGACGAAAGAAGGGGGCATACTCTCGCTCTCTAAGCCCAACTCTGCAAGTTGGGGTGCCTTTGAAGGACAGTGGTGAGGGGAAATCCTCCCAGTGGGCAGAACTTTGAGCAGTGCACCTGGTTGTTCATTTTGCTTGGAGGGAAAAGTGGCCAGAGGTGCGTTTGTATACTGACTCATGGGCTGTTGCTAATGGTTTGGCTGGATGGTCAGGGAATTGGAAAGACCGTAATTGGAAAATTGGTGACAAAGAGGTCTGGGGAAGAAGTATGTGGACAGACTTTTCTGAGTGGGCTAAAAACATGAACATATTTGTGTCCCATGTGACTGTACACCAGAGGGTGACTTCAGCAAATTTTAATAATCAAGTGGATAAGATGACCTGTTCTGTGGATTCCAGTCAGCCTCTTTCCCCAGCAACTCCTGTCATGGCACAAGGGGCTCATGAACAAAGTGGTCATGGTGGTAAGGATGGAGGTTATGCATGGGCTCAGCAACATAAACTTCCACTCACCAAGGCTGACTTGGCTACAGCCACTGCTGATTGCCCAGTCTGCCAGCAGCAGAGACCTACACTCAGCCCCCGATGTGACACCATTCCCCAAGGTGACCAGCCAACTACATGGTGGCAGGTTGATTACATTGGACCACTCCTTTCATGGAAGGGGCAGCAAATGAAGTGTGGGAATGGGCACATGCTTGTGGAATTCTCTGGTCTTAACATGTTCCCCATCATCTATAAGCAGCTGGATTGATAGAATGGTGGAATGGCCTTTTGAAAACTCAATTATGGTGCAGCTAGGTTGCAATACCTTGAAAGGCTGTGGTAATGTTCTCCAGGAAGCTGTATATGCTCTGAATCAGTGTCTGTTGTATGGTACTGTTTCTCCCATAGCCAGGATCCACGGGACCAGGAACCACGTACAACCTCCATATGGGTCCTGGACCAGATAAGTTCTGAAATGCAGAGGTGCCAGCCTCTCCAGAATATCAACTACTATCCCATCCCTCTATCCCATATTATTGACAGCTCCTTCCAACATGAAAAGACTGGGCATAGCCCAAATAACCCTAAAGTGTGGGAGAAAGATCAAACGTGATGGTGGAGTGTCATGTCAGGTTCATGTGTCAACTTGACCAGGTGGTGGTACCTGTGTGTCTGGTTGGGCAAGTGCTGGCCTGTCTTTTGCTATGAGGACATTTCATAGAATTAAATCATGAGCACATTGGCTACATCCACAGCTGATTCCATTTGTAATCAGCTAAGGGGAGTGTCTTCTTTAATGAATGATGCTTAATGTAATCACTGGAAGCCTTTTAAGGAGGGTTCCGAAGAGACAGGTTCTCTTCCTGCTTAGGCCAGTGAGCCTCTCTTGTGGAGCTTGTCCAGACCCTCCATCGGAACCGTCAGCTTCACAGCCTGCCCTACAGATTTTGGACTCTACATTCCCATAATTACATGAAACATTTTTATAAATTTTATATTTATGAATATTTCCTGTTGATTCTGTTTCTCTAGAGAACCCTAACTAATACATGGGGTTATACAAAGAAGGCAGGGTTTAACAAATGAGTATGATTGGTGAATCATTATATTAATTTTTTTTAGTCTCCAGTATCTTAGAGCAGTTAGAAGTAAAAACCTAAAATTGTGGCATTGTAACCCATACCAAACTCTGAAATCTGTTCTACAACTAATTGTTGTGATGTGCTTTGAGGTTTGTTGCTTTTGTGTGTATGTTTTAGTTTTCACAAGGGGGAAGAGAGAAGGTCAGTTTTGGTGATGACAGCTGTGTGATGTTGTGAGCCGTGGATTTTGCACTTTGGGTGATTGCATGGTGTGTGAGTGTATAATGTATATAAATAAGAAAAATAATTTTTAAAGGGGGAACAGAAAGAATATTTGAAAAATAATGGCAAAAAATTTCCTTGATTTCATGAAGAACTTTAATTTACACATCTGAGAGGCTCAACAGACTGCATCTAAGATAAATTCAAAGAGATTAACACCTAGACACATCAAAATCAAACTTTTCAAAGCCAAAGAGCATCTTGAAAGCAGGAAGAGAGAGCAACTTTTCATGTACAAAAGTAACCTAAATAAGATTAACAATTGATTTCTTATCAGAAACATGGAGGTCAGATGTTAATGGGGCAGCATATTCAAAGTGCTGAAAGACAAAGAAACTGCCAACCAAGAATTAAATATTCAGCAAAACTATCTCTCAAACACGAATGAGAGGGTGGGCCATGGTGGCTTAGCAGGCAGAGTTCTTGCCTACCATGCCAGAGACCCAGGTTCAATTCCTGGTGCCTGCCTATGAAAAAAAAAAAAAAAAGAATGAGAGTAAGTGCATGAGTGGTTCAGTGGTAGAATGCTCACTTTTCATGCAGGAGACCTGGGTTCAATTCTCAGATCATGCTCCCACCCACCCCCCCAAAAAAATGAATGAGAAATCAAGACTTACCAGATAGACAAACTAAGAGAGTTGGTAACTAGATCTTCCGAATAAAAAACACTAAAGGGAGCCCTTCAGGCTGAAATGAAAGGACATTGGACAGTAAATTGACTCCACATAAAGAAATAAAGAGCACCAGTAAAGATAACTAATGGGTAAATATAAAAGAGGATTGTGTTTTGTTTACTAGCTGCTGGAATGCAATATACCAGAAATGAAATAGCTTTTAAAAGGTGGAATCTAATAAGTTACAAGTTTACAGTTCTAAGGAAGTGAAAATATCCAAATTAAGGCACCAACAAGAGGTTACCTTCACTCAAGAAGGGCTGACAATGGAACAGCTCTGTCAGCTGGTCGCATGGCTGGCATCTGCTAATCCCTTTTTCCTGGGCTCTGTTGCTTTCAGCTTCTGTTCCTGTGGGGGTTCCTGACTTTGCTTCTCCAGGGCTGGCTTTTTTCTCTTGGCTTCCCTTGGCTGTTTCCAGGTTCTGGCTTGCTTAAGATCTCATGCAGTGTCTGCTGGGCTCCAAGCATCTCCAAATATCCATGTCTCTGTTCTCCATGTGTCGGCTCTGCTCTGAAGTTTCTGTCAGCTCTGAGGCTTCTGTCACTTCTGTAATATCTGAGTCTCTACAAAATGCTTCCTCTTACAGAATTCCAGTAAGCTCATCAAGACACACCTGGAATGGGTAGAGTAGCATCATCATACATATTGTATGTATGTATACATAGAATAGTGAATCAGGATTAAAAGAAACGGTTGCCTCCGCAAAATGGAATCTGGATTAAAACATGGCTTTTCTGAGGCACATAATACTTTCAAACTGACACAAGATTAATGTATTTTTTTCTTTGTAACTCTTTTTTTCATATTTGGATTTAAAGAAAATTTTATGAGGCCATAATTATAAATTGACATTATTGGTCACACAGTGTATAAAGATACTATTTGTGACATTAGAGCATAAAGGGGTATGAGAGGAAAACAAAGCCATATAGGAGCAAAGAAAAGAAAACTTCAGACCAATCTCTCTAATGAATATAGGTTCTTTGTCTTAATGTTTATTTCATTAGTAGAATCACTCCAGCTTTCTCTTTTTTCATTTTTAACGGTTTTATTCATACGTTATACAATCCAACCTAAGTAAAAAATCAATGGTTCTTGGTATAATCACATAGCCATAACTTCACCACTGCAATCTCTATGACAGCATTTCCATTTCTTCCACAAAAAATCCCATACCCCTCTGCTAAGAATCCCATACCACTACCCTATATCCTCCACTTATTGATATTTAGCTTTGGCATATTGCCTTTGTTACATTCAGTGGAAGCATATTACCATGTTAACTATAGACCCTAGTTTACATTGATTGTATTTTTTCCCTTATACTATCCTACTTTCAACACCTTGCAATGTACATTTATTTGTTCTCCGTCATGCAAAAATATTCTTATATTAATTGAAGGAACACCACCTCCAGCAAACCTTCCTCTGTGACTGGAATCTACTCTGCTTTGGGTTCATGTGGCTCCTTCAATATTCCCACTGTTTCTCCACAACAATATTTTGGATGTGTGCCCTGCAGAGCTCCCAGCAGGTTAGAAGAAGAGAGGAAAAGGCAGTTTCACTGCGGCCCGAAAAGGATATAGCTCCGACTCTGGCAAGCAGGAACTCCCTAGAGTGGAACCTAGCTTGGACCCTGAGAGGAACTAAGTTAGACCTGGTGCTGTTTATCTTATACATAGCAGAAGGACAGAAATGGAATCCAGTCCACATGTCTAAACTCCAGAAATACCAGCAAATATCTACTACTCCAATTTTACATCCCCAATAGATATTAAAGTTGCCTCTATCTCTCCTTCATCTGCATCCATGCTCAACTGATACAAATCTAAAAGCTTCCCCCCACATCTGCTCCTCCTATTATAAAAAATTCATTCATTCAATAAATATCTATTGGGAGCCTCATAGGCACCCTTCTGGGCAGTGGAAACTGAGGAGATGGAGGAAACAGTAAAAGTCATTGCCTCAGGATTTATGTCCTGTATAGTAAGCAATAAACAAGGAAGGAAACAAGCCAGATAACTGATTCTTATGTAGGAAATAAATAGGATAATGTGATAGAGAATTTTCCAGTTTTAATGCACAGATGAATCACCTGGCTATCTTGTTAACATGTAAATTCTGATTCATTAGACCTGGGGAGGAGCCTGAAATTTTGCACTTCTATGAGGCTTCCGAGTAATGCTAATGCTGCTAGTCCACAGATGCCACTTTGAGTAGCAAAGTTTAATAGAGCAAAACTGAGAAGGGGGATGGGTAGGAGGAGTTGAACACCTTTCATTCTTTCTGAACCTGCTTTCTGGTTTTAGGGAATTCCTACATTGTAAGTCTTAAAGGAAGGGAAAACAGAGTGCATGACTCCTGGTGAGAGACAGAATAATGGTCCCCCAAAGATGGGTGGGTTATCATCCCTGAAACAAGTTACCTAACACAGTTAAAAGGTCTTTGCAGTTGTAATTAAGTTCAGGGTCCTGAGATGGGAAGATTATCCCAGATTATCTGGGTGGGCCATTAAAAGAGGGAGGCAGGAGTGTCAGCATCAGAGAAGAAACAGAAGGTGCCATGCGTAGCTGCCTTGAAGATGCAGGAAGAGGCCATGAGCCAAGGAATGCAAGCAGCATCTAGAACCTGGAAACAGATTGTCCCTTAGAGCTTTCAGAGTAACACAGCCCTGCCAACACCTTGCTTTTAGCCCAGTGGAACCCTTTTATGGACTTCTGACCTCCAGGACTGTAAGATATTAAATTTGTGTTGTTTTAAGCTATGAATTTGTGGTACATTGTTACAGCTGCAATAGGAAATCAATATATTCATTTTCACAGTTTTTCTTGCAGCCAGGTTACACAAGTATGGATCTAGGTTCCATCAGTCAGTCAAACCCATTGTTTTAGCTGGGGTCCCTAGAAACTGACTCTGAGATAGGGATTTGGTTGTACATGACTTTTTGAGAACATGCTCTTAGGAGAAATAGAATGAAACAAATAGGACAGGACAGGGGAAGGAGCAAAGCAAGATATATGTTAATAGGAGTCTAGTTTCAGCCTGATCCAACAAAGATACCTGGAGCATAAATTAGGTCCAATCTAGAGGTAAGGGAATGGCCTTCATATGCCTGTGCCAGTCAGTCTTTGGTTGCAGAATGCCTTGAGGTCAGGGTTGGGTTGAGCTCATAACTTCCCAGGATATGTATATGGAGAGGAGGGCATGGGATACAGCTCTTGTCTGGCCAAAACCATTTCTCCAGAGAAGGGTGCATCTATAAACCCTCAGCAGCCAACACTCACATAGCACCAGTCTGATAAAGAGAACCTGGACATGGGCACCAAGAATGCCTACAACAGTCCATCTCTTGCACTGTCTATATCCATTTGCTTCTCACATTAAGTATATCCTATCCAGGCACAACTTCTTTGGGATTCTGGTTACTACTTCTCAGGAAACTAACAAAAGGAAGATTAGCGGATGAATCACAACCTCCATTGCTGCAGTTGGTCCCAAGGCCATTACTGAAACTCATCACCTCCCACTTCCACCATCATTTTAGATATCCATCTGCCTTGGCTAGCATTTCTGCTCAGCAAGGTGTTTTGCCAGATAGGATAACCAGACATTAATCCCTGGAAGGTCTGATACTTTTATCAGGCTGCAGTTTCTGTTTTTTTCCCATTTACATTAAAACTTGGCATAGGAGATATCCAGAGATAGAGATTTGGTATGTGATTTTTTGAGGGAGTACTGAGCCTGATCCTGTGGGGCATAGGGTAGATCTAGAGCATGGATTGCACTACAGAGTTGGTCTTACTGTGAGGCATTTTAGACAGATTCTGGATGCCTATTGTCAGCTTTCTAGACACCAGTGTCAGTCACAGGTTATAGGCTACTTCCCTGTAGTGGGAAAGAATGTAACCTTTTGAGTGCAGTGGTCTCATTTAGCTATTAGAGTGATCTCTGGAGAAGGGAGAAGTTTTAGCAGCCAATAATCTCAGAAGGTAGTGGATGGATACACTGGCCCAGTAAAAGGAATCTGGAGTTTGCACCGATGGTATCCACTATACCAATGCCAGGCCTTAATTCTAAAACTAATAAAGGAAAGAGGCAGGGGGTATACAGAATCTGTTTTAACAGATTCTAAACAGAATAACTCTGTTTAGGTGAGGAGGCAGCTATGACAATAGATATATCTATGTTTCAGAAGTGTGATGGTAGTGAGTAGTACAGCTACAGAATCCAGATTTATGTCATTAGTGGGAGAAATAAAAGTGGCTGAGCTTGTGCCTATGGTGGTGACAATGTGTTATCTTTCCAGGACCATTTCTTTCTTTTTCTTTAATAAGTTGGAATGGCCTTTTGAAAACTCAATTACAGTGCCAACTAGGTGGCAATACCTTGAAGGGTGGGGTAACATTTTCCAGGAAGCTGTGTATGCTCTGAATCAGCATCCACCATATGGTGCTGTTGCTCCAATAGCCAGGATCCATGGTCCAGGAACCAAGGGGTGGAAATGGGAGGGGCACCACTCACCATTACCCCTAGTGATCCACTAGGAAAATTTTTGCTTCCTGTCCCTGTGACCCTGAGCTCTGCTAGTCTACAAGTTTTAGTTCCAAAAGGGGGAGTGCTTCCACCAGGAGAAACAGCAATGATTCCATTGGACTGGAATCTCAGACTGCCACCTGGTCACTTTAGGCTACTCATGCCTCTGGATCAACAAGCCAAGAAGGGGATTACATTACTGGCTGGGATGATTGACCCTGACTATCAGGGGGAAATAGGACTGCAACTACGCAATGGAGGTAAAGAAGAGTTTTCCTGGAATATAGGAGATCCCCCAAGGTATCTTTTAGTACTACCATGCCCTGTGATTAAAGTCAATGGAAAAATGCAACAATTCAATCCAGGCAGGACTACCAATGGCTCTGAAACTTCAGGAATGAAGGTTTGGGTCACCTGACCAGGCAAAGAACCATGGCCATCTGAAGTGTTTGCTGAGGGTAAAGGGAACATGGAATGGGTAGTGGAAGAAAGTAGTGATAAATATGAGATATGACCACGTGATCAGTTATAGAAATGAGGACTGTAATGCTGTTTTGTTCATGTTATACTATTTAAGTTGTAAGATATCAAGTTTAAGAATGAATAATGAGGACTGTAATGCTGTTTTGTTCATGTTATACTATTTAAGTTGTAAGATATCAAGTTTAAGAATGAATATTACCCAAGGACTTGTACCCTATTCTGGAGAGATTTAATGTGTTTCTGGTTGTATGCAGGACAGTTAATTATTGTTAGGCAAAGAAAAATTGTTTCTTTTATTGTTTTCTCTTTAGAAATTAGGTATGGTTGAAGGTGATGTATATACCTGCCAACTTGACAAGGGGTGGACTGTCATGGTCAGGTTCATGTGTCAACTTGGCCAAGTGGTGGTATCTGTTTGTCTGGTTGGGCAAGTGCTGACCTGTCTGTTGCTATAAGGACATTTCATAGAATTAAATTATGATCACATTGGCTTCATCCACAGCTGATTCCACTTGTAATTAGCCAAGGGGAGTGTCTTCTTTAATGAGTGATGCTTAATCTAATCAATGGAAGCCTTTGAGGAGGATTCAGAAGAGACAGTCTTCTTTCCTGCTTTGGCCAGTGAGCCTCTCCTGTGGAATTATCCAGACCCTCATTGGAGTTGTCTGCTTCACAGCCTGCCCTACAGAATTTGGACTCTACATTCCCACAGTTACATGAGACACTTTTATAAATTTTATATTTATGGATATTTCCTGTTGATTCTGTTTCTCTAGAGAACCCTAACTAATACAGGTAGTGTGAGATCTCCCACTTCATTTTTCTTTCTCAAGATATTTTTAGTTATTTGAGGCACCCTGCCTTCTAAATAAACTTCGTTATTGGCTTTTTTTATTTTGGTAAAGTAAGTTGTTGAGGTTTTAATTGGTATTGCATTGAATCTATAATTCAATTTGAGTGGACTTGACATCTTAACTATATTTAGTTTTCCAGTCCATGAACACAGTATGCCTTTCCATTATTTAGGTCTTCCATGATTTGATTATTTTGGTTGCTATTGTAAATGGATTTTTTTTCTTGATTTCCTCCTCAGGTTGCTCATTACTAGTGTATAGAAACACTGCTGGTTTTGGTGTGTTGATCTTGTACCTTGCCATTTTGCTGTACTCGTTTATTAGCTCTAGTAGCTTTGCTGTAGATTTTTCAGGATTTTTGACACATAGTGCCATATCATTTGCCAACAGTGAGAGTTTTACTTCTTCTTTTCCAATTTAGATGCCTTTTATTTCTTTTTCTTGTCTAATTGCTCTGGCTAGAACTTCCAGCACAATGTTGATTAACAATGTTGATGGTGGGCATCCTCGTCTTGTTCCTGATCTTAGAGGGAAAGCTTTCAGTCTTTCCCCATTGAGGATGATCTTAGCTGTGGGTTTTTCATATATTCCCTTATCATGTTGAGAAAGTTCCCTTCTATTTCTATCCTTTGAAGTGTTTTCATCAAGTAAGGATGTTGAATTTTGTCAAATGCTTTTTCTGGATGATCGTGTGGTTTTTCCACTTTGACTTTTTGATATAGTGTATTACATTAATTGATTTTCTTGTGTTGAATCAGCTTTGCATAACTGGAATAAATCTCATTTGGTCATGGTGTATAATTCTTTTAATGTACTGCTGGATTTGATTTGTAAGTATTTTGTTGCAGATTTTTGTATCTATATTCATTAAAGAGATTGGTCTGTAATTTTCTTTTCTGGTAATATCTTTGGCTGACTTTGGTATGAGGGTGATGTTTGCTTCACAGAATGAGTTAGGTAGCTTTTCCTTCTCTTCAATTTTTTTGAAGAGTTTGAGCAGATTGGTACTCATTCTTTCTTGTATCCTTGGTAGAGTTCATATGTGATGCCGTCTGGTCCTGGACTTTTCTTTTTGGGGAAGTTTCTTGATGACTGACTCAATTGCTTTATTTGTGATTGGCTTGTTGAGGTGGTCTATTTCTTCTCAAGTTATTATTGGTTGTTCCTTCCTTTCTAAGAAATTGTCCATTTAATCTACATTGTCTAGGTTATTAGAATATAGTTGCTCATAGTTTCATAGCATGTTCTCATTACTTCCTTTATTTCTGCAGTGTCAGTGGTTATGTCCCCTCTTCCATTTCTGATTTTATTTATTTGCATCCTCTCTCTCTCTCTTTTGTTTTTTGGTCAGCTTAGCTAAGGATCCATTGATTTTATTGATTTTTCCAAAGAACCCACTTCTAGTTTTGTTGATTTTCTCAATTGTTTCATATTCTCAATTTCACTTATTTCTGCTATAATCTTTGTCGTGTTTTTCCTTTTGTTTGCTTTGGGGTTAGTTTGCTGTTCTTTCTCTAGTTATTCCAAGTGAACAGTTAATTCTTCAAATTTTTCCCTCTCTTCTCTTTTAATATAGTCATTTAAGCAATAAATTTCCCTCTCAGCACTGCCTCTGCTGCATCCCATAAGTTTTGATATGTTGTGTTTTCATTTTCATTTGCCTTGTGATATTTACTGATTTCTCTTGTAATTTTTTCTTTGACCCACTGGTTGTTTAAGAGTGTGTTGTTTAGCTTCCATATATTTGTGAATTTTCTGGTCCTCTGCCTGTTGTTGATCTCCAACTTCTTTTCATTATGATCTGAGAAAGTGCTTTGTATAATTTCAATCTTTTTAAATTTATTGAAACTTGCTTTGTGACCCAGCATATGGTCTATCCTTGAGAATGATCCATGAGCACTTGAGAAAAATTTGTACCCTTCTATTGTGGGGTGCAATGCTATTGGGTGTAAAGTTCTTAAATGTCTACTAAGTCTAGTTCATTTATTGTATTATTCAAAATCTCTGTTTCTTTATTGATCCTCTACCTAGATGTTCTATTCATTGATGAGAATGGGGAATTAGGGTCATTTCTTACTTTTAGACTTTTTTGCCAGCTAGAGAGTTTGGAAATGAGAACCTAGCAAGTCCTAGTTTGAGAATACTTCTTCTAAATTTTGCTTAGAAACTGAACTCTTTCTTCCAATACCTTATTATGCACAGCTGGAAGAAACCATTTGTCTCTTTCTTCATTCTGCCTAGATCTACAAGTTTCTTAGGAGCATTGTTTTTCTTTGCATGCTGTATGGTGGGGGTCACATTTCATTCCTTTTCCATGTGAGTATCACCTTTATCGCCACACCATTTGTTGAATTTTTGTTTTTAGTTTGGTTTTTCATTTCTTTGTTTATTTTTGGTAAGTGCACGACCTGGGAATTGAACCAAGGTCTCCCACATGACAGGCAAGAATTCTACCATGAACTACCCTTGCACCCCCTCTTAGGAGCATTTTTATCTTCCAAATTAACCAAGGCAACAGTGTTTATGAAAATTTCTCATGCTTTTCCAGTCTTCACCAACAATCCTCTTACCTCTCTTAAGGCTTCTGCCTGCATCCAAACAATGCCATTTGTTTTATGTTTTGTTACAATAGCTCCCCCAGTGCTCCCAGCTGCTAATTTCTGTTTCAGTAATATATTCATGCATAGAGAACTACTCCAACTACTTAGTAGCTTAAAGCAACTTAGTAGCTTAAAGCAACCATGATTTATTAGATCTTTTAATTCTGTAGGGTGTCTGGATAGAACTGGGTGTTATTCTCCATATTGAATAGCTGAGATCACTTATATTGCTGCTTTCATTTGGGGGCTTGGCTGGTGCTGAAACATTCAAAATATTCCCTCATCGTTTAGGGTCTCTCTTTTTTTTTTTTAATTTTTTATTAATTAAAAAAATTAAAAGAAATAAACATTCCCAACACATACACTCAGCAATTCACAATATCATCACATAGTTGCATATTCATCATCATGATCATGTCACAGAACATTAGCATCAATTCAGAAAAAGAAATAAAAAGACAACAGAAAAATATAGCAAACAGAAAAAAAATTTTTAAAGGCCATACCCCTTACTGATCCCGTTCATTGATCACTAGCATTTCAAACTAAATCTATTTTAACATTCATTCCCCCTTTATTTATTTTTATTCCATATGTTCCTCTCATCGGTTGAAAAGGTAGATAAAAGGAGCATCAGACACAAGGTTTTCACAATCACACAGTCACATTGTGAAAGCTATATCATTATACAATCATCATCAAGAAACATGGCTACTGGAACACAGCTCTACATTTTCAGGCAGTTCCCTCCAGTCTCTCCATTACATCTTGGATAACAAGGTGATATCTACTTAATGCATAAGAATAACCTCCAGGATAACCTCTCAACTCTGTTTGGAATCTCTCAGCCATTGACACTTTGTCTCATTTCACTCTTCCCCCTTTTGGTCGAGAAGTTTTTCTCAATCCCTTGATGCTGGGTTTCAGCTCATTCTAGAGTTTTTCTCAATCCCTTGATGCTGAATCTCAGCTCATTCTGGGATTTCTGTCCCACGCTGCCAGGAAGATCCACACCCCTGGTAGTCATGTCCCACGTAGACAGGGGGAGGGTGGTGAGTCTGCTTGCTGTGTTGGCTGGAGAGAGAGGCCACATCTGAGCAACAAAAGAGGTTCTCTTGGGGGTGACTCTTAGGCTTAATTCTAAGTAGGTTCGACCTATCCCTTGTGGGGTTAAGTTTCATATGAACGAACCCCAAGACTGGGGTCTCAACCTATAGCTTTGGTTGTCCACACTGCTTGTGAGAATATCAAGAATTCAACTTGGGAAAGTTGAGTTTTCCCCTGTTCTCACCATTCCCCAAAGGGGACTTTGCAAATACCTTTCCACTCACTGATCAGCTCACTCTGGGATTCATCAGGGCATCACCTGGACAAACCAACAAAATCTCATGTCCTATACAAAGTTCCATGTACTTAAGGTGTTCAATCAACTATCTACATAAGTTATATTAGGAGATGCACTAGTCAAAGTATAGATTTGTACCAAATGAACATTTTTTGCTTTAGTCTCACACATTAGTTGACATTTTAAAATATTAAGTGCCATCTATTTTCAGCACACTGCAGTAATGACATTCTTTTGTTCTTCCTCATGCAAAAACATTTTTTTAATTTGTACATTTAGTCACTATCATTATACACTCTAGGAATTCCTTGATTACACCATCTCAATCTTTATCGTCTGTCTTTCTTTGTGATTTCATTTATGCCCCAGCCCTCCTCCCTCTATCATTCTCATATGCAGCTTCATTCAGTGTTTTAACATAATTGTATTACAGTTAGGTAATATTGTGCTGTCCATTTCTGAGTTTTTATATTCAGTCCTATTGCACAATCTGTATCCCTTCAGCTGCAATTACCCAATATCTTACCCTATTTCTACCTCCTGATGGTCTCTATTACCAAGGAAATATTCCAAGTTTATTCACTAATGTCAGTTCATATCAGTGAGACCATGCAGTATTTTTCCTTTTGTTTCTGGCAATCACACTCAACATAATGTCCTTAAGGTCCATTCATGTTGTTACATACTTCATAACTTTATTCTGTCTTGCAGCTGCATAATATTCCATCTTATGTAAATGTCACAGTTTGTTTGGCCAACTGTCTGTTGATGGACATATTGGCTGTTTCCATCTCTTGGTAATTGTTAATCATGCTGCTATAAACATTGGTGTGTAAATGTCCATTTGTGTCCTTAACCTAGTGTCCTTTGAGTAGAGACAGCATATAGATGGGTCCTGTTTTTTAATCCATTCTGCCAGACTATGTCTTTTGATTGGAGAGTTTAATCCATTAACATTCAGTGTTATTACTGCATGGGTAGTACTTTCTTTTACTATTTTGCCTTCTGGATTTTATATGCCATATCTAATTTTCCTTCTTTTTACCTTTACTCATAGTCTTCCTTTCTACAGTCTTCTCCACACCTCTCTCTTCTGTCTTCGTATCTGTCTTCGTATCTGTCTCTAGTGCTCCTTTTAGTATTTCTTGCAGAGCTGGTCTCTTGGTCACAAATTCTCTCAGTGATTTTTTTGTCTGAAAATGTTTTGGTTTCTCCCTCATTTTTGAAGGACAATTTTGGTGGATATAGAATTCTTGGTTGGCAGTTTTACTCTTTTAATAATTTAAATATATTATCTCACTGTCTTCTCACCTCCATGGTTTCTGCTGAGAGATCTGCGCATAGTCTTATTGGGCTTCCCTTGTATGTGATGGATTGCTTTTTTCTTGCTGCTTTCAAGATCCTCTCTTTCTCTTTGACCTCTGACATTCTGATTATTAAATGTCTTGGAGTATGTCTATTTGGATCTGTTCTCTTTGGCGTACGCTGCACTTCTTGAATCTGTAATTTTAAGTCTTTCATAAGAGTTGGGAAATTTTCAGTGATAATTTCCTCCATTAGTTTTTCTCCTCCTTTTCTCTTCTCTTCTCCTTCTGGGACACCCGCAACATGTATATTCATGCACTTCATATTGTCTTTCAATTCCCTGAGTCCCTGCTCATAGTTTTCCATTTTTTTTCCTATAGTTTCTGTTTCTTGTTGGATTTCAGATGTTCCATCCTCCAGTTCAGAAATCCTATGTTCTGTCTCTCGAAATCTACCATCATAGGTTTCCATGGTTTTTTTCATCTCTTCTATGGTGTCTTTCATTCCTGTAAGTTCTGTGATTTGTTTTTTCAGACTTTCAGTTTCTTCTTTTTGTTCTTTCCTTGCCTGCTTTATATCCTCCCTCAATTCATTGATCTGGTTTTTGATGATGTTTTCCATGTCTGTTCATATATTCTGAATTAATTGTTTCAGCTCCTGTATGTCATTTGAATTGTTGGTTTGTTCCTTTGACTGGGCCATATCTTCAATTTTCTTAGTGTGATTTGTTATTTTTTGCTGGCATCTAGGCATTTAATTACCTTAATTAGTTTATTCTGGAGATTGCTTTCACTTCTTTTACCTAGGGTTTTCTTGCTGGATGAATTTGTTGTCTATCTGTTCTTTGACATTGCGTTCAGCTTTATCTGGACCTTTAGCTTAAGTTTTGTTTAACAGAAGAGAATTTTTCAGTTCTTCTTTTCTAGTTCTTGTCCTGCTTGTGTGGTGCCTTCCCCCCCACGCACACTTAGGCAGGTCTACTTAGATATTATACACCCCAGCCAGATTTTCCCAGACCAAACTGGCCTCCTATCAGGAGGAAAGAGTCACCTGTGTCGGTTTACCCTGAGGGTGAGACCCAGCAGGTTGAAAGACTTTCCTGTGAAGTCTCTGGACTCTGTTTTTCTTATCCTGCCCAGTATGTGGCACTTGTCTGACTGCAGGTCCCACCAGCATAAGATGATGTGGTACCTTTAACTTTGGCAGACTCTCCCTGCTGGGGGCATGGTGGAGACAGAGGAGAGGTTGTAGGGTGGTTTTAATGGCTTCAAATTACCAAGCCCTGGTGTCTGAATTCCTTGATGGAGGGATTCCACCTGGGTGGGGCTTCACCCCTCCCCTGGGGAAGGCATAAGCTCCAGATAAGACCCCAACAGAGCTCACTTCTACCTATGCCTGGGGCAGTTGCAGCCTGTAAAGTCCTGCCACTGTATCCAGAGGCAGTCAAGCCTTTGTAGATACACAGCCACTAAAACTTCTGTTTCCTTCTTTTTTTTGCCCCCTCTTTCTGTCAGTCCTGCCCCCTTGGCACCAGGGCAAAAATGAGCAACCTCCACTTTGATCAGGTTCACCTAAGCTGGGGGCCTATTTTTAGTAGTCAGAATTTGTTAATTAGTTCCACAATTGGCGTTTGATTGTGCCCAGTCCCTGCTGCTGGTACAGTCCTTTCCTTTCCCCTCTAGGAAGCGGCCTGTGGGGGAGGGGCGCTGACTGCCGCAGCTTTGGGAACTCACGGTTCTGGGGGTGCTCGCAGCCAGTCCAGCTGGTCCAGACTGGGGCATGCTGTTTGTCCGGTCATTATCGTGGCTCCGGGAGCTGTTCTGTACTGTTTCTGGTTATTTAGTAATTGTTCTGGAGGACGAACTAAAATGCACATGTTGTTAAGCCGCCATATTGATTCAGAAGTCTCGTTTAGGGTCTCTTGCTATGTAGCCTCTCATCATTCAGTGGTCTAGCTTGGGCATCTTTACAACATGGTGGCCAACTTCCAAGAGGGAGCATTCTAAGAGAACAAGCAGCAAGGCGCAAAGACTTATCAATCCTCTACTTACATCATATCTATAAATATTCCATTGACAAAAAGTCACATGGTCAATCCCAGAGTCAATGTGGAAAGAGACTGCAAAGAAATGTAGGGAGGCTTGGTTCATTCAAGGTGACCAAGGAATTCAGCAATGTGGATAGATGAGTCAAAGTTCCAGTAGGAAACAACCAAAGTAGGAAAATATGAGAAAATTTTAATAATGGGAATATTTATAAAGGTGTGGGAAGAGAATAGGGGGCTGCAAGAAATAATACAGAAACCTGGGGTTAGTAGCAGTGGAGTTACCATTTCAAAGTCATAGGGATGAAAGGGGGGAGCAGATAGAAGAATCCAGAAAAATTAAGACAACTTGGAAGGAACCGTGAATTTGAATCATAACCAGATGTGAAGGGAGGAAGTCAAGGGAATAAACTCCCAGACCTCACACTCCTCTTTCCCTATGATTTGCTAGTAGGGATCCCTACTGGGTAAACCCTGAGGCCAGAGGATAAGGAAGATTTAGGGGGCATAGGGCAGAGTGGAGAAGAGTAGAGGGTACGTCTGGAGGCACATGCAGGAGATTAGTTTCTACACAGTGAAGGACACTCAAAATCCCACAAAGCATTATCAGTAGGATGGTGAGAGTGAAGACTGGAGTGGGTTGAAGAATGAATGGGGGGTAGGAAGTGAAAACAGTGACTGGAGAACATACTTGGGGGAAACAGAGGAAGTTGGTATTAACTACTGACTGGAGGGGGATGTGGGGTCAAGGAGGATTTTTGTTTGTTCTTTTGTTTGAAGATAAGAGATACTAATGCATAGTTTTATGTTGACTTAAATGATCCAATAGAGGAATGATTGATATAAGGTGAGGGGGTAATTGGAGGAACAAAGATAGAGAATCCTGCGTGTAAATGGGTTGGCCAGTTTGAAAGGATTTATGTACTAGAAAAACCATGCTTTAACCCTAATCCAATCTTGTGGGAGCAACTGTTTCTTTAATTCCTTATTCAGTACTATAGGTTGGAAATTTGATTAGATTATCTCCACAGAGGTATGACTCGCCCAGTTATGGGTATTAAACTTGGATTAGAGGGAGATGTGACTTGGTAGGTCTTGATTACTTTCCTGGAATCCTTTAAAAGAGAAAGCATTTTGGAAAAAGCTTCAGAATGAGGAGAGCCACAAGCAGAGTCTACTAGCCAGTGACCTCTGGAGATGAAGAAGGAGAACAGCCCTGGAGGAGCTTCATGAAACAAGAGGCCTGGAGAGGAAGCTAGCAGACCTTGCCATGTTCACCATTTGCCTTTCCAGCTGAGAGGGAGACCCTTAACTTCATCAGCCTTTCTTGAGTGAAGGTAACCTTTTGTTTGTGCCTTCATTTGGGCATTTTTATAGATTTGCTTTAATTTGGACAGTCATGGCCTTAGAACGGTAAACTCGCAACTTAATAAATTCCCCTTTTAAAAAGTCATTCAGTTTCTGGTATATTGCATTCCAGCAGCTAGCAAACTAGAACAATGGGGAATTCATGTTTGGTAAAAACAAGGACATGTCTATCATAACAGGAGGGAAGACAGAAAGGAAGGGTGTAGCGTTATTTGCTTTGCATCTAGTATTGAGAGGAGATGAAGAAGAATCTGTTTTTCTCAGTGAGGTGTGAAGGAAGATCACCACTGAGAGTGGGCTGGAGAGGGAAGGTTTTCCAGAGATTGAAAGAGGAAGTATCTAGGGAAATATAGGATTGCCAGGCAATGTTAAGTGCCTATTTAAGTTTGAGGATCATCAATTTGAAGTTCAACCAGTCAACTTGGTTATGTGAATGATTTTCTCTAACAGTATTTGCTTCTGGGTTGCGGTAAAGTTGGCTTTAAGTAGGGTTGGGATTTCACCTTTGAGTACAATCAAGGCAGATCAGAATGAGTTTTTGAGGACCTTTGGAGAGGACAAATCGATTTTTGTTTTTGTTTTTTAGTCAGTCTGTTCTTTTTTTTTTCTCATCACATAGTTGTGTATTCATTACCATGATCGTCTTGTTTTAACATTTGCATCTCTCCAGCAGAAGAAAGAAAAAAGAAAAAACTCATACTTACCATACCCTTATCTCTCCCTCTCATTGACCACTTGTATTTCAATCTGCTCAATTTATTTTAACTTTTGTTCCCCCTATTATTTGTTTACTTTTTATCCATATTTTTTTACTCATCTGTTCATACCACAGGCAATAGGAGTATCAGACACAAAGTTTTCATAATCACATAGTCACATTGTAAAAGCTGTATCATTATACAATCACCATCAAGAAACACGGCTACTGAAACACAACTCTACAGTTTCAGGTACTTCCGCCTAGCCCCTCTAATATACCATGAACTAAAAAAGGGGATAACCTCCAAGATAACCTCTGGACTCTGAAATCTCTCAGCCACTAACACTTTATTTTGTCTCATTTCTCTCTACTCCCTTTTGCGCGAGAAGTTTTTCTCAATTCCCAGCTCATTCCAGGATTTCTGTCCCGCATTGCTAGGGAGGTTTACACCCCTGGGAGTCATGTTCCATGTAGAGGTAGGAGGGTAATGAGTTCACTTGCCCTGTTGACTTAGAGAGAGAAAGGCCATAACTGAGCAACAAAAGGGGTTCTCTGGGGGGAGACTCTTAGGCCTGATTTTAAGTAGGCTTAGCCTATTCTTTGCGGAATAAGCTTCATAGAAGTGAACTCCAAGATCGAGGGCTCAGCCTATTAATTTGGTTATCCTCACTGCTTCTGAGAATATCAGGAATTCTCCAAATGGAGAAGCTTAAGTTTTCCCCCTTTCTCCCCATTCACCCAAGGGGACTTTGCAAATACTTCTTTATTCACTGTTCAAATCACCCTGGGATTTATCAGGGCATCACACTAACCTGGACAAATCAACAAAATCTCATGCCCTATTCAAGGTTCCATGTACTTATGGTGTTCAATTAAACTGACCACCATACAAGTAAAATTAGGAAGTACACAAGTCAAAATATAAATTTTGCACCAAGTGAACATTTAGTCTCATACAGAAGTTGAAGTTTTAAAATATGAATGCCCATCTATTTTCAACACCCTGTAGTATTGACATTCCTTTGTTCTTCCTCATGCAAAAACAGAGAATAGTTTTAATAGATCATGGAAAGCAAACTAGATATGGAAGGAAACTGGAGGTGAAGTGAATGTAAGAGATAGTACAAAGGGATTGGAAATCTGGATTAGACTTTAAAAAAAGCTTCAGTAATGAAAAAAACCTGGGGAAAAATCAATAAATGCATGACCTATAATGTAGTGGGTTAAAGGATGGCTCCCCCAAAAGATATGTCTATATCCTGGAACCTGTGAATGTGACCTTATTTGGAAAAAGTGTCTTTGCAGATGTAATTAAATTAAGGATCTTGAGATAAGATCATCCCGGACTATTTGAGTGGGCCTTAAATCCAATGACAAGCGTCCCTTAAGAGAGAGAAGAAAAAATAAACTGGGAAAAGAGGAGAAGGCCATGTGAATACAGAGGCAGAGATTGGAGTGATGAGGCCACAAGCCATGGCAGAGCCACCAGTTACTCAAAGGAGTATGGAAGAATTCTCCCCAGAGCCTCCCAAGAGATTGCTATCCTGACAATACCATGATTTCGGACTTCTGGTCTCCAGAATTGTGAGAGAATAAATTTCTGTTGTTTTAAGTCACCTAGTTTGTGGTACTTTTTAATGAAAACCCTAAGCAATTAATACACATAATTAATAAACAAATCATATTAGTAATGATGATGACAAAGACATATAAACTAAAAAAGTTGGAAGGATAAAGGTGGTGATCAGAGAGTGATTACTTGAATGTGGTAGGGGCCTGCTTGTGAGGAAATTAAAACCTTATTTAGGAAGGAGATGTTACTTTTAAAATGTTGCTATGCTGATTATGGGAAGATAGCAGCCACCTTGGAGCAGAGTTCCTTTGTTCTGGGAAGAATCACTGCGTGGCCCCTCTTTAGTGTTAATTATAAGAATGTGGGAGTCTATTGTCTAAGCAATCTTATAACAAGACCTTGTTGTGTGGTTAGAAAAAGTGCTTGCCCAATACCTTCTGTTACACAGAGATGGTCTCTGGGGGCAAGGGGAGATTAGTTTTCCGAGGGGCCAAGGAATTTCCTGGGAGCAAAGAAAGGAAATTGTTTCCCTTCTCTTTCAAGTCGTGCTCCGCAGAAGCAGACCCTGAGACAGGGATTCTTGTGCAAGTTATTTATTGGGAAGTGCTCCCAGGAGAAACTGGTTAGGGAGTAGGAAGAGGCCAAGCAAGGTCCTAGCCAAAGCCTGATGGCACAGGGGTCGCTGGAGTATAAATACCCCTCGAAGTTTGCCTTCCTCTGTGCTATCATACCCTACATCAGTCATCCAGCCAGCTGCTGGCTAAGGCGTGCATGTGGCAGGGGTAAAGTCCCACACCCGTCCAGCTCTCTGCATCCGCATCTGAGTGAAGTAGCTCCAGTCATCCAAGGGCAATCCTCTGAGGAGTGTTTCGATGCCGGCCTTAGAAGTAAAGCTTACAGGTGGGTGTACAAACAGGGTAAAAGAGGTCCACAACCCAAGTGTTCATCAACAGACGAACAGATAAACAAAATGTGGCACATTCACACTGTGGAAAATTATTCAGCCAAAAAAAGAAAGGAAATTCTGATACATGCTACAACATGGATAAACCTTGAAAACATGCAAAATGAAATGTCAGAAACATTTCAAAACTACAAAATTGTTTGATTCTGCTCATATGAAATCTCTAGAATAGGCAAATTCATAGTGACAGAAAATAGGTTAGCCTTTATCAGGGACTGGGGAGGGGGAGAATGGGGAGTTACTGCTTAATGAGTACAGAGTTTCTGTTTGGGGTGATGGAAATGTTCTGGAAATACCAGTGATGGTCACATAACACTGTGATGTATTTAATGGCACCAAATTGTGCACATAAAAAATGGTTAAGATGGTAAATTTTATGTTACATATATTTTACCACCATAAAAATGTTTAAAAATTTACAAAAAGGACCAAAGTTCCATCTAATCCAGCTTTGCCTACAGTTCAAAGCAAGAGATCACAGTAGAAATGCCTATTGATTTGGTTATAATAAAAATCCTATACAATGAAAAAAGATTTACAAAAAGTGGAGTTGGGAAACATCAAAAGGCATCTGAGCAGAGCAGACAATGTCCACGGCATATCTGAAGAGATAAATCCCACAGAAGGAAGAGGCAGTCAGCGCTGCTGACCCAGGCCCCATGATGTGGTGCCATCTCAGTGACTCATCTCCCATGTTGCTTGTTTGCTTGTCTGTAACCCCACTCTAACAGAAGGGAGCCTACCTGCCTTGTTCCTACTATTCTCCCCAGGCCCTAGCCCAGTACCTGATATCCAACAAATATTTAATGAAGGAATAAAGACAACAAACACAATCCTACCACCCAGATGGAGCCCGTCTTAATCCCTGGGAATTGGCTATGGACATGGGTGGGACTACAAACCCTGACCTGAATTTCGTTTGCCTTGATCTCAAATCAAGTCTTCAAGGGTAGTGACAGATAGATGACTCCAAAAGGAGCCCCATTTCTTATGCATCGGCCATCATTATTGTGGTCAGGAGAACTTGTGCCATTAATGTTTAGATAATGTAGTGAGAAAAAAAATTTTAATGTAGATTTATAAATTTGACTTTGAGTTTTGTCTCGGGAGATGTATACCCCCCCCCCCAAATATATATGTTGAGGTCCTAACCCCTATAACAAAATATATGTTGAAGTCCGGTGAATGTGACTATTTTTTGGAAAGGTCATTATCAAGATATAATCAAGTTAAAATGAACCATACTGGATTAGGGTGGGCTCTAAATCTAATAGGATCAAAGACCTGATAAGAGGGAAATGTGAACACAGAGATATAGACACACAGGGAGAAGATCATCATGTAAAGACAGTGGCAGAGATTGAAGTTCTGCTGCCTCAAGCCAAGGAATGCCTGGGACCACTAGAAGCTGGAAGAGGCAAGAAAGGATTCTTCCCAGGAGGTTTCTGAGGGAACATGGCCCTGCCCACATCTTGATTTCAGACTTCTAGCCTCTAGAAATGAAAACGAGTGAATTTCTGTTATTTTAAGGCATGCAGTTTGTAGTACTTTGTACAGCAACCCTAGGAAACGAATACACGCCCCCAAAGCAAAGAAGAGAATAGACAGATGCACCTTCACCTCCCATTGGCAAGGAGATCCAGTTTTGGGAGGCTTAAAGTCCCTCTCCCACCCCTACCGACAGTTTGGCCAAAGCACATCATTATGTCTCCCACCCCCTAATAATGTTATTCTTGAATAAATAACCCTGACTTTGAATCACTGCTGGTGGTTATTGCAGCCTATTGAAGGCTGTACTGTGGGGTGAAATCAGCCCTTCACTGTAGAAGAGGTAGGTTTTTCTCAAAGGCAAATGTGGAGATTTTGAAAAGTATAGCATTTGTGTTGGGTAATTTCCATTTGTCCCTCCAGATCTACTTTCCAGTTTCCTTCACCTTCCTCTATGCTCATGGAGGCTGACCTCTCTGGATTGTGTCAAGTGGCTTTGTCATTTGGCTTCTAGCAGGACGAATAAATAGGAGGCACTAACAGGAGGTCATTGGGAGAGAGGAGAGTGAGATCAGGGTACTTATTTTCCTCTCTCCCTGGATGACTGGTTATGTCCTTATACTTCCTTTTGGATGCCCTCTCCACACAGCTCTTTCTCTGGGATCTGGTAACTTCTCCCTTCCCTGATCCAACAGGGGTGATAATGGTTTCTCCTTTTTGTTGTTAGCCCTCAAGGTGCCTCACTATTCCTTGTTGCTTTCCCAAAACTCTGTCCTTTTATTAATCTCTTTCCATATATGTAGTTTGAGAGTGCCATCTGTTTCCTGACAGAACCCCAACAGGTAACAGACTGAAGAGAAATTCTCTCTTAGAAAGTGGGAAGAGAGTACTGAAATAGAAGCAAGGCCAGGGAATGTTGTTTTCCTGTAAAAGGTTTATTTTCCCTTGGACTGTAAGGGATAATCATTTTTAATGGACAGATTAATTTAATTCCTTTAAACTATACAAGGCCTTTGGTTATAGTTGGCTATACTTAGCTCTCTGTGTGGTCCTGTGGGAAACTAAGAATAATGTTAGCTTTAAGTGTCAACTGGGCTAGGTTATAGACTCAGTTATTCAATCAAACTCTAATCTAGGTGTTGTTGTGAAGGTTTTTTGTTGATGTGGTTAAAGTCTACAATTAGTTGACTTTAAGTAGATTATCCTTGATTCATGGGTGGGTCTCACTCAATAAGTTGAAAGGCCTTAACAGAAAACCAAGGTTTACCTGAGGAAGGAGAGATTTGACTTTAAGACTGCAGCATTAGCTCCTGTCTGAGAGTTTCCAGCCTGTCAGCCTGTCCTAAAGATTTTAGACTTGCCAGGCCCAACTGTGTAAGGAATTCCTTGAAATAAATCATATATATGTAGGATATACCCCGCTGGTTCTGTTTCTCTGGAGTATCCTGACAGATATACTGAATGGCAACAAAGGATGGTGTGGCCTTTCTTCACTCAACCCCCTGCTGAGGCCAGCTTGGGAGTGGCATAACCATTTATGGAGCACAGCAGTGTCCTGGAGATCTAGGTAGTGACCAAGTGTAAGCATGCTGTGACCCACAGAAAAATAGGAAGCAGCTGCCAAAGGATGATGAAGTAGAGGATGTGAGGCAGATGTCTTTACCCTAGATAAACCAGAGTCCAGTGAATCTCCAAAGGAAAGAAGTTGATTCTGCAGTTCAAATATTAAAAAAGAAAACACCCTCAATCGGTACCCACTACGTGCTTAGCACTTTGCAAAGAAATGGAAGGTACAAAAGCAATACCTTTGGTACCTGTCCTCAAGGTTATTCTAATATAATTGAGAGATAAACATATTTGAAAAGAAATGAGATTAATATCCACAACTATTACTACATTTACCAAGTGCATACATGCCATGCCAATGCTAAAAATTTTACATGGATTATCTCATCTAATTTTCATAACAACTACATGAAGTGGAAGTTACTCTTACATTCTATTTTTGGGGGGTGGGGAGGTGAGGCTGTATAGGCTGGGAACTATACAGGCACCAGGAGTCAAACTCCTGGGCAGGCACCAGGAGTCAAACCCAGGTCTCCAGCAAGGCAGGCGAGAGCTCTGCTTGCTGAGCCACCATAGCCCACCCAAAATTCACTTTTTTGGGTGTGTGTGTGTGCGCATGGTCTGGGCATTGAACCTGGGTCTCCCACATGTAAGGCAAGCATTCTACCAATGAATCACCCATTGTACCCTGTATTCATTTTTAAAGCTGAAAAAATAGAGACTCAATTTAGCAGAATTAAGTATCTTGCACAATGCCACTCAGACGTTAGACATCTTGAATCTTGTGGCCTCCAAAGTCCTGGCTCTAAAACTCTCAAGAATAAATCATAGAAGGAAGTGACCACAGTTTCATCCTTCCTTCTTTCTGCTAGCTGGGAGATCCAGTCATCTTGCATCATGAGGTAGAAGTATATGTCCAAGATGGCAGACTAGCCAGATAGAATGGAATCTGGGTTTGCAACAATTTTATGAACTAGTCTATCCATTCTAGAATGCTTATCTCCAGACTTCTATTTTGTTTATGCCACTCAGAGCTCTACATGATATACCACATTAAGGGTTTTGCTTTTCAATCCTAAGCACAATGGGGAACTCACTAAAGGTTTTTAGGCAGGGAAATGGCATGATCGGATTTGTGTTTTGAAAATATCTTGCCTGTAGCAGTGTGAAGATGCAGTAGATGGGATGGTATGAATAAGACAGTTGAGTGGAGATTAAGAGTCTAGCCTCCCAGCAGGTCACTGAGCTCTGGAGCAGCATAATAGGCCCTTGCAAAAGCCCCAGGAGACAACAGGAGCTGAGAGAACTGATAGAAACTAGACAGGAATCAGAGCCCAACATTGTCATGTGCTTTTCCATGAGATGCTAAGCTACGAGATAAAGCTCAGGGTTTTGCCCTGGAACAGCTAAGTCAGGACACACAGATGCCTAAAGAGAAAGCCACTGGAAATAGAAGCTAAAGGCAATGGAACCAGTGCCTTCCCATGTGGCAGACATGGGCCTTTCATTGGACTGGAAGCAAGGACCTCAGGCACTAGTCACATACCTTCCCAGCTGACAGAGAAATCCTGAATGCCATTCAGTCTTTCTCTGGAGTCAAGGTATCCTTCTCTGGACGCCTAGTTTGGACATTTTTAAGGCCTTTGAATTGTAAACTTGTAACTTAATAAATCCCCTTTACAAAAACCAATCCGTTACCGGTACATTGCATTCTAGCAGTCTTAGCAAACTAAAACAGGTTTCTTTCTCTAGAATGGCCTCTGTCCACTGCCTCCTTCCCAGGCTCCACTTCTGCCCTTTAAGTGCTGCTGCGCCAGTGTTCTTCCCTCCTTGATCCATTGCTTCTCTTACCTAGGAGGAAATTTTATCTGCACTCTTACCATCTGAGATCTCAGATCCCTCAAAAATGCTATGTCCAAAACTGAACTCATCTTTCTAACTGAACTTGCACTTACACCCTTAACATTCTCTCAGTTGATAGCAACACAACCACTAGTTTATCAGTTAATTGTGACTCCTTGTACTCCTTTGCCTTTTATATAGAATATTAGCTCCTGGAGGATTGGAACTTTGTTTTCTTCACTCCTGCAGCACCACTGCTGGCAGTGAAATGAATACATACATCTTATTGTGAAGTACTGTCAGATTACTTCCTAAACGTTTCTTGATTTCACCCACCTTTATCCCAACCAATTTTTTTTTCTACACCTAAGCTTTTGATATAGCTCCATATCTGGACTCCAGTTTTATTTATTTTCCTAGCTGTTGTCAGGGTAAGTTATGTAAAACAAAAATCTGACCTGTTAAAAATCATACAATGGTACATCATGTACAAGTTACTTTATTTAACAACTGCCAAGCACCTCAATGATCTAGTAATACCAAATGCTTATCACTCACCTATCCCTAACAGTCTCTTGCCTCTGCCTCTGGTCATAGCAGCAACTCTGCCTAACATATCCCATCATCCCCCAACACACATATTCCAAGAGTCCCTGATCCTTTCCCTTCTCAGGGACTTGAAGAAGGCCCCCACTTCAAGGGGCCCCCACTAGCTTCCTCCCACTCCCAAGTTAAATGTCCTTTTTTTTTATGCACCCATGATATCAGAAACAGTGTCTGTCTTGTTCAAGAATCTCTCTCTAACACCTGACACATAGATGTCACCCAAATATTTGTCAAATATGAACAACTACCCCTGCAGCTCTTTCACTCTATTACTATAACTACCTGTGTCTCTATTTCTATTCCCACTGGGCTGAGGTCCTGGAACATGAGTGCTCTTAAGCCCCTGTATCCATTTCCACATCTCAGCCTCATCATGCCAATCACCCTTCTGTGTTCTTTCCTCTCTTTCGGCAGGTACTTTTTCCCTTCCTCAAATCATTTCCCAGGGTTCAGCAAGTAGAAAAAGGGCACACAAATCAGAATTGTAGATATAATTCAGATTTTTTCTTCCAAAGACATTTTATACAACTTTCAACATGTATATGTTCAAAGAAAATGGTCAAAAAATACACTGAGTGCTAAAAAAATCAAAACAAAAGTAATACAATTTTAATTTCAATATTTTAAAATACAGAAATTGGAAAGTAAGAATACCCAATACAACTTTAAACAAGTCACTTGCTCCCCTCAATAATAACCAATGTAAGCTACATAAAGACTTACAAATTTAAAGTAAAACAAACAAAATAAATACTGTACACTTTCCCTGCCTGCAGGCAAAAGATGGGAAATACTGTTATGAATCGAAAAAAAAATGCTCTTAAAGCTTCAGCATCCCATTTCCCAGCCACACACCACTCCATTGTAACACAGTGCACTTTTGTATTAAAAGGGCACACATGTGCACACACATTGACTGCCTATACAAATAAACGAGACACTATTCCGCAGACACCCTAGGAAAGAAAAGATAACAGTCATCTTAGACCATGGGCATAAAAATCAGTAAGGAAAGTCAGTCAGGCTAGTAAAACATTGCTACAAAACTAGTAAATACCATAGCCAACAACTGTTCTCTTTTCAAATTTCACAGATTTAAAACCCCTAAAACCAATACTACCCCTTCCCATTGCCACCCTCCACCCCCTCCCCTGACAAAAAACCTGCTGAAGCACTGGTAAAGTTAGACATTTCACAGTAAATGTGAAAATGCATACATATAATCTTTTAAAATGAACCTTTCACCCTCTCTCCACAGCATGAAACTGTTATGGCTTAATTTATATTAAAAGTAGAAAAGTCTTTTCTGAAGGAAATACAGTTTGCAAAGATGCATATGCATTTCCTGATCAGTGCTATTTCATATCTAACAACTGCATGACTTGCTTTTGCAGTCAGAAGCTGTTTTTGGAATAATTGAGGTTATAGCTTTTGATTCAGTCTAACCATAAACTGTAAGGCCCTTAGTTTGGTTTAGGTTTCTTTTGCAAGATAAAATAACCTTGGGGTTCACTTAGCAAGTTACACCTCAGGTCCCTGACTATAATGTGGAAGTTATATGTATGTATTGCAAAAATAAAATATTACTTATGAATTTTAGAGGGAAGAAATGCTTTTAGGCAAGGAAATCAACGCCTCATTCTATATTACATTTAATGCTGGTAATTTTTACCAACCAAAATCTACCAAAGTAATATGAATATGTCTGGGTTATTTTATCCCTGCAAAATATTGTATGTTCCAGCAGTTATGATCATTGTTTTGGTGAAAAATCTTGGGGTAAAAACGCTGACATTTTGAAAAGGAAAGGCCAAAATAAAATGGAGTGGAGGAAAGTTTTACCTTTATGACTAAGTTCCATTTAGGACTGCTTTCTGAAATAAAGAATGAATGAATTCAGGATGTCACAGGTTTTTGCATAGGTAAACTACTTGGAGGTCAAAGGCTACGTGGTAGCCAGGGTTTATTAGTGAAATAGTGCAGAGCAGATAAGCATGTTGGAAGAATCACTGAATACAATTTCAAAAAGATTTTAACTAAAAAATTAAACGTTGCACTTGTTAAGACAAAGCCTCAGGGTAATTAATAGAAGGGGGCACCAAGAGCGTGAGAGAATCTAAGTGGTGGAATGCAGGTATTTCAAATGAGTATTATCTTCCTTTACCTGCTGAAGTGGAAAAAAAAATACTATAAAAGAATAAAACTACAGCCTATCAGAGTAAGCTAACTACTTTGGAAATAGGCATTTGCTTCTTAATGACCTTCATTTTAAATTTATTAATGCAAAGGAAATCAAATATTTGACTTATGGCATTTGCTGGCATGCCATTAACTGAAAAACAAATTAAGGGAAGGGTTTTAGTAAGGCTACAGTATTAAAATTATATTGAGTTCATGAGCAATACAGTGAGCTTATTAATTCTTCCCTTTCTTTCCAAATGGCTTCAAGGAGGCATATCAACACCATCCACCACAGGACAAGCAGAGGCTACAGAGTATCAAAGATCGGGGGGTGCTTTAAGAAGCAAGGTTATCAGACATCTAGTATCCACTGTGTGACTCCAGGGAAATCATTCTATTTAGGTTTTACTTGTCTACTTTATTTATTGTGACATTGCCTAGGCCAAAGATCTTATGCTCGACCTTCTCAAGATTGCTTTTTATTAAGTTCTAGGACTTCAGGAAATGACTGGTAATATTTAGCTTCTGAGAGCAACTATTTTAATATTTAATGAGAAAAATGAATTTTTGAAAAAATTTCAAATTTACCCTATTGAAGCCCTCATATCAAAGTGAAATGTTTTAAATGTTTACCTGCTACAATCATTACTTCTAACAGTAGTATACTCGGACATAATTATTCTAATCAGCTCTTTGGGGAATAGTCTTATCATAGACAGCATCTTGTGAAAAAAGCAGAATATTTTCTTTTGAAGATGTCCAGTTGAGTCTCCTTTCCTATTCTATTACACAACTGTGGTCTCTCTTTACCCAACAAGTCACTGTTACTCATGAATCCCATCTTTCTAATCACCTTATTTTTATTTTCTTCTACTTCCATAGGTAATTGCTAAATTTTATTCATTCCATGACTTGTTTCACTTTTATCTAGTGTCTGAAGAGTATGCCGAACCTGTGGGGTAGTGCTATCCTCATTTCTCTTTAAGAAAAACCTAAAACTATCTTTCAATTGCTTTAAATCATCTTAATGTACTTAAGGATAAGCATTCTCATTCTGTTATCCTAAACTATCTCACTTCTGCTTCTTTCACTTTAAGAACTGAATCTGATTTTAATCTAGCACCTTGTTAGAGATTCTTCAGATTTTTTAGGTAGCATGCTCTGGGTATATATTTGATATGAAGCAAAATCTATGAATAATGCAGTTTTAATTTTAAAATGTTTATAAAGGTACATTCATAAATAATCAGCTGTAACTTAAATGATAAATTCCCTGCAAATGTGAAGTGTTAATAGATAGAGGAATGCTTTTCTTTATATTTTTCTTAACTGATAATAGAAAGTACATTTTTATCCAAACTCACAAATGAGACAACAGAGACTCAAAAAGAACAACAGATGTACTCAAGGTCACATAGCTGATACATAAATGGCAGAACTTGCAAAAAAAAGTCCAGATCTTTTGCCCTCTTCCATACAGTAGAGTATGCCCCTCTACTGCCAATATTAAAATCCTAACTTTTGAAATGTTTCTTAAATATTTACAAATAATTCAGGTCTTTTTTCAATTTCTACTTCTATAGTAGTATACCTCACTACAGGGAAACTTGATTAGTGAACCTAATAACATCAGGCTGTCTTTTATGAATGGACCCTCTTTTGCTTAAGTTTCCTTAGAAGTGAAAATAATACTGCGTCTCTCTACCTTCAAGGGCAGAGACCTCAACAACATTGTATTTCCCCACAGAACTAAGTAACGCTGGGCACATAGTAGATGTTTGATAAATACCTGATCTCCTATGAATGGCGTTCATTAAAAAGGCAATAATAGGATTATTTAAAAATAGAGGAGTATTCAAGTTAAGTATTTAACTAGTGATAAAGATGAACTTGTTTCCTCTCTGGGTTTATAAGATGATTTCCATCAGAATTTCCAATTTTATAGGCTTTAAAAATTAACTGATGTTTAAGAAGTTCAATATATTTATAGTATACTGAACTATTATAAAATTGGAAACTTTGTATTGTTTACATCATTAATCAATACTGGAGAGCATAATGTGAGATTGTGAATTACAGTACAGTGGTTCCCACATTAAAGAAGTCACTTATTGGAAGATAGGATAATTATCTATTACTACTATTAAAACTACATTTGTTAAATCATGATTCTTAGTTTTACACATGTATATTTGCTTAGTAGTTGAATGCTATCACTGCTATCCTTCTATCTAAGTGTCTGTATGGTAGTAGTGCTTACAAATGAGACTGAGAGGAAGAAGAAAGGTTGTCTGTTACAGATGAGCCCAGATACTGGCTGCATTTACCTCAAAGTTCAGTCATTCCCATGAGGGATAAAGAAATGAATCATAGCCAGTGACTTTACAAGAGGTTCAACTGGGAAAGTCACTGGATCAGTGGCTGGATGTTCATTAATTCAGAAAATTAGGCATGTTTTCTGTTATAGTGGTTACATTACCTTTCTGAAAGTCTTTTAAATTAGCCAGTTAATGGGTTAAAACTGCCAAAAACAAATCCACAGTATCTTCACTTAAAAATTCCATATATTGCCTATTCAAAATCAGTATTCACTGGCCTTAGTATACAGAATAGATACTGGCCACAATTTTAATCCATAAAAGTAGATTAAATTTTATTTTAAGTTTTATGGGTAAAGAAAAAAGAATCAGGTAACTAAAAATACTTAGAGCTGTGAAAAGTATAAAGAAAAAAGCAAAAAAGGAAACCCAGATCATGATGCAACTAGAAAAGGAAATTATAGTTATTTCTTAAACCAAAACAAAAGCAAAAAACAATAGTGTGTACTGTAACATACAGTGTCTACAGAAAACCAAAACATCACAATAATATAGTTTGGGGGTGGTAGGAGAAAGAAATCAGTCAAATCCAAATTTTACATCATTGAGATAAAATGGCCAATCAAATGACTGACTATATACATTTCTTAACAAGTTTTGGCAGAGTGTAGACAGTGTTTAAGTATCATTTACAGACCTTTAGACTATCCATAATGATTCTTCTTCCTAACCCCCAGATAATTTTCAGGTTTGAGCCAAGTCACTTTGGCCCAGAAAGGTTAATTTATGAGTTATTTTTTACAATTATTGCATGAAATCTTGGAGTGGACCCAGAGTAAGAAATATTTCTTTGAAACATTTGAATGCAACCATGAAAGATGATGGTACAGATTTTCTTTCTTAGCTTTTCAAGTAATATTTAATATAGAAGGTAAAGTCCAGTTACCTTGCTGAGCAAAAAAGAAAAATCCATAGTATGGCCAGATTTCTTCTCCATAAAAATACATTTTATCCTATTTGCCTATATGATTTTTACTGAGCTTGTAAAATGCTTTACTGTCATAATTGGGACTGTCTGCACCCCACCCCCAGAAATTATTTTTATACCATGGGAATTAAAAAGGAAGACATAAGCTATTACAAGCAACAGAAAAATGGCGTTTTGTAAAAATTATGCATAAAGGAGATAAATGATTACCATAAAGTTCAACCAGATACTTAATATGCACTGGTTTAAGCTGGGATAGATGGAAGAAACTGTAAAAAGCACCCATTTTACTCCAAATTCATTATATCTTAAATAATTCAGTAGAAGGATAAGAAATAAAACACACACACACTCACACACACACACAATCTATTCCAACATGCTTGTTTCTATATAACTTAATATAGTATAATCCTATTATATTATGACTTATTATTATGCAGATTTGAATATACTAAGTCAAATAATATTTTTCAACAAATTACGTACACAGAATAAAAGCATCGTAAAATATAACCTATATGGCAGGTATCAGTCCTGTCCTCCAACACCAGCATTATAAAGAAGATCCACTGTAGTTACAAATGTATTTGAAAAACTACAAACATGACAATTTAACCAAACTTATAATACTTTTCCCAGAAGTAGGAAAAAGATATTAAAGCTTTTCTCTTTGGGACCCATATATGATCAGCAGAAATGAAAATGCAAGAAGCCTGGTTTTATATTTAGAAGGAAATCATAATGCCAAACAAAATGAGAAACGTGGGATCTTTTATGTAATTCTTACACATTGGCTATGAAAGTGTTTCCCTGCAAAGAGAAGTCTTGTTGGGTTGTCACAAAATGATGGAGTGCAGAGGGAAGGTGGGATATAAGGTAATCAACCTGGATAAAAGTATGCACCTTGGATATTAGCAAAAGCGAAGCTGATAGCTTATAAAAAGCACATGAAATATATAAAATAAAATGATTTTCATATACATCTTAATTTAAAATAATTAATGCATCAAATCCCTGTTTAAGACTTTAACCTGAATATCAAATTTAAGAGTCCAGACTAGTTACTGTTACTGTGGCTCTTCCCCACATGTAACACATACACTATCAAAAATAATTTAAAAACCTTCACATTCTTAAATCTAAATTAGTGAGATATTTCTCCAGAAATCTTCCAAATAAATAGTTTAAAAAAAGAATTTAAAAGCTGTTAACTTAAAAAAAAATCTGTTAAATAAATTACTGATAATTCTTTACCCTACCACTGAAAATAAATCAAGACACTACCAACAACAAAATGAAATTCAAGCCCTGACAAGAGACCCTTTACAGTTCAAGGTCTCTTTTTAAGGTTCTACCCTCCTTCTTTCTCTCCCCCACCAGGTCCAAAATGGTTATTGCTGAGTGGGTGTGGCACAGTGAAAATGCAGCATCAGGTTCATTTTGTTCTTCAGGCAGTGTTTTCTATAGTACATGCAAAACTGCTTCAGGAAGAGGGATAGCGGAAGCTCCAGGCTCCAGTACCCCCAAGACAAGTCCCCAAAGGGAAGAGTAGCTGCAACAGCAGCTACTTCACACAAAGAAACGTGCATGGCCATTTCTGTTCAACTTAAGGATCTTCCCAAGACGTTGTTTGGCTGTTGCCATTCCTTTTTTCGGACGTTTACCTATAAAACACCAAACAGTGCAAATCAGTAATGATTTTAAAAGCATACTTGAAAGAAAAAAGCATACTTGACAGAAAACACCAGGAAGACTCGGGTTTTAAAGGGAAAATTATTTAATAACCCTTTTAGGTATTCTGAATGGAAAATTAGACACTTCTGAAATTCTACAGCTTAAAATCTTTCCATCTCATTACAGTTGGGTTAACAGCCAAGACTTACAAAGTCCTCAATCAGTCTGATCTCAGCCTACCCCTTTGGCGTTAAGCACTTACCATATCTTACATGAAACTATACTTAAGTAACAAAATTGACTGTAATTTCATAAATATCCCATATACTGTTTCTCACCTTTGTACCTTGGGTTATGCTATCTCCTGTGCCTTCAATGCTGTCTATCCTGACATCTTCCCCAACTCTGTATGGCTAACACTTTGTTGTCCCTTTCAGGATCCACCTTCTGCTCAGAAAGCCATTCCTGATCCTCAGAGGTGAGTTAGCTATCCTTCTTTTTTGTTCCCATAGTAGCCTGGGCATAGTGCTATCCATAATGCATTAGATTGTGAACAACTTTCTGAGCACAGAGGCTATATCTAAACTGCCATTATTACCATTATGCACACTGAGGAATATGGTTAATCTATAAATGTGTAAAGTTACCTTTTGTGGCCTGATTGCTGATAGGTGGTGGATTTGATGCAGGTCTCTTGGTGGGGTGAAGGGGCACTGAAAAGGAAGTTTCACCAACTGGCCTTTCTGGGCTTTGACTGCCATTATTTATCTGACATTGCCCCGAAATCAAGCTTGAGTTCTGTGTATACTTTCCATTCTGAAGGCTTGAACCACCGCTGTCCACAAAATTTCTATTTTGTACCTTCTGACTTGCTTCTGATAAACCTTCCTTTTTGATGTACTTTTGGCCTCTACTTAGATCCTGAAGAAGAGGTAAGGAAATAAAGTTGAATTTCTATGGTTCGTTTAAGATAAGTGAGGTATTTAACTTCTCCATGCATGAGCAAAGTCGAGAGAGAGAAAAAATTGACTACCAAACTTTGTCTTTCTTAATATGTATTAGCCACAGAAGACTACCCCTTTATCATGGTCATCTAATATTTCAGAAAGATTCAACTCCTGAAGTGAAATCATAACTTCAGTCAAAAAAAAAAAACAATAAAGAGAAAGAGAAAACTATTTCACCATGTAGAGTGATCTGCTTACCATTCCATTCAGTGAGGTGAACATATACCATGGAGGGAATTCAAGATGAGAGAAGATGTGGACCTACCATTTTCTTAGAATGTCACAGTTCCTGTATATCACTCATGGTGTGATACACTATGTTTTTTTAGAACCTCACTTCTATAAGGTTTATTTCCACTGTACTTAAGTTGTTTGCTAAACAAACAAACAAAGAAACAAAAAAAACCCTAGACCCCAAGCCTCAAATCCAGTTTTTCTCTAAGGACAACTCCTCCTGCAGACTACTGGATGGAATATTAGAAAACCACCACAACAAAACTACCTATTGGTGGGTCTTGAAATCAACTGAGAAGTTTGTGACCGGCATTAAAAAGAGAAAGGAATAGACTAGATTTGAAAAGAATACATTTTAAGTAGGTGTGTGCTGGTTTGAAAGGATGTATGTTCCCTAGAAAAGCCATGTTTTAATCTAAATCCCATTTCACAAAGGCAGAATAATCCCTATTCAATACTGTATGTTTGAAACTGTAATCAGATCATCTCCCTGGAGATGTGATTTAATCAAGAGTGGTTAAACTGGATTAGATGACAACGTCTCCACCCATTTGGGTGGGTCTTGATTAGTTTTTGGAGTCCTATAAAAGAGGAAACATTTTGGAAAATGAAGAGATTCGGAGAGAGCAGAGAATGCTGCAGCACCACAAAGCAGAGAGTCCATGAGCCAGCGAGTTTTAGAGATGAAGAAGGAAAACGCCTCCCAGGGAGCTTCATGAAACCAGAAGCCAGGAGAGAAAGCTAGCAGATGATGCAGTGTTCGCCAGGTGCCCTTCCAGCTGAGAGAGAAGCCCTGACTGTGTTCGCCATGTGCCTTCTCATTTGAGAGAGAGAGAGACCTTGAACTTCTTTGGCCTTCTTGAATCAAAGGATCTTTCCCTGGATGCCTGTGACTGGACATTTCTATAGACTTGTTTAATTGGGACATTTTCTTGGCCTTAGAACTGTAAACTAGCAACTCATTAAATTCCCTTTTTTAAAAGCCATTCTGGTATATTGCATTCCGGCAGCTAGCAAACTAGAACAGATGTAACTGTTTCATGAAACTAGTTTTAATTATATATGTGTTGTGATACAAAACAAATCTCTTACTCTTGGTCATAATCATCTAAGCTTCAGAAACAATATTAAACACACTTGTTTCAAATTGTTCTTACAAATATTCTTCAGCATGAAGAAATAATTGTTATGACTTGGCGTGGCATTATAATAACTCTACAGATTATAAGCCAAAAGAAATTTGGTTTTCTCTAAGGTAATCTTGCTAATCATCTGTCTTCTACTTTATTTATTTTCAGTCAATCTTAAAAACAACAGCCAGGTCTAAATATTAGCTTACTTTTGGTACTGAATCCTATAACGGTAGTAACAGGTGATAAACTTTATGACCAGTTTCAGTGAAGTATTACAAAATCACACAATGAATAAGTGAAGCATTTCTTACTTGACCTCTGACTCTGGAGCAGATTCTTCTGCTCAAAGAACTTGCACTCACAAAGCATTGCCTTAAAAAAAATAACTTGGCTCTTTTGCTATTATAAAAGTAGTTGCTAAATATTTAGAAAATAGAAAATATAAATATCACTCAAAGAAAATAAAACCACCCACAATTTACGACTCAGAGATAATGATGTTAAACATTTAGGGGTATAGTCTATTAGTCGTTTCTGTCTATTTTACAAATATAACCACCTCCATGGGTTTTGGTCTATACCTCCAACTCAACCCAGGGCTCTGGAAAAGGCAAAACCTAGAGGCCTTTTCCACTGAGGTCTCAGTGGTATATAATGGCTTTTATTCACATGAAAATTTTCTTTACATTTTCTTAAGCTGCCTATTCCTCATTCTACCACCCTGCCAGAAAATATTTCTTTCCATACTGGAGAGAACTAGTATTTCTGCTTTTGCTGATTTACTTTCTTTCTTAAGTATGTTTGGGGTAGGAGAGGCTTAGGGGCCCCACTCTGCCACATTAGCATTTTCTGATTCTTTCTTTGGCTGCCATTTTCCAAGCTGTTCAGCAAAAGGTTGTATCCCTTTCCTTGTTTGGTGCTTCTGATAAACTTATGTTTTTTAAAAAGCTGTTTTTGGGGCGGGCCGCGGTGGCTCAGCGGGCAAAGTGCTTGCCTGCTATGCCGGAGGACCTCGGTTCGATTCCCGGCCCCAGCCCATGTAACAAAAAAAAACGGAGAAACAGAATACAATAAAACAAGAAAATGTTTAAAAAATGTTTCCCTTTCTTCCTTCCTTCCTTCCTTCTATCCTTCCTTCCTTCTCTCTGTCTTTCCTTTAAAAAAAAAAAAAAAAAAAAAAGCTGTTTTTGGTTCATTATGTTTGGTATAAGCATTAACATGCCGGGATTCTAAGACATGTATTTTCTTCTGTAAGAGCAGGGGTTATTAATTTGGAGCAAATGGATGATGGGCTTGGGGTAAAGAGATTATAAACCATGAGAAAATGTAAGCAAAAGTAAGTTAGTGTTTATGATGAACATTTTTTCTGGGAAGAGAATCCATAACTGTCATCAAATTCTTAAAGAAATTTAATACCCAAAACTATCCAAGACCCAATGTTAGAGACTTAAAAAGAGAGTCTCATGGTACCATTCTTCCTTTCATGTTCATTCTAACCAGATATAACCTATAGGTGTGGCTGTATCGTGATTTTTAACTACTTCCTTGAACAAACTATTCTTTTCCAGATCACATTCTATCCGTGAGCCTTGGAATCTCTAAAAATAGATAGTTCATCAAATGTGTATTTAAGGGGTGCATGGGAAGTTCAATGGTAGAATTCTTGTCTACCATGAGGGAGGCTCGAGTTTGATTCCAGGCCCATACACTTCAAAAAAAAAAAAACCCAACCAATGGTGTTGCAAAAATGGGATAATTACATGGAAAAGAATGAATTGTGACACCCACAACACAGAAAACAAAAGTGCACTTATAATTGCAATATTTTGCCTTACAGATCTGGTGGTTGATAACTAGTTGCATAAAAAAAAAGTAAAAACAAATTAATAACAATTCCAATCTCCTTTTAATGTTCCAAACCTTGAAAATACCTGAGGATTAAATCTGGAAATTGTATCAAACTGTTTAGTCCAGGACGAATTCCTCAAGTCTTGATCTCCAGTCTTGACTTGGTATCCTAAAGAGAAGTTTTAATTAAAGTATCTTCACACAAACTTGCTCTTGAAGGAAAAAGTTTGCCTAATACTCAAAATTGAAGGCAAGTTTACTTTACCATTTTATTTTAAAATAAATACATTAACTCTTTAGACATTTATTCATACATATCTTCATTATACTCCTTTTTCCCTCAAAAGCAAAAATAAAAGTCACCAGCTCACTACCAATGATGTTAACTTTTAAAATTCTCTCAAAGACTATCTTTACATGACAGGTTTGTATTAGATGCCAGAATATCTAGAGTCAATACTATGGCCATCTGCTGTAGATGTAAAACCAAACACAGCATACACTTTCTAAAACTCATATATATTACCATTCAGAATGAAGGTATATATTTGCCTGAATTTTGCAGCATTTCCGTAAAAGCTTTCTTTTCAAGGGACCAAAGAGATTATGGGAACAGTACAGAGGAAAGACAGATAAACCCAGATTTGAATTTGGGTTCTTCTACTACCAACGCAACTTCAGAAAAATTATTAACTTCTCCAAACATCAGTTTCCTCTTATACAATAAACAAAGGATCTGGAGGTCAGATGACCCTGGGTTCAAATTGCAATACCACTGAATAATACCTGTGTTAAGTGTGGGCAAGTTAACTTCACTAGGTCTTATTTGCTTTACCTGTAAAATGGGATTGATATCACCTATACCATAGTGCTAGTTCAAGGATAACTGAAATGCATGTCAAGTTCCTGGTCTATATTACACTTAATTAAGTGGGAACAAAAACTATTGTTACAATACACATTTTTAATGTTGTGCCCTCTTCTCCTTCCTCCTCCTGACTTTTATGGAAACAAAAAATTTCCCTAAAGGCACAGGCAAGAAAACACTATGTAGTATCATTGCCATTGCCATTGATTCTGCTCTTTCCAAATAGTTTCCTTTCAAGTAAGAAAGAAGATATCTTCAAACAGAAAAACAGTTCAACACTTATTTTCCCTTTTCATAAAAGGAAAAAAGGTTGGTTGCTAAAGCTTAGCAGACCATTTAAGGTACCAAATATTCCTTTCACTCCAATTGGCTTAACTACTGGTAAAAGGGAAATAATACTGACTGTCTTGCAGTAGAAATGGTAGAATTATGCCAGTGAACACAATTCTCAATCCCAGGTAATTTACATTTTCAGTTCTTATACTTGCATCCTTATATGACTTGTCAGCATTATGCATTTTTGTTAGCCAATATTCTTTACACTATTTCCAGCTAAACATGTGCAATGAGCAGTCTTTATTCATAATCACTAACCTAAACTAGGATTATAGAGCTATTAAATTGGGTCATATGTTGATTTTTAGAGACTGATAATTGATGTTTCTTACCACATTCCACTGGTTTATCATAGCGACACAACTGTCTTTCCTCATGGTTACTGCTGAGGCAACCGCTGGGATCCTGAACCGAGTTTCTTTCAACATTGCAGTCTGTGCTGTGAATTTGCCTTTGTAAACATGTGGAATAGTGCAACCCTGCCATAGACAGCATGCCCTGAATAGCTTCTTCCTCTGTACTCGTCGAGGTAGGACATTCTCTAAAGAGCACATAATAAAAAACAAGAGCCTATTTTTTTCTGATAAAACTTTTGATAAAATTTGAAACTAAAAAAAATGTTTTCACATTATTCATCACAACGCAATATGACTACTACTATCAGCAAGCCTACCTTTTAATTGGAATTTCACTTCTAGATGGCTTCTGGCTCTTTTGAAGGAAGCTCCTCATCACAATAGATTCCTCCTTAAAGTTTGATGTTATTTCTTGTTTCTTTTCGTCACCTGAACTTTCAGACTCTTCAGTGGTAAAATTATTTTTCTGAGATAATAAAGAATTAGGCAGAAGCAAAGCTGCATAAGACATCTGACTATATCTGTACAAACCAACAAAAAGACTTTATCCATTTAGGAAAAGTTGACACTTAATTATCATGGATTCATTTTATATTTCATATTAACAAATGAAAATCTGAGTAACTATAGTAATATAAAACCTTAATAAAAATACACAGTAAAGATTTTCTGTAAGGCAAAATGAAGTATAACCTATGGGAAATACAAGAATAGTATAAGCAGAACAGTCTCTCCTTCCATCCCCTTTAAAACCAAACAAAAACTGTATTTATCAATTATAGTCATAATGGTACGTATATATAATTACGACTGCGGTGAAAAGACTCTGTGACACAAAAATCAAAGAAATCAAGCTTTTAGAAAAGCTGTCATTTACTTTAATCCTGGGTCAAGATGAATGGGTGGTCATCTTTCCATGAAATAATGTAAAAGTCAGAGGGCTTCAGGCTTACCAGTGCAGTACAATCAGGCCCAGAATCTTCTGAATCAGAAATATCAGAATATTCTGATGATTTATTCCTGAGTTCTGACTTCACACTTGTAAAAAACCCTGAAAAAGAGGGGAGAGGACAAGAGAAAAGGAAAAAGTCACTCAAATTTTATGAATAAGATGATCACTAAAGTAAAGCTTTTTATTATGTCTCCATCCTACCACCCTGTCCTTCTTTTTCACTGCTTTCATCTCTCCACTTCTTTCCCCCTCCCAAGGTCTTTCTCCCTAATTGACCAAGACATTTTAAAGATATTTGTTGTATTTGTTGAATACAACTAAATTTCCTCATTTGGATGGGCTGACTGTTATATATTTCTTTCCAGGAAAAAAAACTCCAAAACTAAAGTTAGCTGCAAGATGTTTTTCACTTTTCCTTTTGGGTTAGTGCCTTCAATAAAACACAAGTAGATACTTCTCCTAAACCTAGAAAGTATCCAAATAGATAGTGAATTCAGCAAGCTTGCACTCTGGGCTTGAACACTGCCGTTTTCTTCCATGCAGCACTGGCTACAGAGCAACTGTTTGGTAAATACCCATTGATTAAGCTGCCTTTTCCCTGGCATATGAGCAAAGGCAGAGTAACCAACTACAGCAATACCAAATTTACTTGGAATTAGCACTAACTCGTGTATTTAACATGGGATAAATAAACGTTAGTTATCTAAAGCATTTAGTTGTCAAATACCAACATTTTAATTTTAATTACTTTTTAAAAATAGAAGGGTATAGGTAGGCTTTGCAAAACTGGAGAAATTAAGACTATTTAAAGAAGACCTCAAGAAAAAGGAATTGCTCTTTCGTCACACTGATGATAAACAATTAAAAACCAAGTAGAGGCATTCCTATCAAGAGGCCAAAACAAACAAACAAACAAAAACCAAACCACTAATAGCTCAGATCCACCAGTTATTTATATATGTAATATCTATATTATATATATATAGATATATAAAATCTTCTAATTCTGAAATGATAAATACTTCAGCTAAAATTATATATGAATTAGCAAAGTATAATAAATCACAACTTTTATTATTATTTGGAGTAGAACCCCATGAAATGAGTGAGCATCCAGGTGACTTTTTTAAAGCCTCTGTCACTGGATGATGGTAGCCCTAACCCCACCTACATGCTCATCATTAAAACACGTTCACCGAGCAGTGCTTCACTTGGCATTCATACTCAGTATTTCCCTGATGGATGATCTAGTAAACACTTCAGATTTTTCAAAAGAGTATTAGAGACATAAAAAATTTGAATCCTACTTACAAACTTCAGAACATTAAAATTAGCAAACTGTTGTTCATACTATCATAGTAGCAATGAACAGACCTTTAAATGAGCATTAAAACAAACGTACTGTTAAGCGGTTTTTGAGAGTGTTCATTCTCCATTCCCTCTATTCCTGAACTGTCTTCTATCTTCATTTTTGCCTTTTTTGTCCTTCTCTTATCCTCTTCATTTTCACTATCTGCTGTATAAAGACTCTGATCAGTGAAGGGCTGTCTTTCATCTCTGTGGCATAAGGAAAACAGTCAAGTTGGAAAACAGTACAAGACTATGAAGCCAAACAATATCAGACTGTCCTTTAATTTATATATTTGCATATTTAGTCAGCTGTGGAGTAGTAAGAACTAGGGATTAAGTGAACAAAGGGAATCTACTGAACATTAATCTATGATACTCAGATCTACTTTACATACTTAATTATTCTTCCATTTGTCAGCAGTAATCGTAGATCATTATCTTTTGCTCTCCATTCAGGTACTGTGGAAGATGGCTGGAGATGTTTGTTGAATTTTCCATTCAGTTTTGAGCTCAAGATGTCCTTAAAGTATAAAAGCAGAACTTACTTAACCGCCACATTCAAACATGCCTGCCTGACCACAGGAATACAGTGTATCTGTCCTTCTCCACCTTTCCTGCCATGAACCTCGAGGGTTTCAAAACCCAAAGCGTGGCTATGGTTCATCTTTCTGCAGGGCCATTAACAGTGAAACACACTCCATAAAGTAGAATATAAAATTTGCATATAATGAATTCAAAGAAATTTCTTTCTTGCAGAAGACTGAAAAGCTGGACAAGCAATGCCTTAATATATTTTAATTCTCATCCCTTTGCTTTTTCCAACTGAAGTGTTAGCTGCTGGGTCCCTCACATTCATCCTATCCTGAACCAAATACCCAGTCTTCCCTACCAGGCATATTAGCAACTTATAGGCACCACTGAGCTATCTACCATTAGGACAAAGGCCACTACGTGACATAAAAGTACAGAAACAGCTGAGTTTTAATACATAAAAATTAATGCTTGTTTTGGTAATTTCTTTCCTGTATAAAAAAATAGAACCTTTCATAATAAGCTAAATCTTCCCAAGATAGTTATGAGTTAAATAGGTTTAGAACATCAACACAATCTGAAAACAATATAAATATAATTGTATATGACAGTAAATTCCATATAATTTTTTCCTGTATTTTAAATTCAGAGAATACTTTTATCTTAATTCATTTTAAATAATTGCTAATCCTCTACTTAAAATATAAAATTAGATGATACAAACCTCATCATAAACTCTTTATCATGCCGTTATTGCCTCCCACTCTCCCACCTTTGTCCATTAGGCCAGTATTTCCCAAACTTTAAAAAGGTTATGAATCTCCTGAGTGTCCTGTTAAAAATGCAGATTCTGATTCTCATTTTAACATTTCTAACAATCTCCCAGGTGATTGATGTTGGTTCAAATATGGGCTTTCTGCATTTGTTCATCCCCCTGCCTACAATGCTATTTCACAAATATCTATATATCCATCTGACTTCTTCCATTATTTAAGGGTCAGTTTCAATGTCACCAGAGGCTCTCTGACCACCCTAGACAAAGTAGCCAGCCACCTCCATCTCCTTTATTCTATTGCTCTATTGTTCTGGTTTCCTTCTTAACACTTACTAATATCTGAAATTATATTAAATTATTATATGTATTATCCTTACAACCTTAACTAGACTGGAAGCTTCATGAGGGCAGGACTTAACATTTTTTTCACTCTGGTATCTTTTCTAGAGTCTAAAAGAACATATGGCACTTGGTAAACACTCAATAAAACTTGTCAATGAATGAATGAGATATATTTATCCTATCTCTAAACTGATACCTAGAAAGATTAAGCACCAGCCCCATTAACAGGTCGGCATCTATGAGGCTACAACAGCAAAGATGAGCTAAGAACTGTCAGACCATTTTCTTTTTATTACACTTTTGAAGAATTTTAAGGGAACAACCAAGTTCTGTTATGTTTTCACAGAGAATAGAACTTGCCTCTTCCCATGGACACATCTCTAGTCTCTTGAGGACCTCCCTCGTATGGAGCTCTAAGATGTCTAGATTAGAAGGAGTTCGGACATTATGATCTCGAAGTTTCCTCATCTTTCGTCGGGAATGGTACGGAGAAGTTGATTCACTTGAGGATCGTGAAACTGGACACACAGTAGGAATTCCCTGAGATTTAACTGGTTTGCCGTTTTCCTCCTTTAAGGATTAAATTCAGAGTATTTATGTAACTAGATATATACATGCCTGAATCATCAGCCATAAAAATATTCTAGCAAACAAAAAACATTCAATTTAATCATATAAAAAAGCCCAAATCATAAGAAGCAAACTTTTCTTTCCTTTTTTCCCTCCACTGTGAGCTTATTTTCTTAATTTTCAATATCATTTTAAAGGCTGTAGCATTACACTGTATGGATGGAGCATAATTTACTGACCAAATACATTACTGGTAGCTATTTTTAGGTTACTGCCATTTTTTTCAATGTTGAACATTCTTTCAAATATATATTTGCATAAATCAATAGTTTTTACATCAGTCACACATATATGTAGATTTAAAAATTAAATACTCTTTATAAAGCATATAAAAAAATCACAGTTGTGTTCTTCTTTATCCCCAAATCCCACTTCTCCAGAGGCAATCATTTATAGCTCTTATAGCTATCTTTTTTTTCTTTCAGTTATTTGCCTCCAAATTTCTAAATAACCTTATTGTTATTTCTTGGTTTTTCAGTTTCAGACTTCCTACTATGCAAGATGAGCTCTTAGCCCTTGTATACTTCTCTCCAAATGTACACATTTCTCTTTCCTTCAATACTCATTATTTAAATTGGACTCAGTAAAAATTTTAATATTATTATATTTCCTTTCTTTTACATCCTTTGATTTTTTCCCTTGAGCTTATAATTATCTTATTTTCCACCTACTTAGTTTTCTATGTATTTATTATGAATTAACCACAAATTCTCCAAATAAACATTCAAACACACTAGGTCATCTATCAATATAATATTTTTCTTTGGAGCCATCCTTCCTGGGGAGGACTGCCAGATAAAGCACAGGACACCCAGTTAAATCTGGATTTCAGATAAATAACAAATTGTATAAAAATATCCCATGCAGTATTTGAGAAATACCCATACTAGGAAAAAAATAATTCAGTTTGTCTGAAACGCAAATTCAACTGTATCTTTATATGTTAAATCTGGACTCATTATTCCTGGAATCTTGTATTCTCCTGATCCAAACTAGACTGGTTGCTCTCTGGAACTGCACATGTCATCAAAGGCATTTTCTGCCCTGCTCCCAACCCCATTTTATAATTGCAATTTCTACCACTATCTCCAGCTGTCATTCCCTAGCCCTTCCTACTCTGCTTTGTTTTTCTTCATAGCACCTATTAATTCCTGATATACTAAAACATTTATGATTTGCCTCTTCCTATTAAGCTCCATGAGGGCAGGCCATTTGTTTTGTTCACTGCACTAAGCCCGTCCTAGATAGTATATAGCGCAAAGATGGTACTCAGTATTTGTTGAGAAAATGAATCCCATGTCTCCATTCTCTTTTTCGGTTTATTCCTTCTTTTTGGAATAGTACATGCTCTAAGAGTTTCCTAAGAAAGGGTATATGGGAGATAAATTTTTTGAGAGCTTGTCTCTTTGACATCTTTATTCTACCATCGTATTTGATAAATGCAGAATTCTAAGTTGATACTTCCACTCCCCTCCCCCAACAGAATGTTACAAAGACATTTCTTCAATGTTGTCTAGTATTTTCAGTGTTATTGTTGAGAAATTTGATATTATCACATTTCCCAATTCTCTGTATATTACCTATATTGTCTTCTCTAATGCTTTTTTAGAGTACTCTTTGTTATGTGTAAGCTAAAATTTCACCACAATGTGACTTTGGTATAGGTTTTTTTTCACCCACCACACTGGGTTTTCAGTAGGGGCTCTCAGTCTGGAAGGTTGTGTCCTGGAATTCCAAACGCTTTTCTTTGATTATTTCTTCAATAATCTTATTTTCTTTGCTCTCTCTGAAACTCCTATACTTTTATGTTGATGTCATAAAATAACGTGATTTTTCTCTCCTTCTTTCTTCTTTTTTTTCCTATTTTATGGGAGACTTTCTCAATTTTCTCTTCCAATCTGAATTGTGTTTCTATTGTATTTATAATTTACAAAAATGTTCTTTTCTTTCTTCTCTGAATGTTCCTTTATCATATCCTGTTCTTTTTTCATGGAGGAAATATTTTCTCTCTTGAGGATATCAATTATATTTAAGTCTTATTTATTGATTGGTTTGTGACATCATTTTTGGTGATCTACTCTTTGCGGCTCTCTAAGGACTTTCAAAGGAGAAGCATTAAAAAGCTCATTGGTTTAAAAAAACGGTGCTAAATTTCACAATGTATCTGATGCTCCTTTTATCTAGGATATGGACAGATGAGTAAAAATATGGATAAAACATAAATAATTGGGAGGAAAAGGTTAAAATAAATTGGGTAGATGGAAATACTAGTGGTCAACGAGAGGGAGGGGTAAGGGGTATGGTATGTGTTCTAGTTTGCTAGCTGCTGGAATGCAACACACCAGAGATGCAATGACTTTTAATAAAAGGGGATTTGTTTTGTTAGTTCTTCAGAGGAAAGGCAGCTAACTTTCAACTGAGGTTATTTCTTACGTAGGAAGGTTCAGGGTGATCTCTGCTGGCCTTCTCTCTAGGCCTCTGGGTTCCAACAACTTTCCACGGGGTGATTTCTTTATGCATCTCCAAAGGCCTGGGCTGAGGTGCTTGTGCTGGGATGAGGTATGCTGAGCTTGGGCTGTGCTACGTTGAGCTCGCTCATTTAAGCACCAGCCAATTAAATAAAAAATCATTCATGGCAGCAGGCACACCTCCTAGCCGACTGCAGATGTAATGAGCAACAGATGAGGTTCATGTATCATTGGCTCACGTGCACAGCAACAGAACTAGGCACCTTCACCTGGCCAAGCTGACAACTGAATCTAACTACCACAGTATGCATGAGTTTTTTATGTTTTCTTTTTCTGAGTGATGCAAATGTTCTAAAAAATGATCATGGTGATAAGCATACAACCATGCGATGATATAGTAAGCCACTGATTGTATACCATGCATGGACTGTGTGTGTGTTAAGATTTAGCAATAAAAATATTCAAAAAAAAATCCCATAGATATTCTTTGGGATAGAATTCTATGGCCTGTTGCACAAAAGACAAAAGAGAAAAAAAGGTGCTAGAAAACCTAGACTACCAAAATATGTCTTGACCTACCTTACACTACACACACAAATTCCATATTGATTATTTACCTAAATGTAAAAGTTTCAAATATCTTCAAGATTTTGGGGTAGGCAAAGATTTCTTAGGACATACACAAAAAATACTAACTACAAAAGAAACAAATGATAAATTGAACTTCATCAAAATTAAAGACTTCTGATCATCAAAAGACACTATTTAAGATAATAAAGAGATAAGTCACAGGCTGGAGGAAAATTTTTGACATATTGTACGTATATCTGACAAAGAACTTGAATCCAGAATACATAATTAACTGTACAAATCAAAAATAAAAGCAACCTAATTTTTAAAACAGGCAAAAATCTCAAACAGATATCTCATAAAAGATACACAGAACAGCTACACACATGAAAAGGTGCTCATCATGATTAGTCTTAAAGAAAATGCAAATTAACATCACAGTGAAGTAACATTAATACTCTCTAGAATAACTAAAATTAGAAGACTGAAAATAGCAAATATTGGCAAGGATATGAAACAAGTGGAATTCTTATACATTACTGGTGGGGAAGTAAAATGGTACAATCACTTTGGAAAACTGTTTGGCAGATTCTCATATAGAGTTAAAAAATTTAACCTATCCTATGACTTCACGGTTCTACTCTCAGAAATTTATCCAAGTAAAATGAAAACATACATTTACCATAAAAAGACATAAAAGAATGTTTATGGTAGTTTTATTCATAATGGCCAAAACTGATACAAGCCAAATATCCATCAACAGGAGAATGAGAAACAAATTACACTATATTCATTCAATGGAATACCACTAACAAAAAAAAAAACCCAAATATGTAATAACAGGGATGAATCTCAAAAGCATTATGCTAAGTGAAAGAAGTTAGACACAAAAAGACTATGATTCCTTTTATCTGAAATACAATAACAGGCAGAACTGATACAACAGCAACAGAAATCAGAACAGTGGCCCGCTGGAGTCAGGGCTTGACTGGAAATGGCATTTCTGGGGTGATGAAAATGATCTACATCTCAACTGGAGAGTTGATTACAAGAGCATATACATTTGTCAGAACTCAAATTGCACTTATGATCTGTATATTTCACTGTATGTAAAATTTACTTCATAAAAACAAAAAGCTAATTGGGAGCCCATGTGAGTGGGGTTTTGTCAACTGGGTGGGTTACACTCAGAGATCTGTCTGGGATGGGCTGTTTCATTGGAAGATTTCCAACTGGAAGTATCTGTGAATTTTCTTCTAGGTCTGGGAGGTACAACAAGCCAGGCTAGCAGTGTTTTGGTAGCCAAGTGGAAGAAGAATCACTGGCTATATATTCTCCTATTTCAATACGGTACCCATCTGTGTTCAGAGTCCCAAAATCCAGTTTCACATTCATCTCTCAAATAAGCAACTCTCTAGTTTTCTGCAAGTGTTAAGGAGGGAACTGGAGATCTACTCGCTTTTTGTAAACAGCTTTTTTTTTAACACCAGGAATCGAACCCGGGTCTCTGGCATGGCAGGTGAGAACTCTGCCTGCTGAGCCACCGTGGCCTGGCTGTAAATAGAGTTTTGATCAATCCTATTTTCAATCCCATATCCATTCTCATATTTAGAGGGTCCTAGTGTCCCCAATTCCTAAGAGTTCTGAAGGTTCTGCTGTATAAATAAGCCCATTTCTAATCTTCACCCATTGTCCACAGAGGCATCAGCTCTCTCTGGCTGCAGAATCAGTTACCACTTGTCCATTTGCTTTCCTGCTTCCAAAACTTTGTTGGAGGTTTTGTCTCTTTAGGGATGTATATTTTGTGTGTTTTTTTAACTGTCATTTTAGTTTTCAGAGGTGGTAGTAATAATAAGCAAGTATGTTCAATTTACCAAGTTTAAATGGAATCCTTTATTAGATTAAAATGGATCTGCTAAGGTCAAGCGATATGTCATCTAGAAAGCATAAACTAATTATACTACCTACCAGTAGAGTAAGAGTGTAGCCATTTCACCACCACTTATTTTAGCAGATTCCTGATATCATCTTTTCTTTTGATATTTGCCAATTGATAAATGATTATATGAAGTCATAAATTATTTGGCAAAATGTGGTTATACGTTTTCCCCACACTTTGAGACCTATGGTTCCTTTAATATAAACAATTTTTTTAATTAAAAAAGATCATATTTTAAATTTGTCTATAGAACTTTAAAAGCCTGAAAACTGAGAGTCCTTCAAAAACCTCAGCTCATTCTATTTCCTTCAAGTATTCAAGAACTTTGAGATGTTTAATATGGTGGTAGATTCATTTGCTTCTCAAAGCAGAAAGCAACCAAGCATTTAGATGATAGTTTCTACTCTTACCTCTATTGCTCGAATTACTTTAGAAAGTTCTTTAATAAGATGTCCAGGTCTAACATTGTCTGGAATTTCAAAAGCATGTTCAGATACAAGCTGTATTTGGATTAACAAAGATAAGAAAACCAGTTACTTAATATGTAAATATTTTACTTTAATATGTAAAAACTAATTTACTAAATCAATCTTGGGGTTCTTTAGATTTTATACACATAGCTAAATACCACAGTGCTCCTTAATAAGCCAGGTCTCAGAGTTCATGTAGGTGGTATTATACCTTCTAAGGAGAGCCTCATTAACTCATACAATTCTTTTAGATTCGGTTAAGGAATGGAATTGCCTCACAACGAATTTTGTTTTATATTACATTGAGTGGTAAACTTGTACTCCACATCTCAAAGTCTACCAAAATTCTAACTACTACTAGTTAGTAAAGTAACTAATTAAGTCTAAAATTTACTTCACCTCACATAAAGGATTGGAACATAGGCACTAAAAAAAATCCTAGTTCTCATGAGAAGTCTAATTTAAATAATTTTTGCTAACTTTTCCTACATAAAGGATTTTATGTAGGAAAAAAATCCTAGTTCTTATGAGAAGTCTAATTTAAATAATTTTTGCCAACTTTTTTTAAGAGTCAAAAACAAAATAGGAAAAAGATCCCTTCAATGCGAAAGAGGAATTAATTGATGAGTTACCCTGTCAAATGAACTGTCAACTACTGTCATTATTTATAATGTCCATTTCCAAGTATTAATCTCTACATCTAAGAACATTTTGCTTTTTCAGAGACACTCAATATACCGGTTTCTACTTTTGTTTTGCACACTTCCTCCTTGATTGTAGCGTAATTTTAAAAACAAACCAGTAACAAATAACAGTTAAGTGCTAATTGTGCCAGGCAAGATACTGTTTGTTCTAAATACTTTACAAGCATTAACTCATTTAGCTCTTCCAACAACACTAAGACATCAACACTACTATTATTCCCATTTTACAACTGAGGGAACTGAAGTAATTTGTCCAAGATCCCAAAGCTAATTTATTAGTAGCAACACTAAGATTTGACTCCAGATTTTTTATAGCAGTTTTAATTGCTATGTTAAGCCTCCTCTCACCAATCTTAGAGTAAATTTAACAGATATTTAAATATAAACATCCTTTTTAAAATGCATTTCAAATGTAATATATTAACAGTATTTATTATCTACATCAAATTTTGGCCTGCATCAAAATCATCCACAGAGTGTGTTTAAACCAAAAGATCCAGATCCTATCTCAGACCTATTAAATAAGAATCTTTATAGGAGGACCAACAGGTTTTACTTTTAAAAAGCTCTAAAGGCATTTGGATATATGCACACAAGTTTAAAAACACTAGTCTAAAGCGCTGAGCAAACAATCACTCACAATTTTTGCAACATATCTTTTGTTTTAACGTCATTATACAGTTTTTAATTTTTTTTGTACTTTTGCATTTCCTCTAGATGGTGAGGACTCTGACAGCAGAAACATGACTTTTACTTTTTTAAACCCTTCCGCAGTAGATACATAACAATGATAAAGTGAAAGGGAGTAGAAAATTACTGGGAGCATAAACTATTAATTACAGTCTCCCAATATTTCTTAAGAGCAGGATTTTTATTTCAAGTGGGCATTAAAGAAATGAAAATGTAAATGTATTTTCATCAGGTCACATATCTATCATTTATCAAAGTGTTGTGTGCAAGTTCCATAGGGGAAGTATAGATGTGAGACAGTACCCAATCTTTAAATGTTCATAAACCTATTTAGGAAGACATGGATACATTACTTTACATCTTTACATTTAAATCCTACTACAACACTGGCACAAGAAATATGGTATGGAAGCATAAGGCAAAGAAATATTAGTTCCAAATGGAGATCTGGGATGACGTCTTGGGGGTAGTGGGATTCAAATGCAAACAACTAGACAGCATTTTACTGAAAATGCAAAGTTATGCTTGAACCTTTAATTCTCCTCTCCTTCATTTTTATATATGTTCAGTAGAGTGGTTAGGAGCATAGGTTTTGCAATTGTTGAAACCTAGGTTAAGTTCTAGCTCTACCAGTTATCTTAGGCAAGTTCCTTAAGCTCTTTGAACCTTACCTTTCCCATCTGTAAAATGAGATAACTAGCATCCAGATCTCATAAACTGCTTTGAGGATTAAATGGAATTATGTGTGTAAAGACTTGTCACAGTATTTAGCAGCTATAAGAGCTCAATGTTATCTACTATTATTCTACATCTACTCATTTCTTAGTCAATATCCTAGATATATTTGAACTTTCTTTTCCAGATTAAAGGTATACCTAAGTACTTTATTCTCCTAAATATAAATATAAACTAGCACATTTGTATACACTGTAAAATAAAATTCACATTGTATTTAAAGCACTTTCCATTCCTTTTACTACTGTCACTCACAAGTATTGCCAAAACAGTATAAGGAATCTCTTTTCCTAATCTTTGTCACATGAAATACAAAAATTATTTCACCAAAGCACAGTACTTACATCTTTTTTCATCCATAATTTTAAAGCAGTATGCAGTGCTTTCACTCCCTGTACTAGGTAAGTCTGAGGCTGGTAACCATCTTCTCTCAGTTCTGTGGAATTGCAAATGGGGTAGGGCAAAGGAGTTAAAGTGTTATCTTCATCTTCTTCTCATATTTGATTAACCATTAAGAGAACAGAGTCAAACTGCATAACTTCAAGTTAAAAGGAAAAAAATGGAATAAGAAACAATTCAGAAAGCAAGAAAGAAAAAGAAACCGAATTAAATATAATTGCACTTAATGTTACAGTTAAAAGACTGTCCCACCACATTAAAAATTAAACTCAAAAGACATAAAAAACATAAAAAATACAGAAAGACTGAAAATTAAAAGATGGAAAATGGGTAGACTTTCAAAAGAAAGCTGATGTAGCTATCTCATTAGACTGTCATTTTAATAAAGGATTTCATAATGATAAGACATTCAATTCACCAAAAAGACATAATCTTCTAAAATTTGTGTAGACTTAATAACCTAGGCTGAATATATAGAAACCAGTAACTAGACAGAACTATAAGAATTAATGTTATTATTTAATAATAACAGTAGGAGGTTTTAACAAACCTCTCTTGTAGGATTTACATTTAAATGCTACTACAATGTAAATCCTACTACAACACTGGCATAAGAAATATGGTATGGAAACAAAAGGCATAGAAATATCAAGCACATAAGATTCCTCAACTATGTTTTGTCTCTTAGTGAATGACAAAATAAGAAGATCCCATTTGCAAAAGAAAACCCCCAAACCAGTTGGCATACATTCAATTTGAAAAATATAAGACGATTCAGTGGTCATAAAGAGAAGACCCTACCGAGCAATTACAGAATATATATTCTTTTCAAGAGAACATTTACAGAAGCCATTCGTGACCCTGGGCAGTAAACAAATCTCAACAAATGCCTGAGGATCAAAATCAGACATAGTATCTTCTTCAGTCACAATGCAATTAAGCTAGAAATCAGTACTTCAGAAATTAGTAACAGAAGATAATCAGAGAAATCTAGTTTTGGAAATTAGGAAATACAGATACTAAGAAATAGATTTTTAATATTTGGATCAAGCAAAAGTATATTGGAAATAGGGAAAATAGCTTGCTTAAATAATAATGAAAACGTCAAAATGTGTAACATACCATACATAGAGGGAATGTAGAATCTTAAATACTTATGTTAGAAAATAAAGAATGAAAATTACTAAGCCCAGGACTCACTAAAAAAAAATTAAAAACAAACAAAACAACAACAATAACAAAAGAAGCTGAAGAAAAAAAAGACAGGTAAAAATTAACAAAACAGAAAACAAATAGAGAGGATTAATAAGCCTCAAAGTGGTTCTTTAAATAGACAATAAACTCCAATGAACCTCTTTTATTGCTCAGATGAGGTTTCTCTCTCTCTCTCTCTCTCTCTCAGGCCAACTCTGCAAGTGAAACCACTGCCCTCCCCACTGCATGGTACATGATATCCAGGGATGAAAGTCCCTGGCAGAGTGGGAGATGACCCCCCAGAAATGAGTCTGGTCCTGCCACCATGGGCTCAACAATGCCATCCAGAGAAGTGTAGCAAATAAGGTATTGGTGGAGAGAGTTCAAATAGAGTTGAGAGGCTAATCTGGAGGTCACTCTTATGCAAACTTCAGTTAGACATTGCTATCATCATAACTTGCCAAAGCCCAACCAAAACCATTCCTGCCAATCCTAAAGAAGACCTAGGGCATTATGTAAGATTCTACAAAGGTGCCATGCACTAGGGTAACTTTCCAGAAAGCCACAGCCTTCAGATGGGTCTCTGGACCACATAAATCCTGAAACCTAGAGGGTCCAACCTCTCCAGACATCAGCTAGTTCCATCTCCCTATCCCATATTATTGACAGTCCCTTCCAATATGAATGTTAGAGTGGCCACAGTCCAAATACTCCTAAAGAGCGGGAGAAAGATCAAAGGTGATAATGGAGCTGTACACAGAAGGTCGGGTTTAACAAATGAGTATGAGTGCTGAATCAGTCTATTTGATATTTCTTTTAGTCTTCAGTACCTTAGAGCAGCTAGAAGTAAAAACCTAAATTATGGAATTGTAACCCATATCAAACTCTGAAATCTGTTCTACAACTAATTGTTGCAATGTACTTTGAAATTTATTGCTTTTTTGCATATATATTATGTTTCACTAAAAGGAAAAAAAATAAAGAAAGAGTATAATAGAGAAGATAGGATTTAACAAATGAATATGACTGCTGAATCAATATATTGATCTTTCTGTTGGTCTCCAGTATCTAAGAGCAACCAGAAGAAGAAAATGAAAAATTGTGGAACTGAAACCCATACCAAAGTTTAAAATTTGTTGTATAACCACTTGCTAAAATGTACTTGGAAATTTATTGTTTTTTGGATATATGTTATTTTTCAAAATTAAAAAAGACATTTAAAAAAAGACAATAAAGCTGGTAAGAAGAGAAAATAGACAAATACCAAAGAGACATCACTACAAATGCTACAGTTGTTAACTAGTTAAGCGAATAATACAAACTCGATGCCAATAATTGTAAAAATTTAGATGAGACACATTTCTAGAAATTAATTTATCAGAAAAGACTCAGCAAAAACTAACTTTTCAAAAGAACAGAAAAAGAAGGGACAGTCTCAGCTTTTCTGAAGCTAATGTAACTTTCATGCCAAAACCCAACAAAGACAATGTGAAAAGGCAAAATTATGGGCCAATTTCACTCATAAATATCATGCCAAAAGAGAAAAAAACTTTTCTCTCTCTCTCTCTCTATAAAACAATATGTATACATTTATAATTATAATTTATTATATTATATAAAACAATAAATGTATATATGAACACATATGCAAATATATAATGTAAATAATATTTTAATCTAACCCACAATTATATAACCATGATACTACATCAGCACCAAGGTCGGTATAATATTAGAGAATCAAATAAATGTAACAAATAAATTAACAGATTAAAGAGAAAAATCATAGGACTAATATGTGCAGGAAAAGTTCTGATAAAATTCAACCACCACTGATAGTTTTTTAAAAAGAAAGAAAAAAATACCACCTTGCAGTGGTTAGGTTCAGGTGCCAACTTGGCCAGTGAAGGTGCCTAGTTCTGTTGCTGTGGACATGAGCATGTGAACCTCATCTGTAGCCGGATTACATCTGTAGTCGGCTAGAGGGAGTGTCTGCTGCAATGAATGACCTTTGATTTAATTGGCCGGTGCTTAGTGAGAGCTCAACACCACACAGCCCAAGCAGTTCAGGATACCTCATCTCAGCACTCGCAGCTCACCCTAGGCCTTTGGAGATACACAAAGGAATCAGTTGGAACCCAGAGACCTGGAGAGAAAGCCAACAGAGATAGCCCTTTGCTTTCCCGTGTAAGAAAGAACCTCAGAGGAAAGTTAGCTGCCTTTCCTCTAAAGGACTATACGTTTTTAACTAAATAAACCCTCTTTTATTAAAAACCAATCCATCTCTGATGTGCTGCATTCTGGCAGCATTGGCAGACTAAAACACACCTTTTTGCCAACTTCAAGGAGAAAGGAACTGCTCTTCAAATCTAAATAAAGTTATCAAAAAAAAAAGCTTTTTTAAAAATAATACTTAATGGGGAAAGGCAGAAGGCTCTCCCTTTGAGACTGGGAACAAGATTAAGGAGCTGACACACCACTTCTATTCAAATTGCCCTGCAGGTCCCAGCTGACCCACTGAAGCAATAAAAATAAATAAAAGATGTAAAGATTGGAAAAGAAGGAGTGAAACTGTTATAATTCAAGGAGGATGTGTGTATTAGAGAACCCAAAAGAATCTTCAGACAAATTATTAGAATTAATTATAATTTTTACAAGGTTAGATAAAAAATAAGTAAAAAATTAACTGCTTCTGTATTCCAGCATCATATGGTTATTAGGTTGAACCATATGAAATTGCCAATATATGACCACTTTTGACCTACAAAAATAGTAGTTTCATATGTTTCCATCATATGTATATAATTTTATACATAATAATGATTACTATAATGATATATATATAATTTATAATAGCACTAAAGAATATGAAATACCTAGGAATAAATTTAGTAAGAGTTGTATGTTCAAGATTTTTATCAAAATTTTGAAAGACATTAAAGAAGATCTAAATAAATGAGAGGTCTCAGGATTAGTTCTAGAAAACCCAATATTGCAATGATGTAAAATTTTACCAAAATTATCTCTGGATTCAATATGGTCCAAGTCAAATCCCAAGATATTTTTGTTCATTTGCTTGCCTTTGGGGGGGAGTGTTGGGAGGTTCAGTTTGCAATAAACTAAAAAATTTATATAAAAAAGGCAAAGAAAAGCCAAGGCACACTTGTTGAAGAAAAATAAATCAGTAAGACATCAGATATCAAGTTTTATTACAGTGCTAATAAGATAATGTGATTAAAGTAGAGAGAGACTAACAGACCAATGGAAGAGAAGAGAATATGTTGAAGGACAGGTATATATATCAATACTTGATATAGGGCTGGACTAGTATTCTCAAGAATAGAAAAGAATGGACTATTTAAAATATGGTACTTGAATATACATATTCAAAATAATCCTTATCAAAATTCCAAGGGCATTTTTTGTAAAATAGATAACTTCATTCTAAAATTCATATGTAATGTCAAGGGACCCTGAATAGCCAAAATAATCTTGAAAAAGAAGAAAAAAGATGGAGGATTCACACTCCCCTATTTCAGAATTTACTACAAGCTACAGTAATTAAAATAGTGTGGGAAAGACATATAGAATAATGGAATAGATTTGAGAGTCCAGAAATCAACCCATATATTTATGGGTACCAAGACCATCTAATAGGGGAAAGAATAGTCTCTTCAATAAATGATGCTGGGAAAACTAGATATGCATATACAAAAGAACAAAAGTGGGCCCTTACTTTATATCACATATGAAAATTACCTCAAATGGATCAAAGACCCAAATTCAACAACTAAAACTGTAAAACTCTAGTTTTTCTGTTTCTAGCCCTGCCTACATGGAGCCCTTTTTTCTCTTTTTTTTTTTAGGAGGGTCTACTCAGATATTATAGACCCCTGTCAGATTTCCCAGACCAGACTGGCCTCCTCTCAGGAGGAAAGAGTCACCTGCATCAGTTTTTCCTGAGGGTGAGACCCAGCAGGTTGACAAAATTTCCTATGAAGCCTCTAGATTCTGTTTTTCCTATTCTGCCTGGTACATGGTGCTTGTCTGCCCGCAGCTTCTCACCAGCATAAAATGATGTGGTGCCTTTAACTTCATCAGACTCTCCCCGCCGGGGGATGGGATTCCACCTGAGCTGGGCCCCACCCCTCTCCTGGAAAAGGCACAGCCTTAAGAGAATTAACTCCTTTCACCTGTCCAGATACTTTGTCTCTCAGACAAGCTTAATTCTGCCCTGTAAAACTATAAGATGAAAGCACAGGGGCAAATCTTCCTGACCTTGGATTTGGCAACAGTTTCTTAAATACCATACCAAATGCATGGGCAACAGAAGGAAAAAGTAGAGAAATTAAATTTCATTAAAATAAAAAACTTGTACATTAAAGGATACTATCAAGAGAGTGAAAAAATAACCCACAGAAAGGAAGAAAATATTTGTAAATCATGTATCTGTTAACAGTTTACCATCCAGAATATATAAAGAACCCCTACAACTCAACAACAGAAGGAACTCCTATAACCCAGTCCAATTTAAAAAATAGGCAAAAGACTTGAGTAGACATTTCTCCAAAGAAGATAAAGAAACGGCCAATGAACACATGAAAAGATATTCAACATCATTAGGAAAATACATATCAAAACCACAATGATATCACTTCACAGGGATGGCTAGAATAATAATTTTTAAAAAGGAAAATCACTGTTGGAGAGCTTGTGGAGAAATTGATCCCTTGTATATTGTTGGTGGGAATGTAAAATGGTTCAACCGCTATGGAAAACAGTTTATTGGTGTCTCAAAAAGTTGAACATAGAATTAACATATGACCTGGCAATTCTACTCTTAGGTATATACCCAAAAGAACTGAGAACAAGGACTCAAGCAGATACTTGTGTAACGATGTTCACAGCAACATTATTCACAAATAGCTAAAGGGTGGAAACAACCCAAGTGTCCAATAGCAGATGAACGGATAAACAAAATGTGTTATGCCCATACAGTGGAATATTATTCAGCCAGAAAAAGGAATGAAGTTCTAATATATGCCAACATTGATGAACTTTCTTAGACTTCATGTTGAGTGAATTAAAAAGTAGATTAGAGGTTACCAGAGATAGAGGGGAGGGAGGGTGGGGAATTATTATTTAATTGGTGTAGTTTCTATTTGGAGTGATGAAAAAAATTTTGGAAATAGAAAGCGGTGATAGTTACCCACAATTGTGAATGTAATTAATGCCACTGAATTGTACACTTAAAATGGCAAATTTTATATTATTATATTATACCACAATAAAGATATATGCAGTACTGCAACAACCAGATATTTGCAAGGAATCATATGAAAATATATCCCCTGCCTTACATCATCCACAAAAATATCAATTCCATATGCGATAAGGACTTAAATGTAAAACAAAAAACTGTAAAGGCTTTTAGAAGACAAAGAATATCTTGGGATAAGAAGGAACTTCTTAAACAAGGCGTAAAAAGTACTAACTGTAAAAGTTGAAAAAACTATTTTTTAAACGTTTTAATTGTCAAATATAATATATATATAAAAGGCAATAAATTTCTGAGTACATTGAACAAACAATTACAGAACAGATTTTAAAGTTTGTTATGGGTTATAGTTCCACAATTACTCGTTTTTTTCTTCTAACTGCTCCAAGACACTGGAGACCAACAGAAATACCCATATAATGATTCAGTCATACTCATTTGTTAAATTCTATCTTTACTGTTATACTCCTCTTCTTCAAATAACATATATACATAAAAGCAATAAATTTCAAAGCACATTGGAACAATTAGTTGCAGAACAGATTTCAGAGTTTGGTATAGGTTATAATTCCACAATTTTAGGTTTTTATTTCTAGCTGCTCTAAGGTACTGGAGGCTAAAAGAAATATGACTATAGTAACTCAGCACTCACACTCATTTGTTAAACCTGACACCCTCTGTATAACTTCACCATCACCTTTGATCTTTCTCCCACTCATTAGGGGTATTTGGGGTATGCCCATTCCAATTTTCTCATGTGGGAAGGGACCATCGATAATATGGGATAGGGGGATGGAACTAGTTGATGTTCTTGAAGACTGGCCCCACTGATTTCAGGATTTACCTGGTCAGGGACCCATCTGGAAGTGGTAGGTTTTGCAAAGCTACCCTAGTTCATGGAATATTTGTAGAATCTTATATAATGCCCTAGGACTGGCAGGAATGGCTTTGGTTGGAGTTTGGCAAATGAAAAAACAATATTTAAAAATTAAGAAATTTTGCTCACCAATAGACATGAATTAAAGCCAAAATTGAAGATGTCTGCAACATGTATTATGATGGGACTAGAATCCAGAACCTTCAAAGAACTTCCATAAATCAAATGGAAACTACCAACTTAAAATACTAGCAAAAGACCTGAAGAGGTATCAGTAAAGAAGAAATCTGATAGGTCAAAAAACATGAAAAAATGCTGAACTGCATTAACAATCAGGGAAATGTACATTAAAAGCATAAAGAATACTACTATATACCCATCAGATTGTCCAACATTAAAATTTGACAATACCAGGTGCTGGCCAAATGATGAGCATCTGGAATGCTTATAGCCTGCCACTGGAAATGTGAATGGTGCATCCTCTTTGGGAAACAATTTGGCACTAACCAATAAATTCTGTCTGTGACTTAGCAATTCACTCATGGGTCTGATCTCTATAGTAGAAAAGGGCCTTTCTTTCTGTCATGTGGCTTTTAGTGAATTTAAAATCATACATAGTATCATACAATAAAATATATAAATTATCAATTACCTTTCAGGGTTTCCAGCAAGTTTTTGGCTACAAACCAACATATGGCTTCAAAGAAAGGGAATTTGAAAAGATCTGGTGTTTTTAGCCTTTTTTCCATCTCATAACACCTAAATTAATAAGGTAAAATTTGAAGAAATATTTAACATTAGCATTTCAAAATTAAATGAAGGTGTACTGTTAGTTAAATTAAATAATACAATATTATAATATTCTTTCATCAATTTTAAGAAATGAGCCACACTAATGCAAAAGGTGTCAATAATTAGAGCGTTTAAAAAAATTAAATGGAGGTAACCCACTTAAGGAAAATAAGCAGTCCATGACATGTAAGACTAATCAAGTATTGTGTATTTCTTAACAATATTGCATTTGGACAAGACTGAATTGTGATGTTATCCAGGTTCTGACCTTAGCAAATTTGACAGCGCACCTAAAAATTACTTCGGGCTTCATAAAACATCATACTTTGGGTTTATATCCTACTTTTAACAGAAGGAATTTTATGAGCAGTCCGCTATAATAAATAAAACGATATGTTTAGAAAAAGCTCCATGTGTTAGACAACTCTCAGTTAAGTCACATGTCTACCATGAGACCACATGGCACCAATTTTTAAGAAGATGAAGACAAGGAGCAACAGCTTACCACAGTGTTAGTCTTCTGTGGGAATCCTTACTGCAGTCCATATAGCAGGAGCTATCTATCTCCCAGTTTATAAAGATGAGATCCATACTTTGCAGGTGTGGGAGCTGCCCTGGCTTAAAGCTTGACGCCCCATGAAAGCCAATGACCTTTGTAATATTAGTTTCCAGGGTTCTCACAGGGCTTCCGGCCAAGTATTTCTAGTTCTCCCAGCCTTGATGAAGTTTATCAATTAGGGATTATTTTACCAGAAACAATGTTGTCTAGTAATATGCTAACCTCATCAGGCAACCAGGGTAAGAGAACTACCCCAAAAGTCAATTCTCACATAGAAGGAAAGAGAATTCTTAATCCTTTACTCACAGCAAAATTAAAATGGGTGTTTTCACTGTAATCCTGACTTAGAGATGTTTGTTTCCAGCACCATATGTCACACCTATGCATTTGACTGGAGTTAGTTCATTTCCTTCATTGCAATAATAGCTAAAGGAAAGCACATGCATTTTTATAAATTTTGAAATTTGGGGAGATACTCAGTTCCAAACTGAATGAATTTCTTTGTTTCATACTTGAATTACATCAAGGTCTCCTGATAAAATTTCAAAACTTTTAAAAGTTCTTATTCCTATTCATCTCTCAGGGCCTGTCTCCATGGGATTTAAATTAAAATATGTTTAAAATATATTTTTGAAACGTTTAAAGAATGTCCTATTTAAGAAAGGACAAAATACCAATAACACAAACCTGAGCTGCATGCCAATGTTAAGGTTGTGTAGAAAGTTCCCCCCAAAAGCCATACAGTCCTGAGAAGTGAGCACAGCATGAATCCACCCTGAAATGGTTAAAAGTATATAAATCAGTGATTTAGACCAAACAAATGTGTATCTACCTGTGAAACAAAAAACTAATTCAAAATGTCCACATGAATTTACTTCATATTCCAGTGCTAGAGAAGTTAATGTCTATTACAACCTATAGATTCAGCCATTTAAATATTTATTAAATGCCAGGCTTTGCACACAGTATTGAGAAACAAAGGCATTGATCCAATTACACAAAAACAGGATAAAGGATAAGGTGAAGAATTTTGTATTGCTGTCATTTTTGTTTCTTGGTTTAAAAACAATTTACAGTCCCATCCCAATCAAGATGGTAGAGTGAGACACTTCAAGGCTCCATCCCCCACAGAAGCTTTGAACAATGAGCAAAATCTGAAAAAAACATCTTTTTCAAGCTACAGGAAACAGTTAAAGGACTGTAGTAACAGGGTAAGCACCAAATCAAGAAAAAGGCTACTTAAAAGGGATAGGATCTCATGGCACCCTTGCTGACCACTCCCCCACCTTAGTAACTCACGCATGGGCTGGCCCTTGCACCCAATGCAGATCCCTGGTTGTAGTTCTGTAGTGAACAGAGTAACCTCACACAGCTGCTAGGAATAAGTCTTCTGGCCCAAGCTGTCTGGTGGTGGCCTGAGGGACATATTGTCCACAATTTTCCCTGAAGGCAGCTCATACAGCTATCCTACAGAACAGCTGTGGGAGAGCAGTCAAGTTGTGCTGCCTGGTGCAAGGGATTGCTGGCTGTAGGATATAGAGTGTGGTGCCCAGGACTGTGAGGAACTGCTTTCAAAGGAGAAGACATTCATATCCAAGTAAATGGGAGAATTCCTAGGGCTACATGTGCATGCCCTAGATAAGATGCATGTGCAAAAAGGATCAGGGAGACCGCTGTTCTTTGGCTTCAAGCTATTCTGTAAATACACTGTACAGATAAACACTGAAGGAGAGCACTTGTATAGGTCAATCTGCAAAGCTGGAAAAACTGTTTTCTCCCCCCACCCTTTTCTTTTGGTTAGCACTTGGCATTCAAGGAAAGCTCTGTCATAACACTAGCTGGATACAAGCTGAAGGTACAGATGACTCAGAGTCTAAATTCCAGTAATAACACATTAAAATATCAACATATCCAGATTTCAACAAAAGATTACAAAACATACAAAGTAACAGGAAGCAATGGTTCAAGCAAAAGAGAAGATTAAAGCATTAGACACCATCAATGAGGAGGAGCAGACCTGGGACATATCAGATAAACTATAAAAAAAAAAATTATCCTAAATACACTCAAAGAGCTAAAGGAAAACATGAACAAATAACTAAAGGAAATCAGGAAAATGACAGATGAAGAGTATATGCATAGAGAGATGGAAATTATGAAAAGGAACTAAACAGAGCTGAACTAAAGATCACAGAAATTAAAATTCCCTTAAGGGGTTCAACAACAAATTGATGCTAGCAAATGAAAGAATCAGTAAACTGGAAGATAGGACAATTGAAGTCACCCAATTTGAGAAGCAGAAGGAAGAAAAAATGTCAAATGTCAAGGTTAAAGAGAGAATGCTGAAAGCTTCAAGGGAGAGGCAATGTGAAACATACAAAGTAAGCCTCGATAAGATTAAGTTCTAATTTTTCATCAGAAACCACGGAGGCAAGAAGGCAGCAGGATGACTTATTTAAAGTATTGAAAGCAAGAAACTACCAACCAAGAAATTTATGTATCCAGCAACACCGTCTTTCAAAAATGAAGGACAGATTTATTTTGGACATCATCCATGATGCCCAATAGATGGAGATGGCTGAAGGGTACAATGACTGAGAAGCAGATAGGTGAACTGTAGTGTATATATATGATGGGATATTGTGCAGGTACAAAAAGGAATGAAGCTGTGAGGCAGGCAATGAGGTGAAAGAAACTTGAGGACATTACGTTGTGCAAAATAAGCTAGAAACAAAAGGACAAATATTGTATGGTCTCTTTTAGAGAATACTTATAAGAAAATTGGGGCCTAGACTGTAAACTCTTATAGCAGTCATGTTTATTCCTGAGCTTTAAATGTTACTTCTAGATTCTGAAATGCTGTGTATAATCTGTTATTTTCCTGGAACTTTGCGTATCTGTGTGAAACCTTAGACTCAGAGTTTTGCAGCTCTGAAAGTCAACATTGTTATATACAACTGTTAAAGTACCAAAAAAGAGATCAGGCTTCAATTAGAGGTAACAACAAAGCCAATCAGGCTGGGACTAAGGTAAATCAGAAGACAAGGTAAAGAATGACTGTCAGTATTTTAGAATTTCACCTACTGTCTGAGACCAAAGGAAGAGAGCTTTATTTTGTCCAAAACTTAAATTTTCTGGAGCACACAATCTAACTCAACCTGTTTGAATAGTTTATTTAAACAACTCAAACACATGGAGCCCAGAATAGGAACAAGGACTTGTAATTCTGTATAGATTAATGTAATACCCTGATATATCCCTGAGTATGTTGGGCAGATAATTTAAAAGTATTGGTAAAGTCCCTTGAGAGACTGGAGAAAAAATATGGAACTATTAAACTTTCCCACCCGGGAAACCCCTGAAACTCTCTCAAACACTAGTGACTCCCAAGTTAATAGGCCAAGCCTCTGATCTTGAGGCTTGTTCTTATAAAATTTATTTCTGTAGCAGGGAAGCTAAGCTTCCACTATAAATCTCCCTGGCAACATGGGACAGAACTCCTGGCATGAGCTGGGACTCGGCATTAAGGTATTGAGAAAGCCTTCTTGACCAAAAGAGGGGAGGAGAAAAGAGACAAAATAAAGTTTCAGTAGCTCAGAGATTTCAAATAGAGTTGAGAGGTTATCCTGGAGGTTATTCTTATACATTATATAGATATTCCTTTTTAGTTTATGGTGTATTAGAGTGGCTAGAGGGAAGTACCTGAAACTGTTGAGCTGTATTCTAGTAGCCTTGATTCTGGCAGATGATTGCGTAAGGGTATGCTTTTTGCAATGTGACTGTGTGATTGTGGAAACACTGCATCTGATGCACCTTTTATCCATGGTATGTACAGATGAATAAAAAATATATGAATAAAGAATAAATAAATAATAGGGGGAAATGGGGTAAAATAAATTGGGTAAATTGAAATATTAGTGGTCCATAAGAGGGAGGGGTAAGGGGTATGGGATGTATGAGTTTTCTGTGTTGTTCTTTTTATTTCTTTTTTCTGGAGTAATGCAAATGTTCTAAAAATGTTCTTCATGGTGAAGAATACACAACTATGTGATGATATTGTGAGCTACTGATTCTACACTATGTATGTACTGTATGTGTGTGAAGATTTGTCAATAAAAATATTTTTTAAAAATCCATGGGAAAGTGTACAACACAAACAGTGAATACTAAGTTAAACTATGGATTATAGTTAATAGTACAATTATAAAAATGTGCTTTCATCAATAGTAACAAATGTACCATACCAATACAAGATGTTAATAATAGGATGGTATAAGGGAATTCTTTATTTTATGTATGATTGTACTGTAAACCCACAACTTCTCTAACTAAAAAAGAAAGAAAGAAAGAAAGAAAGCAAATGACAGAAAACACAAACCCAAAATAAATCCTAACAGCAAGAAGAATCCTCCTAGGGAACAAATGCATTAAAACCAAAGGTTCTAATTAAGAACAAACTCCATGTGACCGAGGATAACTATGGGGGGATGGGATTAAAATCTTACCTGTAGGAACAAATAAGGTATGTCCCTGCTTTACCACACATTTATAGCATTTGTCCACCTTATCTCCAAAGAATACCTCACTCTGGGTCACAGATGAACTCCAAGATTCATAAAGGGCCAAATTTTCATCTGTTGGCTTTATCAAATAAAAAATTTTCTCACCCTAGAAGGAAGAAATCATACTATTTTTTTAAAAAGGAAAAGCCATTCTTCAGGATGGCGTACATTTTCCACTATGACATTCTAAATTAAATCAGATAATTATCAAATTTTTTAGGCTCAGAAAGATATTTTTCACATACCTGATCAGTAGCTATTGCCCTTAAAAAGCATCTTCACAGGTGCTCAAACTTCCCTTCCCAAATATGATAAGGCATCAATAAAGTAGTGTTGAAGAAATAAAGAGGAAAGCAAAGAACCAATACATCCCACTGGTCTCCACTCATTTTTAAGGCATGAAAGTAAATACATATTAACAGTTCCCAAGTTAAAGAGACATCTTTGAAAACTTTGCTCTTTCTTCTACGATCTATACTAAAGTGATTATTTTTAAAGACCTGTAAGTAAACTTCTCTAATGAACTATTCTTTGCTTCCTGATGGAGAAAAGGAACAGGAGCTCAAGCACACAAGGTCAAATATAGTCCAGAGCATTAGTGAAACATAGACATTTGAGGTAGAATAAGATATGATACTAGATAAATGCTATCCAGTAGAATTTTCTGCCATGAAGGAAATGTTTAATATCAGAGCTATCCAGTACAGTATCACTAGCAAGATGTGGCTACTAAGCACTTGAAATGTGGCTAGTACAAATGAGGAACTGAAATTTTTACTGTATTTATTTTACTCTTTTAAATTTAAACAGCTACACATGGCTCCTATATTCAGTATTACAGTTCTATATAAAGCAAGGTGAATATAAGTTGGGAAGAAAAAGAAAGTATTTTTATGGGCATTCTTGCCTTATCTAACTAGTAGTTCTAGTTCAACCTTAAGGCCAGAAACAATTGTTACTGCAATTTGGCTCCTTCTCAGTTACATGACTCCAGCATTAACTGATTATTGGCAAAGGGGAAGAAGAAACAAAAAGAGACAATGGGCTAAGAGAAAAGAACTTTAAAAATAAATTAAGAGAAATGAACTTGAAAAATAAGAACTTCTGTCTCTTTCATTACTTGAGATAGAAAACGTAAGGTACAAAGAGATGAAAAAACATTAATGAAAAAAAATAGAAAGCATTTTATTCCAATAGTTCATTCCTAATAACTTGTTTCATCTCAAACAATTAATCCTTCATTTACTTAAAATCCTCAATTGTTCAAAAAAAACCATATAAAAATACAAAAACATTTCCCTTCATAAATGTCATTTACAGCAAAAAAGCTTACCACTAGAAAAATATGGCTATATTTTTGGTCAATAGTAGAACAAAGAAATACCACAATCTTACCCAGAGGACATGGTACCAAACTGAAGTTCCACCAAAGTCAATGTGGAAATCCGTATAGCTGTCTTGAACTCCCATTAAGCAGTATTTCTGAACAAATGGCTTGGGAAAAACTGAATCATCTGGCCAATAATTTTCGACCCAGGAAAGTTTTTTGGCTATATCAGGGACCTCCACCAATTCAGACATCCTTTAAAAAAACAAACATACACATACATACACACACATAATGCAAATTAAAACTTCTTAAAGCAGCATCTCCCCTCTCAAGCCAAACCATGTAATTAAATGGTTGCTCAAGGTTACAATAATAAAAGTTTAAAACATATCTTATTTCTAAATATTCTCTCAGTATTCCAAATAAAAAATTACCACATTGCTACTACTGGACCGCGTTAAAAGTAATAATTAGTTTCTTGATAAAATATATTTATCACTTAACTATATTTAGCTTAGCTAACACCCAGAATGCTAAATCCAAATGGCTAGAGCTACTCACTTAGTGTCTGAAAATTCAAGGCTGATCACGTTTAACACTTTTGGTCTGTTAGGATTCATGAAGTATTTAACATAATTGTGAAGTGTCATTTTGCTGTCTGCCTGTCTTGCTACATCAATGACATCTATCACTTTGTCACCACCTGCAGAGAGAAATTAGTCTTATTATTGGGCTTAAGAGTTATATCAATAGATACCCTAAACAAAAATATTTAAAGAACATATTTACTTGGTATGATAATTAAGTTAACTATAAAACTACACTGCCAAGACAAAGATTCTTTTTATAGTCTTACTTTTTAAGTCCCATTGGGACTTTTGAAAAAAAATGGACATTTTTTTTGAGGGAAAGAATAAAATAATTAGACAGCACCACATAATTAACACCGAGTATAAAAATTTACAGGGCTTATAAAACTTTCTATATACCAATGATTTCTTATATATAGCTCATAATGACAAAAATGCATTATCACATTGTATGTAGAAATTGTGCAATGTTCTCTGGGTTTCAATTTCTTCATTCATAAAATGTGCCAATGATGAATTAGTAAACAGGTTGACCAGGACAAACGATTTCTGCTCACCTGGTAGTACCTTCTCTTTTAATATTTATCTGCTTCAAGTAAAAATAAGTGGTTAGAAAGCAAAAATCAGGTTATATTAGTGTCTGAGAAGTGAGTTATGATTAATATATATTAGTGTCTGTGAAGTGAATTGTGAATTGTGATTAATCTACAATATTCCTATAAAACCACGATATTGTTTGCACATCATTGCACTGCAACCCCAGCTAGGAAGCATCATCAGTTTTACAGGATAAGGCAGAACTTAAAATGTGGCAATATTTAACCAGCTGAAATAGAAAAAAACAAATTTCACTTTCTTACTTTAACTTGATACAAGCTAAGAAAGTAATAGACTTCTTTATTTTACCTTGAGGAGGCAAGAAAATTCTGTTACTGATATATATATATATATATATATATATTTTGTCTTGGGCAGGTTCAGGAATGGAACCTGGTCTCTGGCATGGTCTCATGACTTCTGCCACTGAGCCACCATTGCACCATCCTCTGTTATTGATATTTAACTGAAGAGAAAAGTGCTTTGGAATACTGAAAATTAGCTATCAAGCCGTTTCATCAGTTTGTTTCCTATACTTATATTACAAAATCATTTATTTTATAGGGCTACCTATGCATATGAGTTTGGATTAAACATCAGTTTCATTCATGATTTATCAAGTATTCAAAACTAGATGAATGTGAAGTCATGATATTTAATTGAATTTCCTCAGTGAAACAGTTATTAATGAGAATTGTCAACTGATGTCTCAATAAAGGACAAGTTCTCAGATATTTCATGCTGGGCAGGTAATATATCTAGTGTATGACAATTTTGAGTCTAGCTATATTTGAGATCTAATTTCAAATAATCTTCACTGCTGACAGTGAATAGGAGACAATCAGTTTTACCTATAAATACCATGATGAGAATTAACAAAATGTAACATTATCACAATAGATGAAGGGTTTTTCCCCATATTTTTAAAATTCTCTCTGGGCTCTGAAATCACAAATTAAGTCCAGAAGTCATTATATGGTAATATCTACCAAGTCATTAATAAAAAAATAGGTTTTAAAATGATCATCTTTTTTTTATGGTCCCTCCTTTGACCAGTAGTAGACAACTAAAGTAAGATCCAGAGGACTAATTATGTTAAAAAAGTAGTTGGTGTATTGGGCGATAAGGATATATATATATATATATTTTTTTTTTTTTGGCAGTAAGAATCTTATACCTGTATTCTACAGATGCCTAGAAGCCAGTTCTATTTACAAATGTTATCTTCTGCCTGGTATATACGACTACATTTCAGAAATGTTTTTTCCTAAGCAAAAATTGAAAACTTTACTGACATCAAAAAAAAAAAAAGCAGAAGAATTAAGTTAAGTAAGAACGGGAAATGTTTCATTTTTTTTTTCCTGACAATTGTAGGTCTACTGAGACAAAATAGTTTTCAACATAGATGACATTGAGTATTACTTACTCTGTCCCAAGAAACTGAACTAAATTAACCTTTCTTCATTCAACTTTTAATAGTATGACACTGATCATTTTTCCTTTTACTAATTTTTCTCAGTACTTAAATGGATCACGTTCGTACCTACATAACGTTCCACATCCATAACAGAAAAAGTAGGTGGAGGGAGCCTGAGTCCTAAATCGTCTAATTTAGGGACCATGATAGGGACATCAAATCCATGTTTCTCCAGGTACCTCTGGGTCAGTTGGCTGCCATGCATCTTTACAATGATTTCATCAGCACTAAAGAAAACATAATAGTGAAATAAATTGGTAGAAATAGATTAATTCATATACTGTATTGTTATTAATTCATATACTGTATTGTTATTAATATCAGTGGTTCTCAACCAATCATATCTAATTCCTCTTTTTATAAAGTAAAATTCATAGATAATATAACCTACTTGCTCCAATATATATAATTGGAAAAGAAACACACACACACACACATATATATACAATGCTTTAATGTTGACAAGATTAAAAAAAAGTAGTTATACAAAATATGGATTTCAATAAGCAAATTCAGGTCAACTACCTTAAAAGACATAAAGTATGAGATGCTTACCCCAATAGTAAGGAACAGCTGACATTATAAGGAATGAAAACGTGGACATTAGAGTAAAAAACAGAGCTAGGATAGGTAAAACCTAGACCAGATATTATCTGACTATAAAATTCTACAGGCATATGAAGTTTGACATTTCAAAGTGTACCAGGACATAGGTTAACTCATTGTTATTCTGAATTGGCCTGGCACTCTGGAGGTTGAGCAGTATCCATGGCTTCTACCCATTGAGACCAATTTCTAAAATACCCCAATTTGAGAATCACTGATTTAAATGATATGTCATAGCCATTATTAAACAAGTTTTAATACTAGGTAGTCACTTTAATCCACTGAAAAGAACTGCTGAACTCATCTCCGACAATCAAGTCATTATAGACATGGCACTTAAATGTGTTATGTCCCTTATCACTTTCTTCCATTTAACCACAAATACAAAGAACTCCACTTCTCTTTAAAGAGGGGATATTCTTGGTTTTACTTCCTAACCGCTGAAAGAATGCAGCTACTGTACATTTGAAATTAAGTGCAACATCTTCATTATAAATAGGTTAAAACACAACATATTCATTTTATACAATCAGATCTTAACTGTCATGATATCATCTGTAGTCTAGGTGGCAAGGAAAGGAGAAGAAACTAGCTCTCTGAATTTCTAGGGTTTGATCTCTACACCCTTTCATAAGGCAAAGTCAGTTTGCAGCCTAAAAAAGTTGAGTCTTTTCCTGGATAGTTTAATAAGTAGAGGGCTTAAATTTTCTTCATCTTATTCATTTTGAGTTTTTATACTGTCTTTTAGTTTCTCCTGTAAGCATCCACAATTATCTCTTTTCCCCCAAATCTCTGAGGAGCAAATAATTCCTTATACTCTAACTTAAGGGAAAATTGGAAATCATTTGTACTCGCTGATCTCAAATGTTTAGTATTTTATTTCCCCTGTGGATCAAAAACATGGGTATAAGAAAACTGGGGCCTAGACTGTAAGCTCTTACAGCAGTCAACTTTAGTCCAGAGTAGTAATTGTTATTTCTGGATTTTGAGAGGCTGTTTTATGTATGTATGACCTGGTATTTAGAGATAAGAATGAAGCCAATTGGGTCAGGATTAAGGTAATTCAGAATACAGGGCTAAGGAAGACATTGCCTATATTTTAGAACTTCACTTACTCTTTGAGATGAAAGGAGGAAAGTTTTATTATGTTCAGTACCTAAATTATCTGTAGAACATAATCTAACTCAACCTGTCTAGACAGATCATTTAAACAATCCTAACACAGGGAGACTAGAATGAGAATGAGAGCCTTTCATCCTATACAGTTAAATGTAATGCCTGCATACACATTAAACAGATAATCAAAAAGCATTGCCAAGTCCCTTGAGGAATGAGAAAAACAATACAGAACTATTAAACTTTACCACAGGGGAAATCCTGGAAACTGTGTCAAACAAATCAATAAGCCATGCCCTTGATCTTGAGGCTTGCTCCTGTGAAACTAATGCATGGAGTGGAGAAGCTTTAGCCTACCTACCTATAGGTATGCCTAAGAGTCACCTCTAGAGGACCTCTGTTGTTGCTCAGATGTGGCCTTTCTCTCTAAGCCCAACTCTGCAAGTGAAACCATTGCCGCCCCCTCAACGTGGGACATGACATCCAGGGATGAAAGTCTCCCTGGCAGTGTGGGAGATGACTCCCAGGGATGAGCCTGGCCCTGGCACTGTGGGCTCAACAATGCCATCCCGACAAAAAGGGAGGAAAGAAGCATAACAAATAAGGTATCAGGGGCCAAGAGAGTTTAAATAGAGCTGAAAGGCTACTCTGGAGTCATACTTATGCATGCTTCAGTTACACATCACTACTTATCATAACTTGCCAAACCCCAACCAAAACCACTTCAGCCAATTGTAAAGAACACTTAGGGCAATATATAAGATTCTATAAAGGTTCCATGCACTAGGGTAATTTTCCAGAAACCTATAACTTTCAGATAGTTCCTAGACCAGATTAAGTCCTGAAACCTAGAGGGGCCAGGCTCTCCAGAACATCATCTAGTTCCATCTCCCTACCCCATATTATTATATTTTTAAAATTTTTTTATTAATTTTTAAATTAAAAACAAAATTACAAGAAACACAAACATTCTTAATGTATGATCATTCCATTTTCCATATATAATCAGTAATTCACAATATCATCAGATAGTTGCATATTCATCATCATGATCATTTCTTAGAACAATTGTATCAACTCAGAAAAGGAATAAAAAGACAACAGAAAAATAAAACGAAAACAGAAAAAAAAAAGATTATATATACCATACCCCTTACCCCTCCCTTTCATTGATCACTAGCATTTCAATCTAAATTTATTTTAACATTCGTTCCCCCTATTATTTATTTTTATTCCGTATGTTCTACTCATCTGTTCACAAGGTAGATAAAAGGAGCATCAGACACAAGGTTTTCACAATCACACAGTCACATTGTGAAAGCTATATCATTAAACAATCATCATCAAGAAACATGGCTACTGGAACACAGCTCTACATTTTCAGGCAGTTCCCTCTAGCCTCTCCATTACATCTTGGATAACAAGGTGATATCTACTTAATGCGTAAGAATAACCTCCAGGATAAACTCTTGATTCTGTTTGGAATCTCTCAGCCATTGACACTTTGTCACATTTCCCTCTTCCCTCTTTTGGTTGAGAAGGTCTTCTCAATCTCTTAATGCTGGGTCTCAGCTCATTCTAGAGTTTTTCTCAATCCCTTGAGGCTGAGTCTCAGCTCATTCTGGGATTTCTGTCCCACACTGCCAGGAAGGTCCACACCCCTGGGAGTCATGTCCCAGGTAGACAGGGGAGGGTGATGAGTTTGCTTGCTGTGTTGGCTGGAGAGGTCACATCTGAGCAACAAAAGAGGTTCTCTTGGGGGTGACTCTTAGGCCTAATTTTAAGTAGTCTTCACCTACCCTTTGTGGGGCTAAGTTTCATATGAACAAACCCCAAGACTGGGGTCTCAGCCTATAGCTTTGGTTGTCCACACTGCTTGTGAGAGTATCAAGGATTCAACTTGGGGAGGTTGAATTTTCCCCCGTTCTCACCATTCTCCAAAGAGGACTTTGCAAACACTTTTCCACTCACTGATCAAATCATTCTGGGATTCATCAGGGCATCACTCTGGACAAACCAACAAAATCTCATGTCCTACCCAAGATTCCGTGTACCTAAACATAAGTTATATTAGGAAATGCACTAGTCAAAATATAAATTTTGTACCAAATAAACATTTTTTGCTTTAGTCTCACACATTAGTTGAAATTTTAAAATATTAAGTACCATCTATTTTCAGCACACTGCAGTAATGACATTCTTTTGTTCTTCCTAATGCAAAAATATTTTTAAAATTTGTACATTTAGTCACTATCATTATACACTCTAGGCATTCCTAGATTATACCATCTCAATCTTTATCGTCTTTCTTTGTGATTTCATTTATGCCCCAGCCCTCCTCCCTCTATCATTCTCACATGCAGCTTCATTCAGTGTTTTAACACAATTGTATTAGTTAGGTAGTATTGTGCTGTCCATTTCTGAGTTTTTACATTCAGTCCTGTTGCACAATCTGTATCCCTTCAGCTCCAATTACCCAATATCTTACCCTATTTCTATCTCCTGATGGTCTCTGTTACCAGCGAAATATTCCAAGTTTATTCACTAATGTCAGTTCCTATCAGTGAGACCATGCAGTATTTGTCCTTTTGTTTTTGGCTAATCTCACTCAGCATAACGTCCTTAAGGTCCATCCATGTTGTTACACACTTCACAACTTTATTCTGTCTTACAGCTGCATAATATTCCATCATATGTATATGGCAGTTTGTTTAGCCACCCGTCTGTTGATGGATATTTTGGCTGTTTCCATCTCTTGGTAATTGTAAATAATGCTGCTATAAACACTGGTGTGCAAATGTCCTTTTGTGTCCTTGCCCTCATGTCCTTTGAGTAGAGACAGCATATAGATGGGTCCTGTTTTTTAATCCATTCTGCCAGTCTGAGTCTTTTGATTGGTGAGTTTAATCCATTAACATTTAGTGTTATTACTGCACGGGTAGTACTTTCTTCTACCATTTCGCCTTTTGGATTTTATATGTCAGATCTAATTTTCCTTCTTTTTACCTTTACTTATAGTCTTCCTTTCTACAGTCTTCTCCACACCTCTCTCTTCTGTCTTTTCATATCTGTCTCTAGTGCTCCCTTTAGTATTTCTTGCAGAGCTGATCTCTTGGTCACAAATTCTCTTAGTGATTTTTTTGTCTGAAAATGTTTTAATGTCTCCCTTATTTTTGAAGGACAATTTTGGTGGATATAGAATTCTTGGTTGGCAGTTTTTCTCTTTTAATAATTTAAATATATCATCCCACTGTCTTTTCACCTCCATGGTTTCTGCTGAGAAATCTACGCATAGTCTTATTGGGCTTCCCTTGTATGTGATGGATTGTTTTTCTCTTGCTGCTTTCAAGATTCTCTCTTTCTTTTTGACCTCTGACATTCTGATTATTAAATGTTTTGGAGTAGGTCTATTTGGATGTATTCTCTTTGGGGTACGCTGTACTTCTTGGATCTGTAATTTTAAGTCTTTCATAAGAGCTGGGAAATATTCAGTGATAATTTCCTCCATTAGTTTTTCTCCTTTTTTCCCTTCTCTTCTCCTTCTGGGACACCCACAACATGTATATTCATGCAATTCATATTGTCATTCAATTCCCTGAGTCCCTGCTCGTATTTTTCCATATATTTTCTTTTTCTTGTTGGATTTCAGATGTTCCGTCCTCCAGTTCACTAATCCTATCTTCTGCCTCTCGAAATTTACTGCTGTAGGTTTCCATTGTCTTTTTCATCTCTTCCACCGTGCCTTTCATTCCCATAAGTTCTGTGATTTGTTTTTTCAGACTTTCAATTTCTTCTTTTTGTTCTTTCTTTGCCTTCTTTATATCCTCCCTCAATTCACTGATTTGGTTTTTTGATGAGGTTTTCCATGTCTGTTCGTATATTCTGAATTGTTTCAACTCCTGTATCTCATCTGGATTGTTGGTTTGTTCCTTTGACTGGGCCATATCTTCAATTTTCCTAGTGTGATTTGTTATTTTTTGCTGGTGTCTAGGCATTTAATTACCTTAGTTTATTCTGGAGATTGCTTGCACTTCTTTTACCTAGGGTTTTCTTACTGGATGAATTTGTTGTCTATCTGTTCTTTGACATTCAGTTCAGCTTTATTTGGACCTCTAGCTCAGGTTTTGTTTAACAGAGAATTTTTTCAGTTCTTGTTTTCTTGTTTCTTGCCCTGCTTATGTGGTGCCTTTTACCCCCCACCCTTAGGAGGGTCTACTTAGGTATTATAGACCCCAGCTGGATTTTCCCAGACCAAACTGGCCTCCTATCAGGAGGAAAGAGTCACCTGTGTCATTTTTCCCTAAGGGTGAGACCCAGCAGGTTGAAAGACTTTCCTGTGAAGTCTCTGGACTCTGTTTTTCTTATCCTGCCCAGTATGTGGCACTTGTCTGCCTGCAGGTCCCACCAGCATAAGATGATGTGATACCTTTAACTTTGGCAGACTCTCCCTGCTGGGGGCGTGGTGGAGACAGAGGAGAGGTTGTAGGCTGGTTTTAATGGCTTCAAATTACCAAGCCCTGGGGTCTGAGTTCCTTTAGGGAGGGATTCCACCTGAGTTGGGCTTCACCCCTCCCCTGGGAAAGGCACAGGCTCCAGACAAGCCCTCAAATGAGCTTGTTTCTGCCTACGCCTGGGGCAGTTGCAGCCTGGGAAGCCCTATCGCTGTATCCAAAGGCAGTCAAACCTCTGTAGAAACACAGCCACAAAACCTCTGTTTCTTTTTTTTTTTTTCTTTTTGTGTCAGCCCTGCACCCTTGGCACCGGGGCAAAAATGAGCAACCTCCACTTTGACCAGGTTCACCTGAGCTGGGGACCTATTTTTCAGTATTCAGAATTTGTTAGTTAATTCCACAATTGGCGTTTGGTTGGGCTCAGCCCCTGCTGCTGGTAAAGTCTCTTTCCTTTCCCCTCTGGGAAGCAGCCTATGGTGGAGGGGCGCCAGCCGCCACGGCTTGGGGAACTCACGGTTCTTGGGGGGGGGCTCACAGCCAGTCCAGCTGGTCTAGACTGGGGTACACTGTGTGTATGGTCACTGACATGACCCCAAGAGCTGTTCTGTAGTGTTTCTGGTTATTTAGTAGTTGTTCTGGAGGACGAACTAAAACGTGTACATTGCTAAGCCGCCATCTTGGCCCGGAAGTCCCCTACCCCTTATTATTGATAGCCCTTTCCAACATGAAAAGGTTAGAATGGGCATTACCCAAATACCCCTAAAGAGTGGGAGAAAGATCAAAAGTGATGTTGGAGTTATACAGAGAAGGTAGGGTTTAACAAACAAGTATGACTGCTGAATCATTATATTGATATTTCTGTTAGTCTCCAGTATCTTAGAACAGCTTGAAGAAAAACCTAAACTTGTGGAAGTGTAACTCATAACAACTCTGAAATTTGTTCTACACCTAATTGTTGTGCTGTGCTTTGAAATTTATTGTTTTGTATATATATGTTATTTTTCACACAAAAAAAGGTTGATTGTGATGATAAAAAAATATTTATTACTTTTAGCCTCCAATGTTCTGGAGCAGCTAGAAGAAAAAATCTTAGATGATAGTATAGTAGCCCACGACAAACTGTGGATTCTGTCCTGTAACTACTTGTTGAAGGGTGCTTTGAAAACTATTGCTTTATTTTTCTTTGCTTTGTATATATGTTATATTATACAATTAAAAAAAGTTAAGAAAAAAAGATTCTACAAAGGTTCTATGCACTAGGGTAACTTTCCAAAACCTATAACCTCTAGATTGTCCCTGGACCAGATAAGCCCTGAAATGCAGAGGCCAGCCGTTCCAGAACATCAACTAGTTCCATCCACTATTCCATATTATTGACAGCCCTTTCCAACATGAAAAAGTTAGAATGGGCATAGCCCAAATGCCCCTAAAGAGTGGGAGAAAGATCAAAGGTGATGGTGGAGATATACAGAGTAAGTCGGATTTAGTTAATGAGCATGAGTGTTATAACATTATACTGATATTTCTTTTAGCCTCCAGTACCTTAGAGCAGCTAGAAATAAATACCTAAAATTGTAGAACTGTAAACCATACCAAACTTTGAAATCTATTCTACAACTAATTGTTCCAATGTACTTTGACATTTATTGCTTTATATATATATATAAATATAACATATTATAACATAAAATTATATAAATAACATATATGTTATATATATTTATATATATAAATATAACATATATATTATAATATAACATTATATAAATAACATATATATGTCATTTAAAGAGGAGGAGGAGTTTAACAGAAAGATAGGATTTAACAAATGAATATGACTGTTGAATCATTATATTGATATTTCTGTTGGTCTCCAATGTCTTGGAGCAGCTAGAAGAAAAAACAAAAAATTGTGGAACTGTAATCCATACTAAACTTTAAAATTTGTTCTATAACTGTTTGTTCAAATGTACTTGGAAATTTATTGCTTTTTTGTATACATGTTATATTTTACAATAAAAACAAACAAACAAACAACATATGGGTAGGGAGTGGTTCAGTGGTAGAATGCTCGCTGCTATGTGGGACACCTGGGTTCAATTCCCAGCCTGTGCATTCAAAAAAACAAACAGAAAAAACACATGGGTACAAATGTTAAAAGTGTAGTACATTATTTAGAAGCAAGAAATCGGAGACAAACTAAACATATACCACAGGGGAATGGTTAAGTCAAGTCAATTATGATACTACTGTATATTACACAGTTGTTAAGGAATGAGACAAATCTATTTATACATGAAAGGATATCTATGAAATATAGTAAAGTAGAAAAACCAAGTTGCACAACACTTTGCATAAGTTATTTAATTTTTTAAAATTATATGCATACATACATCCATACATCTATATACACAGATTTTTTAACTGTTAGTATTTATGCATGAAAAGGTTGCAAAAGATTTACACATGGAGGAGAGGTAAGATAACCCATTCATTTGCTTTTCTTATACTGCACACTTCTGTGTTAACCACGTCAAGTATGTGTAATTTAGTAATTACACGTTTTTAAATGATTTGAAGGTTTATGGAGTTGAAATAAAACCAAAAGACCTCTTATTAATGGTAATCACAGTTTAAACATTTGTGATCATCTCTATAATGTACTCTAATTTATGCTCACATTGGCAGAAAAGCCACATGCATTAGCTAACCCCGTTTTTTTAAATTTATTTATTAATTAAAAAATAAACAAAATAAAACATACATAATCAGTAATTCACAATATCATCACTTAGTTGCATATTCACCATTTCTTAGAACATTTGCATTAATTCAGAAAAAGAAATAAAAAGACAATAGAAAAAGAAATAAAACGAACACAGGAAAGAAAAAAAAAAGATTATACCTACCATACCCCTTACCCCTCGCTTTCATTGATCACTAGTATTTCAAACTAAATTTCTTTTAGCATTTGTTCCCCCTATTATTTATTTTTATTCCATCTGTTCTACTCCTTTGTTGACAAGGTAGATAAAAGATGCATCAGACACAAGGTTTTCACAATCATACAGTCACATTGTGACAGCTGTATCATTATTCAATCATCCTCAAGAAACATGGCTACTGGAACACAGCTCGACATTTTCAGGCATTTCCCTCCAGCCTCACCATTACATCTTGAATGACAAGATGATATCTATTTGATGCATAAGAATAACATCCAGGATAACCTCTCTTCTCTGTTTGTACTCTCTCAGCCATTGACACTTTGTCTCATTTCCCTCTTCCCCCTTTTGGTCGAGAAGGTTTTCTCAATCCGTTGATGCTAAGTCTCAGCTCATTCTAGGGTTTTTCTCAATCCCTTGATGCTGAGTCTCCGTTCATTCCAAGATCTCTGTCCCACATTGCTAGGAAGGTCCACACCCCTGAGAGTCATGTCCCACGTGGAGAGGGGTAGGGTGGTGAGACTGCTCGTTGTGTTGGCTGGAGAGAAGTAACCCCCATTTTTGATACTACCTTTTCTGGTCTAATGAAAATCTACAGCTCGTCCCCTGAAAAACACCCATTCACACGATGACACTAAATTGTATATGCAGTTTTAGGGACTCACAAACCTCCCTAAAGCATGCCCATTGCATGCCCAGGTTGAAAACTCTGGCCCCAAAGTCCAAAACAGTCAAGTATTATCCAATAAAAAGGGAGCAAACGAATAAACAAATATTATTCCTACAATTTGAAACTGATAAAGAAGAGTATTTGAGAATAAGGCCTTTAACAATACAAAAACCATGTAAAAACACTATGTTTCATATATGTTATTTTTCTCCCAGTAGACCTCTGGGATAGAATAGTAGATACCTATCATTTATATTATTCAGTGTATGGATTAAGGAAGGGGAATGAGTTTAGGCGAGAATCCTAAAGATTATGGAGAAACAGTAGAGGTTTTATATTTACAAGATCTAAAATAATTCCATAATAGGTTGCATGTTATATTGTGATTTAAATTTAAACTTTAACAAGCCTGGATATGATCCAGCTTGTAAAAACCTATTAACATTATCACTTTAAATAGATGTGAGGCAGTGTAGGAAATTATCTAAATTAGCATGATTAAGTGACTTTTAATGCTTTTCACTCTCTCTGAGCCATATATAACTCAAATACATTTCATTCTTTTTAAAAAATCCAAAAGCTCAGTCCTGATGTCACCAGAGTCTGACAGATGGTGGTGGGTACTTCTGACTGGATCTAGGGATATACAGATATGGAAACAACATAGGAAACAAAAAGAGCTGGAAAAAAGGAGAAGGTTGAGGTGAAAGGAAAAGAGAAGAAACAGCTGCATATCATAAAGAAACCATTTGAGAACAATTACCTTTAATCAGAGTATTTCAAACTTTTTGGACTATGACCCACCTAAGAAATAAATTTTTACATGGTTATATATGTATATCTATAGATATCTAGTTTCATGGAAATTTTATTATATATATATATAGATATATATATAATAAAATTTCCATGAAACTATGCTCACCCCTCTTACTTGGAACAAACTGATATTTTCTATTTTACTCTATTGCCTATAATCAATTGCTACCTGAATCTGAAAAACATTGCTTTAGATAATGTCACTTTATCAGCCAATATTCTTATATTTTGTTTGGTCAGAAGTTTCCATACCTTGGAAAGACTCGAGAACGTAATTCCTTAACAAAAGTTCTAGTCCCAGCTTGTACTGGTTTGGAACCATCATCAACTTCTGTGTAGTCATGCCTGTGCCAGTTCCTCCTCTTTTTCACTAGATTTTTACAAGATTAAAAAAAAGAAAACGTTTTTGGTAACTGGTGATGCCATGTAATCTGGAGTCATTACATTCTACTACAATCAGAAATAATTCTATGGATAATAAAAAACATTCAAATTTTTAATGCATTTATAGAATAAAGAAGTAAATTCTATTTAATGTAATGCTGCAATTATAGGAAACTAACTGGAATTTTTTTAGCCTACCTTTTTTAAAACTTCAAAATAATTTAAAAATTAAATCAAGGAATTCAAATTGACAGATGGAGCCTTTTAAAATGTCTACATTTATGCATACTATAAAATTTCACAATTATTTAGAAATCATTGTTTTCACTGGAACATTAGGCTATAATATGATTTTTACCAATCATCCAAATCATCCTCTCAAGATAAAGCCTTTCAATGAGGGATGCATATCAAAGCCCTACTTCAATAAATGGTAGCACTCAGTATCATTTAAAAATATATATACAAAGCTTTTGATTCCACATCAGAAAGCTATTTTAACAGCACAGTTTCCTTCACTAATGGAAAGATTTACTCCCAAAATAAGCACGAATATACTGACACAAATAAAAACAGGTGACCGCATCATAATTGGAGGAAGGTGGGTCAGATGACACAAGAAAAAACTTTTTGATTCATTCCAACTCTAAGATCCTGTGATTTTACAGTTTTGGGAAACTATAATCCTTAGCAGTCACAGCAATCAAAATCAGGAGATTTGGAATCAATTCCTATTACAGCAATTAATTTATTCAGCAACTTTGGGCAACAAGTGCTTGCTGAAACACTTCTGAATACAATTTCCTTACTGTGGAAATGAAGGGGATCCACCAGAGTGCTGTTTTTCAGATTGTCTTAGGGAATCCTTATAAAGGGGAAGATAGAGAAGAGCTCAAGGAAGGAGATCTGGACCCCATAACTCTTTCCACTCTTTCTTTTCTGTGATATCATGTAAGATTTTATTTTTAAATCTTTTCTTTTTTAAAGTTTGAAAATCACTTCTAAACCTAAAACTTTCAGGATTCTTGGCAAGGCAGTGACATCTGCAACTAAAAAATGAATTAAAATTGGGCGGGCCGCGGTGGCTCAGCGGGCAAAGTGCTTGCCTGCTATGCCGGAGGACCTCGGTTCGATTCCCGGCCCCAGCCCATGTAACAAAAACGGAGAAACAGAATACAATAAAACAAGAAAATGTTTAAAAATGTTTCCCTTTCTTCCTTCCTTCCTTCCTTCTCTCTGTCTTTCCTTTAAAAAAAAAAAAAAAAAATGAATTAAAATTAAAATGGATAGATAATGGGATAGTTTCATGGATGGATACTGCTAAAAGAAATAACATAAAATGTTGAAAATCTAGATCATGGATTTACAGGTGTTCGCTGTGAAATTTTTCAACTTTTCCTGTATTTTTGACCATTTTCATAACAAAATGTTGGCGAGGGGGGAACAACTCCATTATTCTAAGTTATTTCAAACCTTCAACGTACAAAGACCATAATAATTACATAATACTGAATTCTCATATGGATAAAGAGAGGTTACACTAAACAATTAATAGGGATAGAAATCAGGCTTATCAATATCTAAGTCTAAAACAAGATTCCCAAGTAACTTACAGCAGCCAGATCCTCAAAACGGAACAGAGTAAATCCATTTAAAAAAAATCTCACTAGAAAAATTGAGAATCACAAAAAACCACTTTGCTAGAGATTTTTAGGTATTAAGTAAGAAGAAATATATACAGATTTATTTTAAACTAGATGATGAATTTGGAGATTCTATTAAGGTATTCCTCATGTTATTTTCTCTCATTATAAACCACTTTTAAAAATTCAAGAGTATTTCATTCCAGGCCTTTTTCCTGGAATTTTTATTTCAGCCATTAATTTACTATGCAATCTATATATAGATACATAACCCCATGTTATCTTCATCTGGGGTCACAATGTTTATACTGCTGACTTTTCTTATTATATCATAAGCATTTTCCCCTTATTAAATATTCCAAAGCAATTTAAAGGCAGTCTAGAATTTTAAGATGTAGATACACCATATTATAATTATTTTAAAAAAGATTCCTAAGCTTAGTTAATTCTGAATTTTTATTCAAATAATGTTGAGATTAAAATTCATACACATTTGTTTTTCTAATTCCTCAGGATAAACTCCTAAAAATGCCAGAAGAAACATTAAACATTTTTAAGATTCTTGCTACATAATGCAAAACTGCCTCCAGAAATGTGGTACTCACACTCTCACCAATATTATATAAAAGCTGCCTATTTCAAAGCCCTGGGTCAATGAGCATTAACATTTAAAAAAATTAAAACCTGCCCATTTTTATTGAAGAGTACAATGTATTACACTGTTTTAATGTACATGTTTGCAGAACAGCTTAATCAGTGAAGAGTACTGGCTTTGGGTTCAAACTTCAGATCTGCCAAATAGACTGCACTAGTTAGATAATTTTTCTGATTTTTCACACTGAGTTTTTAAAAGCGTCAAAGCAGAATACAGAGGTCAAGTATTTACTCAGCATAAAGTCTGACATGTAATACACTGCCAATTACTATTTCTTTTTAAATGTGCTGACTTGTATGAAGGTTAACAGAAGGATAAAACAGTCTTGTTAGGTCAACCTGCTTAAAATCTAAATTGGTATCAGCAACAGCTGAATGAACTGCTTAAAGGAAGGAGCCCAGACCTTTTGGAAGGAATATTTTAAGAGTAATCACAGAGAAAATAGAAAATGCTGTGTTTGAATTGCATTTGCCTGAGTGCACCAAAAAAAACATCTTTAAGTTTGGGCTGTTTTTCTGATACCTGTCCTCAGAGTTCTTAAGTCCCATTTAAGAGGGTAAAGTCTAAATTCACCATATAAAGTGAGTATTGCATTGTTTAAATGGTATACATATATATAGTAAGGATTGCTGGGGAGCTCTGAAAATAGGAAATCCTAGATAGCAAGCAAGACAGGTTTAATAAGAATCAAAAAGATTACCTAAACTGGGGCTGGAGGGTGAGCCTTAAGATAAAACAGCTAACTGAATCTTGGGCATTTTCCCTATGAGTATTCAGAGTTGGACTTTTGCCCAAAAGAAAGCCAATGCCTGATATTATGTTATTCAAGGATGAGCAGCATATGAAGGACCAGGTAACAGACAACCTTCTTTCTGAAGCAGTGTTTTTCAAAGTGCAGGTCATGACCCATTACAGATTATGAAATCAATTTAGTGAGCATAAGTTTTAGTTTAAATCATACAGGAAAAATAGAAAACAATTGCACTGCATATAGGGTATGTGATATATATTATTATGCCTCATAATAACCCACACAATATTTTATAGAAGTTAAATTCAAATTATTTTATTTTGGAATTAAATAATTAAATTCTAAACTAAAACTGCAATAAATTTTAGTTCTGCTATAACAACCCAGTATTATTTACTTCCTCCAAGAATTACACTTGGTCAACAATTATTTCAAATTATATACTACTCACTTCAGTGCTGCACAAGATCCTTTAAAAACATTTAAGCAATAAACTCACCAATTACACATGCAAGAATTTAACCAATTTGCTAAACCTTAGATTTTATACCATGGACTTAGTACAACAGATAATCTGTATTTTATAAGGAAAGATATTAATGCATTCATATAGCTTAAATTTCTAAACCTCTTATAAAAAATTACAATGTTACTAAAAAAACAGAAGAGCAACAACTTAGTAAGCCTCTTTTTAAAAATGATTTATCCAATATTTCAGTACACAATTTCTACTAAAAAAAAAGTACTAGGGAAAAAGATGCATTTAAATAAAGTAAAGAAGTGGTGTACGTTATCTACATCCATCTAAAGTATGTATCAAAGTTTGTTCAGGTAAAGGTTCCTTCCAGCTCTAAAAATGACTAAGACTATAGTTTTCACTTTAGTTTGGGAATACAAGAACATTAGCTCGCAGTCCAAAATTTTAAGAAAATAACTAGTTATCAGAATTCCAAACTTTTTTTATGCTCTCTTTTGTACAATGACAGTTGATATCTCAATTTATTCTTCTGAAACATACATAAAAGGCTAAAACTAAATATCATTTTATATATAAGGTTTCAGTCCCAAATTTATATGGACATATTGCTGATACTGTTACTATACACTTCAGAGAATGCTTGGGGTTTCCAAGCCTTTGCTCTCACTCTCTCAGGAAGAAAAGTACAGAGTATGGATTTGTTCTAGGCCTGTCCTCTGTGCCTGTATTTTCCTAGGGACCTTATGAGAGTGGTTTCAAGAAGAGTAGATAGTGGGGCAAGATTCCTGGCAAGATTCCATACTCAATTTGACTACCAAATTCAGAAAATATAATTAATATTTTAACTATCAATGCCCTGATTTTCTATTAAAATTATTGGGCATACATGTACATTAAAGTCCTATTCTACACACTGCCCCCAAATACTACTGAAAATCTTTTTTTGTTCATTTTTTTTGAAAATGAAACAGTTGAAATGAGTTTCCAGAATCAGAAAATTTTTACTTTAACCCTTTTCTCAAATTTTCAGCTTTGAAAATATGTACTTGAGTTGGAAGGTTTTACATTGGCAATTAAGAATGACAGTATTTTCCCCCTTAATCATTTGACTTATTTAGTAAGTTAATTAATAATTCAGAAAAAAATGTATTCTAAATATCTTCAAGAAAATCTTTACGTTCTTTTCTTGGTGGGTGTAGTATAACCAGAGTACTATTAAAGTATTTTCATGTTACATGTTAAGTTCTAAGCTTAATTTTATTTAACCATCTAGTACTTACTTAAAGATGAGCCATGTAGAACTGCACAGTTGGGACAGTGATACAGGTCAATGTCAACAGCATGATGTTCCTCTACTCCAACACAGCTAGGATGAAGAAAAAAAGTCAATATGGAAATAAGTTGAAAATATTAATCTAACTATAATAATTGAAATAAGTTGGAATTTAGCTGATAAATGTACAATAATCTCACCAACAGATTTTGTAGAGTACAGAAACATAAGCAAGACAAGATTTATTCTCTTCCTTGCACAAATGCTAAATAATTATGGGAGGAAAGAGACCCAAATACATGGGAAATGATTCACTGTTAACTGCAGTAGAGGTAACAGAAACAATACAATTATAAGCTATAAGATCCTAAATCATTATGTAAAGGTCACCTGACTGGTTGGGAGAAAATATATGGAAATATTAAACTTTGCCACCAGGGAAACCCTGATACTGTGTCAAACATTAGGGACTCCCAAGTCAACAGGCCAAGCCCTTGATTTTGAGGCTTGCTCTTGCAAAATTTATTTACATAGTGGAGAAGCTTAGCCTACCTACAGCTATACCTAAGAGTTACTTCCAGAGGACCTCTTTTGTTGCTCAGATGTGGCTTCTCTCTCTCTTTAAGCCCAACTCTGCAAGTAAGATCATTACCCTGCCTTCTATGTGTGACATGACATCCAGGGGTGAAAGCGTCCCTGAAACATGGGAAGGATGAGCCTAACCCAGTACCGTGGTATTAGCAATGCCATCCTGACCAAAAGGGGGAAAAGAAATTTAACAAATAATGTATCAGTGCCTGAGAAAGTTCAAATAGAGTCGAGAAGCTACTACTGTGGAGGCTACTCTTAAGCAAGCTATAGCAAGATATTGCTATTGATCATGGTTTGTCAAAACCATTGTTGACAACCCTAAAGAAACCTAGGGCTTTACCTGAGATTCTACAAAGGGTCCATGCTCTAGGATTACTTTCCAGAAACCTAAAACCTCCACATGGGTTCCTATGCTACATAAGACCTGAAACGCAGAGGGGCCAACCTTTACAAAACATTAGCTAGTTCCATTCCCCTATCCCATATTTTCGACTGCCCCTTCCAATGTGAAAAAGGTAGAATGGGCATAGCTCAAATACCCCTTAAGAGTGGGAAAAGGATCAAAGGTGATGGTGGAGTTATACAGAGAAGGTAGGGTTTAACAAATGAGTATGATTGCTGAATCATTATATTGATATTTCTTTTAGTCTCCAGTGTCTTGTAACAGCTAGTAGTAAAAACCTAAAATTGTGGAAATGTAACCCATACCAAACTCTGAAATCTGTTCTAAAACTAATTGTTGCAGTGTGCTTTGAAATTTATTGCTTTTTCTGTACATGTGTCATTTTTCACAAAAAAGAAAAAAAAAAAGTCGATTGTGATGATGAATGCACAGCTATATGATGATTCTGTGAACTGATTGTACACTTTGGATGATTACCTGGTATGTGAATATATAATATATTTCAATAAAAGTGCATTAAAATAAAAATAAGATTCATTGGAAGAAGATGGCGGCTTAGTAAGGTACGTGCGTCTTAGTTCCTCCTCCTCCAAAGCAACTACTAGGTGAACTGAAACAGCGCAGAACAGCTCCCGGGGCTATGGCAGGGAATGGACACACAGCGTACCCCAGTCTGGACTGGCTAGTCTGACTGCGAGACTCGGCTGCAGTGAGATCCCCGAGCGGCGCGCGATTTCCCGAGCAGCAGCAGCTGCGGCGGCCGGAGCTACTCCCTCCCTCCTTCCCGGGCCGGCTGAGAGTCTCGGAGAGGCAAGTTTCCCAAGCCGAGGCGGCCGGCGCCCCTCTTTTGCGGTCGGCTTCGAGTCTCGGCTTCAAGTCCGCAGCTACGAGTCTCGGATCAGAGGGCTATCCAAGCCGCGGTGGCCCCCCGCCGTGGGCGGCTTCATGGTCCGGTGGGGAATTCCCCAGGCCGCATCGGCCGGTGACCGACGCCCCTCCACCGCGGGCGACTTCCTGGTCTGGTGGCGAATTCCCCGGGCCCGCTGCGGCCGGCGACCAGCCACAGGGTCCCCTCAAGCCGCGGTGGCTGATGCCCCACCATGCGCGGCCCCTGAACCAACGGAGAGAATTGGATCGGAAATCCCCAGGCCGCGGAGATCGGTGACCGGGGGGGATCCCTTCCAAACACGTGAGACAAACGTGTGCCACGAGCGCCACCTACTGGGCAGGATAATAAAAACAGAACCCAGAGATTTCACAGAAAAATCTTACAACCTTGTTGGGTCCGACACCCAGGGAAATCTGACTAAATGCCCAGATGCCAGCAGCAGAAGATAACGGTCCACGCTCAGTAGATTGTGAATATGACCCAATCAAAGGAACAAACCAATAGTTCAAATGAGATACAAGAGCTGAGACAACTAATGCTGAATACACAAACAGAAATGGAAAACCTCTTCAAAAATGAAATCGATAAATTGAGGGAGGACATGAAGAAGACATGGGCTGAACATAAAGAAGAAATAGAAAAACTGAAAAAACAAATCACAGAACTTATGGAAGTGAAGGATAAAGTAGAAAAGATGGAAAAAACAATGGATACCTACAATGATAGATTTAAAGAGACAGAAGATAGAATTAGTGATTTGGAGGATGGAACATCTGAATTCCAAAAAGAAACAGAAACTATCGGGAAAAGAATGGAAAAATTTGAACAGGGTATCAGGGAACTGAATGACAATATGAAGCGCACAAATATACGTGTTGTGGGTGTCCCAGAAGGAGAAGAGAAGGGAAAAGGAGGAGAAAAACTAATGGAAGAAATTATCACTGAAAATTTCCCAACTCTTATGAAAGACCTAAAATTACAGATCCAAGAAGTGCAGCGCACCCCAAAGAGATTAGACCCAAATAGGCGTTCTCCAAGAAACACTTACTAGTTAGAATGTCAGAGGTGAAAGAGAAAGAGAGGATCTTGAAAGCAGCAAGAGAAAAACAATCCGTCACATACAAGGGAAACCCAATAAGACTATGTGTAGATTTCTCAGCAGAAACCATGGAAGCTAGAAGACAGTGGGATGATATATTTAAATTACTAAAAGAGAAAAACTGCCAACCAAGACTCCTATATCCAGCAAAATTATCCTTCAAAAATGAGGGAGAAATTAGAACATTCTCAGACAAAAAGTCGCTGAGAGAATTTGTGACCAAGAGACCAGCTCTGCAAGAAATACTAAAGGGAGCACTAGAGTCAGATACAAAAAGACAGAAGAGAGAGGTATGGGGAAGAGTGTAGAAAGAGGGAAAATCAGATATGATATATATAATACGAAAGGCAAAATGTTAGAGGAAAATATTATCCAAACAGTAAGAACACTAAATGTCAATGGACTGAATTCCCCAATCAAAAGACATAGATTGGCAGAATGGATTAAAAAACAGGATCCTTCTATATGCTGTCTACAGGAAACACATCTTAGACCCAAAGATAAACATAGGTTGAAAGTGAAAGGTTGGGAAAAGATATTTCATGCAAATAACAACCAGAAAAGAGCAGGAGTGGCTATACTAATATCCAACAAATTAGACTTCAAATGTAAAACAGTTAAAAGAGACAAAGAAGGACACTATATACTAATAAAAGGAACAATTAAACAAGAAGACATAACAATCATAAATATTTACGCACCGAACCAGAATGCCCCAAAATACGTGAGGAATACACTGCAAACACTGAAAAGGGAAATGACTCATATACCATAATAGTTGGAGACTTCAATTCACCACTCTCATCAATGGACAGAACATCTAGACAGAGGATCAATAAAGAAATAGAGAATATGAATATTACTATAAATGAGCTAGACTTAACAGACATTTATAGGACATTACATCCCACAACAGCAGGATACACCTTTTTCTCAAGTGCTCATGGATCATTCTCAAAGATAGACCATATGCTGGGTCACAAAGCAAGTCTTAACAAATTTAAAAAGATTGAAATCATACACAACACTTTCTCGGATCATAAAGGAATGAAGTTGGAAATCAATAATAGGCGGAGTGCCAGAAAATTCACAAATACGTGGAGGCTCAACAACACACTCCTAAACAACAAGTGGGTCAAAGAAGAAATTGCTAGAGAAATTAGCAAATACCTAGAGGCGAATGAAAATGAAAACACAACATATCAAAACTTATGGGACGCAGCAAAGGCAGTGCTAAGAGGGAAATTTATTGCCCTAAATGCCTATACCAGAAAAGAAGAAAAGGCAAAAATGCAGTAATTAACTGTCCACTTGGAAGAACTGGAGAAAGAACAGCAAACTAATCCCAAAGCAAGCAAAAGGAAAGAAATAACAAAGATTAGAGAAGAAATAAATGAAATTGAAAACAACAGAGAAAATCAATAACCCAGAAGTTGGTTCTATGAGAAAATCAATAAGATTGATGGGCCCTTAGCAGGATTGACAAGAAGAAGAAGAGAGAGGATGCAAATAAATAAGATCAGAAATGGAAGAGGAGACATAACTACTGACCTCACAGAAATAAAGGAGGTGATAACAGGATACGATGAACAACTTTACGCTAATAAATACAACAATTTAGAGGAAATGGACGGGTTCCTGGAAAGACATGAACAACCAACTTTGAATCAAGAAGACATAGATGACCTCAACAAACCAATCACAAGTAAAGAAATTGAATCAGTCATTCAAAAGCTTCCTAAAAAGAAAAGTCCAGGACCAGACGGCTTCACATCTGAATTCTATCAAACATTCCAGAAAGAATTAGTACCAACTCTCCTCAAACTCTTCAAAAAAATCGAAGTGGAGGGAAAGCTACCTAATTCATTCTATGAAGCCAACATCACCCTCATACCAAAACCAGGCAAAGATATTACAAAAAAAGAAAACTACAGGCCAATCTCTCTAATGAATACAGATGCAAAAATCCTCAATAAAATTCTAGCAAATCGTATCCAACAACACATTAAAAGAATTATACATCATGACCAAGTAGGATTCATCCCAGGTATGCAAGGATGGTTCAACATAAGAAATTCAATTAATGTAATACACCATATCAACAAATCAAAGCAGAAAAATCACATGATCATCTCAATTGATGCAGAGAAGGCATTTGACAAGATTCAACATCCTTTCCTGTTGAAAACACTTCAAAGGATAGGAATACAAGGGAACCTCCTTAAAATGATAGAGGGAATATATGAAAAACCCACAGCTAATATCATCCTCAATGGGAAAAAATTGAAAACTTTCCCCCTAAGATCAGGAACAAGACAAGGATGTCCACTATCACCACTATTATTCAACATCGTGTTGGAGGTTCTAGCCAGAGCAATTAGACAAGAAAAAGAAATACAAGGCATCAAAATTGGAAAGGAAGAAGTAAAACTATCACTGTTTGCAGACGATATGATACTATATGTCGAAAACCCAGAAAAATCCACAACAAAACTACTAGAGCTAATAAATGAGTACAGCAAAGTAGCAGGTTACAAGATCAACATTCAAAAATCTGTAGCATTTCTATACACTAGCACTGAACAAGGTGAGGGGGAAATCAAGAAACGAATCCCATTTACAATTGCAACTAAAAGAATAAAATACCTAGGAATAAATTTAACTAAAGAGACAAAAAACCTATATAAAGAAAACTACAAAAAACTGCTAAAAGAAATCACAGAAGACTTAAATAGATGGAAGGGCATACCGTGTTCATGGATTGGAAGACTAAATATAGTTAAGATGTCAATCCTACCTAAATTGATTTACAGATTCAATGCAATACCAATCAAAATCCCAACAACTTATTTTTCAGAAATAGAAAAACCAATAAGCAAATTTATCTGGAAGGGCAGGGTGCCCCGAATTGCTAAAAGTATCTTGAGAAAAAAAACGAAGCTGGAGGTCTCACGCTGCCTGACTTTAAGGCATATTATGAAGCCACAGTGGTCAAAACAGCATGGTACTGGCATAAAGATAGATATATCGACCAATGGAATCGAATAGAGTGCTCAGATATAGACCCTCTCATCTATGGACATTTGATCTTTGATAAGGCAGTCAAGCCAACTCAGCTGGGACAGAACAGTCTCTTCAATAAATGGTGCCTAGAGAACTGGATATCCATATGCAAAAGAATGAAAGAGGACCCGTATCTTACACCCTATACAAAAGTTAACTCAAAATGGATCAAAGATCTAAACATCAGGTCTAAGACCATAAAACAGTTAGAGGAAAATGTAGGGAGATATCTTATGAATCTTACACTTGGAGGCAGTTTTATGGAACTTAAACCTAAAGCAAGAGCACTGAAGAAGGAAATAAATAAATGGGAACTCCTCAAAATAAACACTTTTGTGCATCAAAGAACTTCATCAAGAAAGTAGAAAGACAGCCTACACAATGGGAATCAATATTTGGAAACGACATGTCAGATAAAGGTCTAGTATCCAGAATTTATAAAGAGATTGTTCAACTCAACAACAAAAAGACAGCCAACCCAATTACAAAATGGGAAAAAGACTTGAATAGACACCTCTCAGAGGAGGAAATACAAATGGCCAAAAGGCACATGAAGAGATGCTCAATGTCCCTGGCCATTAGAGAAATGCAAATCAAAACCACAATGAGATATCATCTCACACCCACCAGAATGGCCATTATCAACAAAACAGAAAATGACAAGTGCTGGAGAGGATGCGGTGAAAGAGGCACACTTATCCACTGTTGGTGGGAATGTCAAATGGTGCAACCACTGTGGAAGGTAGTTTGGCGGTTCCTCAAAAAGCTGAATATAGAATTGCCATATGACCCAGCAATGGTATTGCTGGGAATCTACTCAAAGGAATTAAGGGCAAAAACTCAAACGAACATTTGCACACCAATGTTTATAGCAGCATTATTTACAACTGCAAAGATATGAAAACAGCCAAAATGTCTATCAACAGACGAGTGGCTAAACAAACTGTGGTATATACATACGATGGAATATTATGCAGCTTTAAGGCAGGATAAACTTATGAAGCATGTAATAACATGGATGAACATTATGCTGAGTGAGTCTAGCCAAAAACTAAAAGACAAATACTGTATGGTCCCAATGATGTGAATCGACACTCGAGAATAAACTTGGAATATGTCATTGGTAACAGAGTTCAGCAGGAGTTAGAAACAGGGTAAGATAATGGGTAATTGGAGCTGATGGGATACAGACTGTGCAATAGGACTAGATACAAAAACTCAAAAATGGACAGCACAATAATACCTAATTGTAAAGTAATCATGTTAAAACACTGAATGAAGCTGCATCCGAGCTATAGGTTTTTGTTTTGTTTTGTTTTGTGTTGTTTTGTTCTTACTATTATTACTTTTATTTTTTTTCTCTATATTAACATTCTATATCTTTTTCGGTTGTATTGCTAGTTCTTCTAAAGCGATGCAAATGTACTAAGAAACGATGATCATGCATCTGTGTGATGATGTTAAGAATTACTGATTGCATATGTAGAATGGTATGATTTCTAAAAAAAAAAAAAAAAAGTCAGCACAATACTACCTGTATTAGTTAGGGTTCTCTAGAGAAACAGAATCAACAGGGAACACTTGCAAATATAAAATTTATAAAAGTGTCTCACGTGACCGTAGGAACGCAGAGTCCAAAATCCACAGGGCAGGCTGCGAAGCCGATGACTCCAATGGATGGCCTGGATGAACTCCACAGGAGAGGCTCACCAGCCAAAGCAGGAATGCAACCTGTCTCCTCTGAGTCCTCCTTAAAAGGCTTCCCATGATTGGATTTAGCATCACTAATTGCAGAAGACACTCCCCTTTGGCTGATTACAAATGGAATCAGCTGTGGATGTAGCTGACGTGATCATGACCTAATCCTATGAAATGTCCTCATTGCAACAGACAGGCCGGCGCTTGCCCAATCAGATGAACAGGTACCACAACTTGGCCAAGTTGACACCTGTCCCTAACCATGACAGTCCACCCCTTGTCAACTTGGCATATATATATATATATATATATATATATATATATCACCTTAGACCATACTTAATTTCCAAATGAAAACAAGCACACATTTTTTCTTTTACCTGACAATACTCAACTGTCTTGCATATAACTGGAAACACATTAAATCTCTCCAGAATAGCATGCAAATCCTTGGGCAACATTCATTCTTAAACTTGATATCTTACAACTTAAATAGTATAACACGAACAAAACAGCATTACAGTCCTCGTTTCTGTAACTGATCACGTGGTCGAAGTTCATATTTATCACTACCTTCTTCCACTACCCATTCCATGTTCCCTTTCCCCTCAGCAAGCACTTCAGCTGGCCGTGGTTCTTTGCCTGGTGGGGTGACCCAAACCTTCATTCCTGAAGTCTCAGAGCCATTAGTGGTCCTGCCTGGATTGTGTTGTTGTAGTTTTCCATTGATTTTAATCACAGGGCATGGTAGTACTAATAGACGCCCCAGGGGATCTCCTATATTCCAAGAAAACTCTTCTTTACCTCCATTATGTAGTTGCAGTCCTACTTCCTTCTGATAGTCAGGGTCAATTACCCCAGACAATAATGTAATCCCCTTCTTGGTGTGTTGATCCAGAGGCTTAAGTAGCCCAAAGTGACCAGGTGGCAATCTTAACTTCCAATTCAGTGGTATCACTGTTGTTTCTCCTGGAGAAAGCACACCCTGTTTTGGAACTAAAACCTGTAGACCAGCAGAACTCAGGGTAGCAGGGACAGGAAGCAAAAATTTTCCTAGTGGATCACTAGGAGTAATAGTGAGTGGCACCACACCCATTTCCACCCCTTGGTTCCTGGACCCATGGATCCTGGCTATGGGAGAAACAGCACCATACAGTGGACGCTGATTCAGAGCATACACAGCTTCCTGGAGAACATTACCCCAGCCTTTCAAGTTTTTGCCACCTAGTTGGCACCGTAATTGAGTTTTCAAAAGGCCATTCCACCGTTCTATCAATCCAGCAGCTTCTGGATGATGGGGAACATGGTAAGACCAGAGAATTCCATGAGCATGTGCCCATTCCCGCACTTCATTTGCTGTGAAGTGTGTTCCTTGATCCGAAGCAATGCTATGTGGAATACCATGACGATGGATAAGGCATTCTGTAAGCCCACGGATAGTAGTTTTGGCAGAAGCATTGTGTGCAGGGAAAGCAAACCCATATCCAGAGTATGTGTCTATTCCAGTTAGAACAAATCGCTGCCCCTTCCATGAAGGGAGTGGTCCAATGTAATCAACCTGCCACCATGTAGCTGGCTGGTCACCTCGGGGAATGGTGCCATATCGGGGGCTGAGTGTGGGTCTCTGCTGCTGGCAGATTGGGCACTCAGCAGTGGCTGTAGCCAGGTCAGCCTTGGTGAGTGGAAGTCCATGTTGCTGAGCCCATGCATAACCTCCATCCCTACCACCATGACCACTTTGTTCATGAGCCCATTGGGCAATAACAGGAGTTGCTGGGGAAAGAGGCTGACTGGTATCCATAGAACGGGTCATCTTATCCACTTGATTATTAAAATCTTCCTCTGCTGAAGTCACCCTCTGGTGTGCATTCACATGGGACACAAATATCTTCATGTTTTTAGCCCACTCAGAAAGGTCTATCCACATACTTCTTCCCCAGACCTCTTTGTCACCAATTTTCCAATTATGGTCTTTCCAAGTCCCTGACCATCCAGCCAAACCATTAGCAACAGCCTATGAGTCAGTATACAAACGCACCTCTGGCCAGTTTTCCTTCCAAGCAAAATGAACAACCAGGTGCACTGCTCGAAGTTCTGCCCACTGGGAGGATTTCCCCTCACCACTGTCCTTTAAAGACACCCCAGAAAGGGGTTGTAATGCTGCAGCTGTCCACTTTCGGGTGGTACCTGCATATCGTGCTGAACCATCTGTAAACCAGGCCCGAGTTTTCTCTTCCTCAGTTAATTCACTGTAAGGAACTCCCCAAGAGGCCATAGCTCTGGTCTGGGAAAGAGAAGGTAATGTGGCAGCAGGAGTGGAAACCATGGGCGTTTGTGCCACTTCTTCATGTAACTTACTTGTGCCTTCAGGACCTGCTCTGGCTCTATCTCGTATATACCATTTCCACTTTACAATAGAGTGCTGCTGTGCATGCCCAACTTTATGGCTTGGTGGGTCAGACAACACCCAACTCATGATAGGCAACTCAGGTCTCATGGTAACTTGGTGGCCCATGGTTAAGCGTTCAGTCTCTACTAAGGCCCAGTAGCAGGCCAAAAGCTGTTTCTCAAAAGGAGAGTAGTTATCTGCAGCAGATGGTAAGGCTTTGCTCCAAAATCCTAAGGGTCTGCGTTGTGATTCTCCTATAGGGGCCTGCCAAAGGCTCCAGACAGCATCTCTATTTGCCACTGACACTTCCAGCACCATTGGGTCTGCTGGATCATATGGCCCAAGTGGCAGAGCAGCTTGCACAGCAGCCTGGACCTGTCGCAGAGCCTCCTCTTGTTCAGGTCCCCACTCAAAATTAGCAGCTTTTCTGGTCACTCGATAAATGGGCCGGAGTAGCACACCCAAATGAGGAATATGTTGTCGCCAAAATCCAAAAAGACCAACTAGGCGTTGTGCCTCTTTTTTGGTTGTGGGAGGGGCCAGATGCAGCAATTTATCCTTCACCTTAGAAGGGATATCTCGACAAGCCCCACACCACTGGACACCTAGAAATTTTACTGAGGTGGAAGGCCCCTGTATTTTTGTTGGATTTATCTCCCATCCTCTGACACGCAAATGCCTTACCAGTAAATCTAGAGTAGTTGCTACTTCTTGCTCACTAGGTCCAATCAACATGATATCATCAATATAATGGACCAGTGTGATGTCTTGTGGGAGGCAGAAACGATCAAGGTCTCTGCGAACAAGATTATGACATAGGGCTGGAGAGTTGATATACCCCTGAGGTAGGACAGTGAAAGTATATTGCTGACCTTGCCAGCTGAAAGCAAACTGTTTCTGGTGGTCCTTACTAATAGCTATTGAGAAAAAAGCATTTGCCAGATCAATAGCTGCATACCAGGTACCAGGGGATGTATTGATTTGCTCAAGCAATGATACTACATCTGGAACAGCAGCTGCAATTGGAGTTACCACCTGGTTGAGTTTACGATAATCCACTGTCATTCTCCAAGACCCATCTGTTTTCTGCACAGGCCAAATAGGAGAGTTGAATGGGGATGTGGTGGGAATACCACCCCTGCATCTTTCAAGTCCTTAAGAGTGGCAGTAATCTCTGCAATCCCTCCAGGAATACGGTATTGCTTTTGATTTACTATTTTGCTTGGTAGGGGCAGTTCTAGTGGCTTCCACTTGGCCTTTCCCACCATAATAGCCCTCACTGCACTAGTTAGAGAACCAACGTGGGGATTCTGCCAGTTGCTCAGTATGTCTATGCCAATTATACATTCCGGAACTGGGGAAATAACTACAGGATGGGTCCGGGGGCCCACTGGACCCACTGTGAGACGGACCTGAGCTAAAACTCCATTGATCACCTGGCCTCCATAAGCCCCCACTCTGACTGGTGGTCCAGAGTGACGTTTTGGGTCCCCTGGAATTAATGTCACTTCTGAACCAGTGTCTAATAATCCCCGAAATATCTGATCATTTCCTTTTCCCCAATGCACAGTTACCCTGGTAAAAGGCTGTCGGTCTCCTTGGGGAAGACTTAGAGGAAGGTCAACAGTATAAATTTGTGGCAGTGTAACAGGTTTCTTCCCCATAGGGACCTGGCCTCCCCTTCATTCAAGGGGCTCAGGGTCTGTAAACTGTTTCAAATCTGGAAATTGATTAAGGGGCCGTGACTCTGTGTTTTTGTAATTCAGGTTAGACTTCTGTTCCCTTGACCTAGAACTCTTTTGTTTATACAGCTCCAACAAGAATTTAGTAGACTGCCCTTCTATTGTATTTCTAGGCACCCCATGATTTACTAGCCAATGCCACAAATCTCTGCGTGTCATATAATTTTGATGCCTCCTTTGAGTTTGTTGTCTATTATAATACCCGCGTCTACCCTGTCTTTGGTGATTAAGTGCTGCCACCTGGCTTCTGCCAACTCGGGATCCTGTCATCCCCATTGTGTTTAAGGATTCCAGCTCAGTGACAGCAGTTCCTACAGTAATATCTGACCTACAGAGAAGTGCAACCACAGAGCTCTTGAGGGATGATGGTGCTAGTCTCACAAACTTATTTCTCACTGTTCTGGTAAAAGGTGCATCTTCTGGACATTCCTGGGGTGTAAGAGCAGGCTTTGCATGATAAATCCACTCTAACATCCCAATCTCTCTAAGCCTCTGGATCCCCTCATCTACATTATACCAGGGCAGTTCTGGCATTTCAACCTCAGGTAATGTTGGCCACCTTTTGATCCATGTTTCAACCAACCACTCAAACAAGCTGTTAACACCTTTTCTAACTGCTCTAGCTATAACATTGAATGCAGAATCTCTGCTTAGTGGGCCCATATCAATAAATTCAGCCTGATCCAGCCTTATATTCCTCCCACCATTATCCCACACTCTTAAAATCCATTGCCACACATATTCCCCTGATTTCTGTCTATATAAATTGGAAAACTCACACAGTTCTTTTGGAGTATAACGTACCTCCTCATGTGTGATACTTTGTACCTCACCTTTAGGGGCCTGTTGGGACTTTAGTCTAGTTATAGGTCTAGAAGAAATGAGGGGTGGTGGAGGTGAATCATGAAAAGAATTAGAAATATCTTCCAAGCCATTTGCTTCAGGGCTTTCATTTGCAGTTTCATCTGGTGAAACAGGATTAATAACTCTAGGGCTAATCCCTTCAGGAGGAGGTTGGGTGGCCAATTCCTCAAGGCAGGCTGGAGGTGGGACGGCTATGTCCTCAGGGCAGACTATTACAGGGTTATCTAAAGAAGGCTCAGCATGGTCTAGGGTTTCAACCTCACCCCCAACATCATTATCAATCCATATGTCACCATCCCATTTTTCAGGGTCCCACTCCTTTCCAATCAATGCCCTCACTTTAACGGCAGACACCATGCAAGACTGAGATTTCAGTTTACGTTGTAAAGTTGCTACTCTAACAATAAGATTCTGAGTCTGATTTTCAGAGATCTCAAGTCTACGGCTACAGGAAATAAAATTTTCCTTCGGGATACTCATAGAAACCTCTACATCTTTCAGACGGCACTTAAGCTTCTTGTTTGAAGCCTTAAGCCCATCCCTTTCACCCTTTAATGTAGACAGTGTATCTAACAACAACCAACCAACATCTCTATAACTCTTATTTCTACAAAACTCTGTAAAGGTGTCAAAAACATTATCCCCCAGAGTCTGGCTTCGTACAAGCGAAGCATTAGGAGAATCGAATGATGATATTTTGACTATCTCCTTTGCCAACTCAGTCCATGGATTGGGAGTGTCATTCTGATTACGGGAATCAGAGTCCTTAGTGTCTCTGAGCCCAGTCAGAGTAGAAAACCATTCATAAAAACCCATTTTTAAGATTCTGTTCCTTAAGAACCACTCCTGGTACCAAGATGTATTAGTTAGGGTTCTCTAGAGAAACAGAATCAACAGGGAACACTTGCAAATATAAAATTTATAAAAGTGTCTCACGTGACCGTAGGAACGCAGAGTCCAAAATCCACAGGGCAGGCTGCGAAGCCGATGACTCCAATGGATGGCCTGGATGAACTCCACAGGAGAGGCTCACCAGCCAAAGCAGGAATGCAACCTGTCTCCTCTGAGTCCTCCTTAAAAGGCTTCCCATGATTGGATTTAGCATCACTAATTGCAGAAGACACTCCCCTTTGGCTGATTACAAATGGAATCAGCTGTGGATGTAGCTGACGTGATCATGACCTAATCCTATGAAATGTCCTCATTGCAACAGACAGGCCGGCGCTTGCCCAATCAGATGAACAGGAACCACAACTTGGCCAAGTTGACACCTGTCCCTAACCATGACACTACCTAATTGTAATGTAATTATGTTAAAACACTGAATGAAGCTGCATCTGAGCTATAGTTTTTTTTCTTATATATTTTTGTATATTTTATTTTTATTTTTTCTCTATATTATCATTTTATTTCTTTTTCTGTTGTCTTGCTATTTCTTTTTCTAAATCGATGCATATGTACTAAGAAATGATGATCATACATCTATGTGATGATATTAAGAATTACTGATTGCATATGTAGAATGGAATGATTTCTAAATGTTGTGTTAGCTAATTTTTTTTAATAAATAAAAAAATAAAAATAAGTAAATAAAGACATACTTCTCATCCCCCTTCCAAAAAAAAATTGGGCTTTTAGAGGTAGTTAGTAAGTTTGGGTAACACCTCTGACATGTTGAGAACACTGAGCCCTAATAGTTCTGCTTTAGGTTTCATATCCTCAAACTATAGTTAAATTAGTTAAATAGTTTATTAGTTAAATAGTTAAATAGTTAAATTAGTTTGAGGCACCATACCTGGGATACTCCATCTTTCCATGGAATTCAATTTAAAGAGGAAGGCCTCTGACTCCCTCTATATAAGTAAGGCAAGACACGTTTGTATGAAGGTAACCATCACAAACTTCACTTGCCCAGATATCATGTAGATATCCAGACCAACCCCTCATCACCACAAGTAACTGGTGCTAAACTTCAGCTTCCTTAGCATCAACCTCTTTCTTCTTTCCCTCAATTTATCAAAGTTTAATGTTAATCATAACTTCCCCGTCCCCTTCCAGGTCAACCTATACTGGAACTGGGGGGTGGGGGGTGGGGTAGGGAATGACTGATAAACTGAGAGGAAGAACAAAGAGAAAAAGAAACAAAAGAACATAAGAAAATGGAGGTATAATTTCAAATATACCAGAAATATTATATTCTATGCAAACAGACAAGGTGCTCTGGTTAAAAGACACAGATTACTCGGCGATGATGAGCTTAGACTGTGGAGGCAGACAAAAAAAAAAAAAGACACAGATTATCTGCTGGACTTAAAAAATACAATTCAACAGCAAGTTATTTACAAGAAACACAAAGAAAAAGAAGGATACCTAAAGACTGAAAGTAGGAGGACAGAAAAATAAACACCCTTCAAAGAGTAATCTAAGGAAAGAATAGCTATATTAATATTGTGCAAGACAGAATTTAAAACAAAACAAAACACCAAAATAATTACATATACTTCATTATAAAAGTTCCAATTCATCAGGAAGACATAACAATAACAAATGTAGTGAGAGATCTGACAACTCTCTCAAGCAACTGACAGAACAAGCAGGTCTATGAAATCCATGAGACATAGAAGATTTGAACTAAAGAATTAAAAAACATAGCCTATTGCATGTGTACAGAATACTATGCCCATAGAACACAAATTCTTCTCAAATACATGTGTAGAAAATATAGATAGAAGGGGTAAACATAAATCACAAAGAAACAGAATATTTGAACAGTCCCATAACTTACTGCTAAATAATTTTAAAAATCTTCCTACAGCAAAAACTCCAGGCTCAGATGGCCTCACAATCAAGTTCTGAAAAATATTCAAGGTACAAATAATTCCAATCTTACATAAAATTTGCTCCAGACAGTAGGAAAAAATTATTTACTCCCCAGTTTACTTTATGAGGACAGCATAACCTTGGTTACCAAACTTGGAAAAGAGATACAAGAAAGGAAAAACAGGCCAATCTTATTTATGAGCGAAGATGCAACTAACAAGTGGGATCTATCCCAGGGATGCAAGACAGTTTAACACTTAAAAAAAAAAAAATTAATCTATGTAATTCACCTCATTAATAAATTAAAACAAATGATCAGATGAAGAGTTTTAAAATGTAGAAAAAAGCTTTGACAAAACTCAACATTTACTTATGATTAAAAAGCAAGAAACAAAACCTCTTAGAATTTAGGAACAGAAGGATACTTCCATAATCTGGTAAAGGATATTTCTAAACAATTCTACATAAGTAACATGAAAGATGGTGGTGATAGAAGAACAACATTGTGAATGTAATATTTTGAATTGCATTCATAAAATGGGAAATTTTATTTTGTATATATGTTACAATAAATTTAAATTTAAAAAAGGAATGTGCTTACAATTGCTTTGAGATTAAGAATAAGACAAGAATATCACCACATCTAGTGAACATGGTACTGGAGGATCTACCTGGCTTAGTAAAATAAGAAAAACAATGAAATATACAGGAATTGGAAAAGTAAAAGCAAAGCTGTCATATTTAGATGTATGGCTACACACATAAAAAATGTAAAGAATCTATAAGATACAAAATCAGTACATAAAAAGTAATGATCATATGCCAGCCATATAAAACTAAAAAACGAATTAAAACACCATGTACAACAGCATAAAAATATCAAGTATACTGGAATAAATTTAACAAAAACCATGCAAGACTTCTCTGTATTGTTATTTCATAATAAAAATACTTTTAAGGATAAAAATTTTATTTATAACCATCGAGCAAACAAAAATCTTGAAATATATTAATTCAATAATGACAACAAAACATAAAAAATAATGAATCTCAGAGATCCCTAGGTACCCAAACACAAGCCTACTCTCATCTGAGAACCCCAATACCATTTATTACAATAAGGTCTTTGAGAGTCTTGAATAGAGCTTACTGCAATCAAGACAAAAAAATGTCAAAACCAACTAGATGTAAAAAAATATGATATTGCCTTGGAATACTTAACCCATGTAACTGATTGAATTAACTGAAATTCACCTTGAGCAAAATTGAAGTTCTCTTGGTTTTATTTGTCTAATTTGGATTTACTTTGTTGTGTTTTTTCCAGCAAACAAAAGATAACATGCTACTTCTTTAGAAATTTTCTTTTAAAGAAAAGGATATTATTTATTGTGCAATAAAATGAACTTAATGTGAAATTTTCTATACATTTATATAAAATTTCCTGGGTCCATAGTCTTTTAAATGAGTCTCAAAAGGGTTTAAAAAAGGGTTTCTGTAACCCAAGGTACCAGTTAAGAATCAAGGGATGGAGAACTCCTATTTCCCCATGTTAAACCTTACGAAGCTACAGGAATCAAGACAGTGTGTTACTGGCATAAAGATAGATCTACAGATCAATGGAATAGAAATGTGAGTCCAGAAATAAATTCTCACACTTTCGTTCAATTGATTTTCAGTAGAGGTGTGAAGACCATTACTTTGGGGAAAGAACAGTCTTTTCAACAAACGCTGATGAGACAATATACATGCATATGTGAATAATACACCTATACAAAAAACTAACCCAAATGAATCACAGACTTAAATAAGAGCTAAAACTTCTAAAATAAAATCTAGGAATAAATCTTTATGACTTTTAATCAGGCAACGGTTTCTCACACATGAAACCAAAAGCACAAGGAACAAAAGAAAAATTGATAAATTGGACTTAATCAAAATTTAAAATTTGGGAGCTTCAAAGAACACCATCAAAAAGTGTGAAGAGGGTGGGCCACGGTGGCTCAGCAGGCAAGAATGCTTGCCTGCCATGTCAGAGGACCCGGGTTCGATTCCCAGTGCCTGCCCATGTTTAAAAAAAAAAAAAAAGTGCGAAGGGCGGGCGGGCCACGGTAGGTCAGCTGGAAGAGTTCTCACCTGCCATGTCAGAGACCTGGGTTCAATTTCCAGTGCCTGCCCATGCAAAAAAAAAAACAAAGTGTGAAAAAAACCACAGAATGGGAGAAAAATTTGTCTGATAAGGGACTTGTGTCAAAAATAAACAAAAAACTCTTACTACTCAACAATAAAAAGATAAATAACCCAATCAAAAGATGGGCAAAGGATCTGAACAGACACTTCTCCCAAGAAGACATAGAAATGGCCAATAAGCACATAAAAAGATGCTCAGCATCATTAGTCATTAGGGAAATACAAATGAAAACCAGAATGAGAAAAATTCACATCCACTAGGATGGCTAAAATAAAATGGACAGACAGTAAATGTTAACAAGTATGTGGAAAAACTGGAACCCTTACACAATGCTGGTGGTAATGTAAAATGGTGCAGCTGCAGAGGAAAACAGTTTGGCAGTTCCTCAAACATTTAATCCAGCAATTCTACCTCTTAGTATATATTCAAAGAAAAGAAAACCTATGTCCATGCAAAAATTTGTACACAAATGTTCACAGCAGCATTATTCATAAAAGCCAAAGAATGAAAATCACCCAAATGTCCATCAGCTGATGAATGGAAAAACAAAATATACTGTACCTATACCTATACAATGGTATAAAATATCCTTAAAAAGGAATGAAGTACTGTTATGTGCTAAAACATGCATGAATCCTGGAAACATTATGCTAAATGAAGGAAGCCACACAAAAAACACAATATATTCTATGATTCTGATTATATGAAATATCCAAAATTGGCAAGTTCATAGACACAGAAATTAATGGTTGCCAGGGGTTAATGGGAGGTTAGAATGGGAAGTGACTGCTAATGAGTACAGGATTTCTTTCAGGAGTGACCAAAAAATGTTCTAAAATTAGATAATGGTGATGGTTGCACAACCTTGTTAGAATACTTAAAACCACTGAACTATACACTTTAAAAGTGTGAATCTGGTATAATAATTATCTCAATAAGGTTGTAACTAAAAACAAATAATAATATTCTGAAAGTCTCCAGTTCCTCAAACACTAGGGTTTAACTGATTGACAGCCTTTTACAACCAAACGGCACATAATTTCACATATGGATAAGGAGATACCATAATAACTGGTCAAAAAATATGATTTGAAAACCCCATTTAATATACATAATCCTATGGCCTTATTAGTTTTGCTCCCAAACATTTACTGAGTGCTAATTTATACGTCAGGACATATCCTGATACTGGGGATAGAGTAGTAAACCAAATAGAAATGGTTCTTGCCTTAATGGAGCCAAAAAATCTGACAGAATGAGATACAATAAAAACTATTTAAATTTATAATCTACAAGTCAACAGCATTTCTTTCATTGTAAGAGAACATAAGGAAGGGTGCATACACATATAGGAAGGCGTAGAAATGGTGGGAAAAGATGATAAAATTACAGTCTGAAGTTTCTGTTTTCTCAGCTTACTTATATAGAGAGCTGTGAGGAAAGAAAGTATAAAATAGTTGTTTTGGATAATGAAGGAATAAGTTTACTGAAGAAGCACAGATTGCTAGGCAGTATTGACTGCCCACCTGAGGTTTATGATAATGAATTCCAGGTGAAACCACTTCTGCAAAATGATTTTCCCCCCACCAAGGTTTAATCGCACAGATTCAGACCCAGAGTAGGAAGTTGGGTCTATCCAGAGTTGCAGTTTTTATAAGCAGGTAAAAGAAAAGCTGAGCATATTTATATTTGCAAGGGAATTAATATAATGATGGACTATGAAATCTAAGCTGGACAAAAGGACATGAAGACAGAAGGAGGTAGCGAGCAAGTGGTGAGATGGTCTGAAGTATCTCAGTGTGGTGCTAGCATCGTCTCAGTGGAACGCCTTGAGCAAGTGACCTGTAAGGAGAGGAGGCTAAACTCAAAGAGTGAAATGTTTAGAATTTGAAACTTCCAAGATGGTAGTCTGTAACTGTAATATGGTTCAAGTGCGACAGTAGCAGGTGGCTAAAGTAGAACAAAGAAAAAGATCACTACAGATAGGATAATAAATGAGATATGTGAGAGGTATCCCTACATTCAATAAAATTGAGTTTGAAATCAACCTTTCCTGATTTTTACATTGAGCTTTATAGTTGCTGATAATCAGTGCTATACCCCCAATCAGAACAGAAACCAACTTAATACTTGCTCTAGAAATTCATGGTTTGTCTTATATACCGTAGCTATGGTTACATTCTTGATATGATGGATTGTTACACCAAAAGAATTAAGTAAGAAAAAAAAAAAGATGTGTCCTGAAAAACCTAAACCATCATAATAAACTGGCTCAGCTGAAGCTTAGGGGATAAAGTAGAAATAGGAATGTTCCAGTTAATTTAAAATTAAGGATGCTCTTTGCAACATTTGACTATTAAGCCTCAAAGATCCATGGGTTCCTTTCTCTAGCTCTTACTCTTCACCCCATGCTCAGCCCATATAGTTTCTTACATTAAAATGTCAGTGACATCTTCAGGTTTTGATGAATTCTCATCAACTAAAAAAAAACACCGTACATTAAAAAAAAACCTTAGCAAATCTGATAAATTAGTAAATCTTAAAAAGCAATCCTTTAAACTTAATCATTCCAAATGTAATTTTGCCCCAATGCAGTTTTTTTAAATCAAACTACATGTTTAAAAAAGATAAGAATGACATGTTCCTAAAATAAGAAGGCTACTTCAGATCTAAAAGGAACTAATAAATAAATTTCCATTTTTCTCTCAGAGGGAGGAAATAATTTCTTCCTACTCTTTATCCAGCCTACCTACTCCACTCCTCACCCATCCTTTCCTTAAAAGAAGTCTAGAATCACTACAGTATAACAAATATGTTAAGAGCAAAAGTAACGTGACACAAAAAACACAGAACTCTAAAAGCAAATTTTGTAAGAATCACTTTCAAATCTGGTGAACAACCTTCTTTGGTCTCTCCAACTTCATTTACTTCTCTTATTAAAAACTTTTCTCCATATACAAATAACCACACTTTTCCCCTAACAGCAAGCAAAATGTTCAATGTTTATTAGACCGCTGTTGTGGTGGTGAGAGTGTTTTAGTTTGCTAGCCGCCGGAATGCAATATACCAGAAACAGAATGGCTTTAAAAAAGGGAAATTTAATAAGTTGCTACTTCACAGTTCTAAGGCTGAGAAAATGTCCCAATTAAAACAAGTCTATAGAAATGTCCAATTAAAGGCATCCAGGGAAAGATACCTTAGTTCAAGAAGACCGATGAAGTTCACACTTTCTCTCTCATCTGAAAAGGCACATGGCAAACACAGCTAGGGTTTCTCTCTCGGCTGGAAGGGCACATAGCGAACACGGCGTCATCTGCTAGCTTTCTCTTCTGGCTTCCTGTTTCATGACGCTCTCCGGGAGACATTTTCCTTCTTCATCTCCAAAGTGCTGGCTGGTGGACTCTGCTTCATGGTTCTGTAGCATTCTCTGCTCTCTCTGAATCTCCTGCTTTCTCCAAAATGTTTCGTCTCTTACAGGATTCCTAAAAACTAATCAAGACCCACCTGAATGGGTGGAGACACGCCTCCACCTAATCCAGTTTAACAATCACTCTTGATTGAGTCACATCTCCAGGGAGATGATCTAATTATAGTCTCAAACATACAGTACTGAATAGGGATTAGAAGAAACGGATGCCTTTACAAAATGGGATTTGGATTAAAACATGGCTTTTCTAAGGTACATACATCCTTTCAAGCCAGCACAGGGGGTATGTATTTTTCTATAGACGTGGCAATGCTATAGGATTGTTGAACAGCTTCTATCTAGAGAAGAACAGCCTCATTGTCATTTGGTGAGTGGGACAGTGACAGCTTTAGCATTTTCTATTGTCTTAATCTTCTGAAATTGTTACTCAGCTGGTATTTTATTATTATTATTATTTGACACTTGACAAGAACAGAATTGAATTAATGACTAACCAGAATTCCCTGGAATCTGCCAAACATTCTCTTTTTCCTCTCTAGATAATACTCCCATTTATATTCTCTATAATCTTGGTGTTAGAAGAGTAGATGGTCAAACTCTTTAAGATCTTACTGTCAGTGGAGTCATTATGTATTCCTCTTGCTTCAAATGCTCTCACCATCCTTCCTTCACCAAGTAATGCTACATTACCTACTCTTTGAAGACCAAAGCAAATTCCTCCTGCTTGGTGAAACTTTATTTGATTACCCCACAGAAAGTCATTCAACATTTTACTGATCCACATTTCCACTTATTCATGGCTTAATACTAAGTTATTTTTATTTTTTACATGTGCAAGCACCAGGAATCAAACCCAGGTCTCAAGCATGGCAGGTGAGAACTCTGCCACTGAGCCACCATTGCCCTTAAATTATTTTATATACTCTATTTCCTCAATTGAGGTTCTTAACAGTACCCCTTAAACATCATGGCTCCAGTAAATTTCCATGATTGTTCTTATTTCTTGCTGTTTAAAGTTTATTTCTCAGTTTTAAAGATTATTTCCCCTTCCCCATGTTTTTAGAATTTCCTGTATTCCCCCATTCAGTATTGGCAGCTACAATCAGACAGTTCGAGGTCCTTTTTTTCTTGCATCTACAGTGAAATCCTTAGCTGCATATATTAACTACTCCAGGTTTGTCAGAGATGCATTTCCATTGATTATAAACTGTACTGAAAACTTATTTGAAAACTGATACATTGTGGTAAACCTACAACTAACTTTTTAAAAATTTCTTCAACTTGAATTTTTTAACCTAGAGGAAAATTTGGGTACAGGAACTAAACAGGTGATTAAAAAGGAACAATCTTTCAACATACAAATTAGATTTTTCCTCTTTCCTTAGATGGTAGTTTGTGGTTGTGAAATGTATATATTTTTAAAATTTGCTTTAGCAAAATGTGGTAAATACATACAATGGAACATAATTCAGCTGTAAAAAGGAATAAATAGGGGCAGGCAATAGTGGCTCAGTGGTAGGGTTCTCGCCTGCCATACCTAGGTTTGATTCCCAGTGCCTGCCTATGCAAAAAAAAAAAGGAATAAATAAAGTCCTGATACATGCTACAACATGGATGAACCTTGGAAGACATTATGCTGCGTGAAATAAACCAGATACAAAAGGACAAATACTATATGATCTCACTGATATGAAATAATTCAAATATACAAATTCAGAGTCAGAAATTAGAATACAGGTGACCAGGGGTAAGGGTATGGATGGAGAATAGGGAGTTAATGCTTAACTGGTATAGAGTTTCTGTTTTGTGTGATGCAAAGTTTTGGTAATGGATGGGGTAATGGTAGTGCAACATTGTGAATATAATTAACATCACGGAATTCTATACTTGAAAATAGCTAAATGATTAATTTTAGTTGAGAACAGAACTGTACAACACAAAGTGAACCCTAATGTAAACTATGGGCTATAGTTAATAATATAATTATAATACTGTTTCATCAATTGCAAAAAAGGTATCACACTAATGCAAAACGGTATAGAGAATGGTATATAGGAACTCTATTTTCTATAAATCTCTAACTACTCTAATAAGTTTTTTGTAATTTGCTTTAGGACAAGCTTTCACCTGTATATCACAAGTTCACCTTTCTCACCTAAAGCACCTACTACTTGATTTTTTTTTCCACTGGGAAGTGTTTGATAATCAGAGGACTGAGTCACTATGCAAACCTTAAAGCCCCACACTAACATCAGCAATGAGACATAGAGAATTGGCCTTTGAGGTGTATTAGCTTCAAGAATATAGAGGATAATTTATAATTTGTTCTTCATATTTCCTTTCATATTATTAACTTAGGTCAGTTTAGGTCTCGGGACAGCTATAGGCCAGGCAAAGTCTATCCAGTCTAGTACAATGTCACCAGGCAAAAAACAGTCAATAGCTTCAGTGAAATTTATAGATTTTGAAATTAGACTTGGTTTGATTTCTAGATCTACTGGGTTTGAGGCTGAGCAAGTTTCTCAAAATTGTCCTAGGATTAAATATGATAATGTATATAAAGCATAGGCCAAGGCATACAGAAATGGTATAATAAATACAGTTAGTAATAAACAGTAACCATTACTATTTTGGTTCTATTAGGTGCCACTCAGTTCATATAACTCTGCTCAACAGATTTTTAGCTTGAGGGTTTGAGACTAAGCAGGGAACTAGGCTTTATGATCAGGCTTAATATTTTTTCCTTCAATGACATCTCATAGTAAGTACTCAAATGGCCATTCCTTAAGGAAAAAAAGAATGTTTTCAACTTTTAATTAATTTTTCATGATTAGGTTGATAAAAATGTGAGCTCTGGAAGCAATCTGCCTAGACACCCCACTGACTGGGCAACTTACTTCAGGCTTTTTGTCCATTTCCTTATCTGTAAAGATAAGAAATTATAATATCTCCTACAAAGTGTTAAGAAAATTAATCAAGTTAATATACATAAAATGTTTACAATGAAATTGTAACATATTGGTTTTTCTGTGTTTTTTTTTTTGCAATATAAAACAAAACCTTATTTTGCTTAATACTGGCAAACCTTAATATAGGTTTTCCTTAATATAGGTCGACATTCCTATCAAAACTACAAGGAGGCCAATAGGTATTTTCACTTTTAAATTGTTAATAGTTTTAATTGTTAATGGTTTTATGCAGTGTTTTAACTTTGAGACATATCACTTTTTTACAGGTATCAGCTATGATAAAAATTTATAATTTGTACACATGAAGTATTTTCATTGAAAAATCACACCTGAAATTTATAATTAAATCTGTGGTTCAGAAAAAGCCAACTACAGTTATTTTCTTGCTGACACATAAAATTATTTTCACAAAATTAAATACCTTTATAAATTGAGTAAAGCATATTCCAACTTTCATGAAGATTATATTTTTGACATATTAAAGCTGTTTATTGATATACTAAATGCTTAGCTATATTTAACAAAGGGTTTTAACAAGTGCATACTCAGAATCAAATTTCTTTGGTTCACAATAATCTCAGAAAATAAATACTTTTCCTACCTCCAACAGCTGGTTCAGGCTTCCAACGGTCCTACAGCTTCCCAAGTTATTTTCAAACAGTTGACTGAAAACATCTATGTTAATAAGCATGAAAGGAGGAAGACAATATAAAAAGGCACTGAACCAATAACAAGAAAGGAAAATAAGGGGGCTTAAGGAATTAGTCAGTATACTCACTGGTACCAAATATACAACTCTCAAAAAGCTGAAAGTACTGTTGACTAGCTTCTAATAAAATTTATTCTGAGATGAATACACGAAATTTATACATCACATATAATTTACATGTTAAAGTGTTAAATTATCTGCTCCTTGAGTGCAGAAACATACTGTTTTGTCTATCTAACACCTAGTACACAAAGGAGACATCTAATACTGATTAGTGGATCCTTATGAATAACTCATCTTCTCATGAAGACAATTTTTACTTGAATGTTCTAAAAAAAAGGAAAAGTTTTTTTTTTAATTTCTGTGGTGGTCAAAAAGCTAAATATATTTGTTTTTAACCATCTTGTGGTCATTCTACTAGCCATTCAACCTCTTAAGCTAATACTCCTACTCCCTTTCACCAATCACCTTTCTGCCTATGTATGGGCTATGTTTACAGAGACAAGAGGGAGCTACTGTGCAATCAATGCCTAATAGATCTGCTATTTCATGGAGATACAGACTATACTTCTATAATGTAACCAGTGACCTAGCAAATAAATGCCATCCCAAAATGAGTATCATATAAAAATCTGATATGAACTTTGTAAATTACCTTGGGAGAGAAAAAAACTTGCCATGCCAATAAAAAGTAAACAGTATGAATTTCATAAAGGTTTCTTGGTGATGTTTTTAAGTTAATAAAGGAAAGTAATTAAAAGTATGCTATGGGATGCAGGTGGAGGATGCACTGATGGAGAAGTAGAATGGCAAGAGATGGTGTATACTTTTGAATGAAGGCTGTGCTGCTACGAAAGGAACATTGCCGTGAGGCAAGTAATGATGTGAATGAACATGTGGGATATTTGGTGAGACAAAATAAACCGGAAACAAAAAACAATGGTATAGTCACCTTTAGAAAATGCTTATAAGAAAACAGGGGCCTAGACTGTAAGCTTTTAGAGCAGACAGATTAAGTCCAGAGTGGTAATTATTTCTGGATTTTGAGAGGCTGTTTTATATATATAACCTGATATTTAGAGATAACAACAAAGTCAAACAGGTTGGGGTTAAGTAATTCAGAACACTCGGGGAAGGAAGACAGTGTCTATATTTTAGAACCACACATACTCTTGGAGACCAATGGAAGAAACGTTTACTTGATCTGGAACTGAAATTTTCTGCAGCGCATAATCTTATTCAACCTATCTGTATAGCTCATTTGAACAACTGAAACACAGAGAGTGCAGAATGACAAAGAGGTCCTTTAATTCTGTATAGATCATTGCAATGCCTGGAAACATCCTAGAGTATATTAACCATATATATATATATAATATCAGTATATTAACCAGATTATCTAATCAGAAAGTATTGGCAAAGTCCCCTGAGGAGGGGAGAAAGACTATGGCACTATTAAAACTTACCATCAGGGAATCCCCGGATGCTGTGCCAAACTTTAGGAATACCCAATTCAGTAGGTCATGCCCTATGATCATCAGGCTTACTCTTGTGAAGCTTATGTAGATAGCATAGAAGCTTAGACTACCTATAGGCATGCCCAAGAATCACTTCTAGAGGACCTCTGTTGTTGCTCAGATGTGGCCTTAGTCTCTCTAAATCCAACTCTGCAAGTGAAACCATTGTCCTCTTCCCTAAATGGGACATGACATCCAGGGGTGAAAGTCTCCCTGGCGACGTAGGAGAGGACCCCAAGGGATAAATCCAGACCTGGCACATGGGGATCAACAATTCCATCCTGAGCAAATAGGGGAAGAGAAGTGTAATTAATAAAGTATCAGTAGCAGAGAGAGTTCAAATAGAGTTGAGAGGCTACTGTGGAGGTTGCTCTTATGCAAGCTTCAGGTAGACCTTGCTACCTATCATAACCTGCCAAACCCCAAACTGGACCATTCCAGCCAATCCTACAGAACACCTAGGGCAATATATAAGACTCCACAAGGGCTCCAGGCACTAGAGTAACTTGCCAGAAACCTACAACCTCCAGATGGGTCCCTGATCCTGATAAGTCCTGAAACCTAGCCCAGCCTCTCCAGAACATCAGATAGTTCTATCTCCCTACCCCATATTAGTGACAAACCCTTCCAATATCAAAAATTTAGAATTGCCATGGCCCAAACAACCTCAATGAGAGGTATGGAAAGATCAAAGGTGACAGTGGAATTATACATAGAAGACAGGACAAATGAATATGAATGTTGAATCATTAAACTGGTATCTCTTTTAGTCTCCAGTATTTTAGAGCAGCAAGAAGTAAAAACGTAAAGTTATGAAATTGTAACCCATGTCAAAGCCTGAAATATGTTCTACAATAATTGTGGTGCTGTGCTTGAAAATTTATAGCTTTTCTGTATATATGTTATTGTTCACAAAAAAAGATGGAAAAAAGCAGTCGATTGTGATGATAAAAAAGTAGTTCAGCCTGCTAGCCTTCTATATTCTGGAGCAGCTAGACAGAAAAATATGAGAAGATCATACGGTAGCCCGTGACAAACTCTGGGATCTCCTGCAAACATTTTTTGAAGAGTGCTTTGAAAACTATTGTTTTTTTATTTCTTTGCTTTGTACATATGCTATACTATACAATTAAAAAATTGAAAAAAAAAAAGTATGCTGTCGGGTAGTGTGGCGGTGGCTCAGTGGCAGAACTCTCCACCTGCCATGCCAGAGATCTGGGCTCAATTTCCGGTGCCTGCCCATGCAAAAAAAAAAAGTATGTTATCTGAATGTATATCTGAAGTTATGTATATAAGTATGTATAAATGTGAATATTTACATGTATCTCTTGCATATGGATATTATAGTGAAAGACATGTAAAAGAAGAAAATTACTCCTTTTATAAAGTGTTATGCTATACTTTGTAACTGGCTTCTGCCTTCTTCTCTATCTACCCCTACCTTATCAACATCAAAAGAATGCAAAACAACAGTGAGCACTTCTAACTCAAAGGTGGAAAATGGAAAATCTCTCCTGTTTTTAGCTGATTTGGCCATCACACAGTGCCCCCTCAAGTAAATAAGTAAATAAACACTCATACCTTCTACTACTACCTTCATGCATTTTTGATGAATTCTACCTTATAACTATAGCAAGGAAGAAACATTACACAAACATTTATTCTAGAAAGTACATGAAATCTGAGTCTGGTTCGTTGTTGTGAAATGTAAGACTTAGGAAATTAACATTTCAAGAGAACTTTTTATAAATCCTTTTATGCTCAGTCTCTGTGGATCCCAAACCTGGCTGTGTATTAGAATCCCTAAAGAGCTTTTTATAACTTGCTACTTACTATGCAGCCTTTCAAATGAATTGAGACAGTTCTATAGGAAGAGATATGGAACGATCTCCAAGAAATGCTGAAAAACTACAAAAGCAAGGTACAGAAGAGTTTGTATAATATAACCACCTAGCCACCAATGCATATGTACATAAATGTTTGTAAATGTAGAACATATGTCTGGGAGGATATGCAGAAAACTGGTAAAAGTCATCGCTTCTAGGAAATAAAACTAACTACATACTAAATACAGAATGGAGGAGAAAGAATTGCTTTTTTTTTTTTGTTGTTCCTGATTTGATGATAATAGTTTTCAGTATTTTTACCTTTTAATGTAACATTTGCTGTTTTTCTTTTATTTCAAGAAACAGTTATTACCATTTTCTCATATTGATTTAGTTTTATTATTTTAATAATTTACTTCAATTTTATTTGGAATGACAGTTGGATTTTTCCAAAAAATTCACACCTGAGAAATTTTTGCCACCTGTGGATATAATCACGTTTTTGTTGTTTGATTTAATATAATGAATTACATTGAAGGTTTCCTATTGTAAAGCCATCCTCGTATATTTTTTGAATAAATCGTACTTCTCTATATTGTATTTTTCTTCAGTACACTGCTAGATTCAACTTATGTTTATTATAGTACTTACACCGGTAAGCTACTTGAAGGCATAGACAGGGCCTTGTAAATTGATTTAGCTTCAGCACCTAGAACAAGGGCAGCCAGTATACTGTCATGTTCCCTGTATAACTCGAGGTTGTACATTTTTTTTTATTAATTAAAGTAAAAAAAGAAATTAACACAACATTTAGAAATCATTCCATTCTACATATGCAATCAGTAATTCTTAATATCATCACATAGATGCATGATCATCATTTCTTAGTACATTTGCATCGATTTAGGAAAAGAACTAGAAAAACAACAGAAAAAGATACAGAATGTTAATATAGAGAAAAAATAAAAATAATAATAATAGTAAAAAAAAAAAGACACAAACAAACAAACAGACAAAAAAAATTGCTTTTTACTATTTAATCCTTTATACTTTTTGAAATTTGTACTGGGTATTGCCCAGTTAAAAAAAAACGTAAAGAAAAATAAAAACAAATTTCTGAATCCCACCCTAGACCTACTTGATCTACTGGGAAAAATTAATGGGTGGGACCTGATAATCTTTACTTTTAACAAAAGCCCTGCATAAAATGGTACTGAGGAACTACTGATCTAAAATCCTAACATGGAGCTTACCATAATACCGTATTCATGACTGCTTCATATAAAAAGTTTGTTTTTAGACTTAGACTTTTAAGTTCCTTAAAGAAATGGGTAATATTCAATAATCCATAATTTCCTATTCCCCACAGATCTACCCTAAGCTAAACAGATAATGGATCCTCACAAAATATTTACTGATTGACACAAAATAGGAATTGCACACTGGGGAGACATTAATTTGGGCTACTATCCTGGTGTTTAAGTATGACTCTTGCAAACATAAAAGGTAGAAAATGGGTGTGAGGGTAAAATACAAAGAACTAATGAATTTTTCATTCAAGATTTTATTTTGAAATTTCCATACACTTTGTCTAAAAAAAAGGATGCAGAATTCTTGACTATTTAAGTTCAATTACAAGTAGAATCCTATTATACAGAAGGTTCCTACTTCTTTACAGATTTCTATATTTTGTCCATTTGATTTGTTCTGCTTTCATGTGTCCCCTATCTTAACTTGGTTTCCCAATAAGATATCTATTAAAAGAATAGATAGATTAAATAGGTTATAAACAGATATAAAAAGAATAAGCTAATATCTATCAGAAACATTTCAACCCAGTTGACAGTTTTCTTTCTCATTGTGAACATAGGAAGGAAAGCTGTATTTTATAGGTCTTAATGACACTTACAAATGGTTCAGTATATGCAGGGCTATCCTAGAGATCACACTCTAGGATAAAAGAAAACAAGTCAAGAATTTTTATATCTAGGACACTTAGTAATGACTCAGCTACTTCCCAAAAGAATATTCTGGATCTTCTACAAAGGACAGGAATCAACTAAAGCAGACCAAATAGATCTGTTTTCCTAATAATCTTTCTCATCTTGTAAACTGTCTTCAGTGCCAGCTTCTAAGGGGAAAGATCACATTTCAAGCCAAGCAGAAAAAGAATACATATAAGAAAACTCTGTTCATTAGAAGAATGGCTGGGACTGCAACTAAGGTATCCTTATAAACAGGACTTACTATCTTCAGCATGCTTCTTTATTCTCAGTGAAGGTTGGAGTAGGAAATCTTGATATAATCCATACCTACATTGATTTTTATATATGATCCAGAATGATTTTCATATATGACCCAGAAGAGCACAAAAGAATTTCAATACAATTACAAATCAAAAGGATTCATCAATAACAAAATGTGTAATACTGAGTTATCCAGGTAAGTAAGGTCAGCAGCAAATACTCTACCAACCAACTTCAAGATACGCAAATAAAGGGTAAAATGTAAAGTGTGTAATATGTAAGAGGACTTTTACATATTTACACGTTAGAGCCATCCAGAAGGTAATTTGTCACGATAAATCCCTCAAAGTCCATTTTGTAATTCTTCTTAATTTTCACTAGAAATCAAATGATAGATGATTCGCAAAGGTAAGAAAAATACCAGCAGTCCTTGTATTGTATACCAGGGACCATTAAAATGACCATGTAAGCCAAAATGTGCAAAATAATCTTAAGAATTAATGAAAAAATTATATTGTTCTGTGACCCTTAAAGTTTTTCACCAAAGCATTAAAAACTCTTATTGTCTGTTATAATATATAGGGAAATGAAAAATAGTAAAACTAGTATTAATTTAGTACACTGTAACTTAAAACATTTGTCAGTAAGTTCACAAATGCTTCTAGTTGCATATATATAGCCTCTCAAACGACAGCAATGTCAACATTTCAAGAGTCAGTTATTTCTTTTATTATTCCAGTTAGCGCAATTCAAATTTCACTTCCTGCATTATTCCTTTTCATTTCTTTGCTGTAGTTTCCTCTTTGCTGCCCAAGTCCCTCTTTCAATTATCCATTTCTGTAAAATGTCACATGGATTTATCACTGGAAGACAAGGAGGCAGCACAACTACACACTTTCTTGTCTGTGCATAAAGTGAATAGCAAAATGCACATCTGTTATTTATGGGATGGTTTGCTGATTTGGGGATTGAAACATTAGCAGTAAAAGCCTGTACTTTATGTAATTACTAACAGTTGATATACCATGGTCACTAAAATTTGAATTGTGTTGTTGGCGGTCCAGTGCTATTTAACAAAACCATGGTAACTGAAATCTGTGCATATCAGAACCATGCTAAGTGAGAACTCCTATATAGCATTCTCTAAAAAAGAGAGATTCCTACTGTCCCAGAGGAGTCAATGCTACTCACAGAAAGATTCCACAGTCAAATAAGATTAGCAGATGCTGAGCTGAGATCTAATCACTTTTATTTACCACTAGGACTTCTCAGAAAATTCAACAAATTAATGGGCACTTTGAATTTCCATGATGGGGATCTAGCATAAATGATAAATACTGCAATCAACTTCAGTTCTCTCTTTTTATTTTCATGAAACACTCTGTAGGGCTATTATTTTCCACCTTTAGAAATGCTTTAGAAGTTAATTTTCAGACTCACCAGCTGTGAAGATTTTATTATAAATTTAATGTTTTTACAATTAAAGTACCAATAAATCCAGTGTGTTGTAGAAACCACCACCTTAACAACAGGCGATTAAATTAGTGACAGCATTACCAAGCATTTACTGAACATGAGCAAAGTGCACATTAATGAAATGCATATAAGCAAAAAAAGTCAATAATTGATCAAACACTAAAACATTTAAAACTATCTTTTTAACCTCAAAAGAAACTAATCCAAGATGTTTATCTCAGATTTCCCTTATGGTGATATAATGTAAAATATTCATAGGGCACTTCCTAAACTCAAGATTAATGGCTGAGTACCCTTAACAGGTGACAATTTTGTTGAAAGATGAGATCTATACAAGAAGATACACCTCTCTATGCCTATCTCATCAACCATCTGATTTTCTTCTGTGTAAAATTATCTACAGCCAGAACTAGCCTCACTTACCAGGCAGACCTTCTGTCCCAGGGTAATAATTCAAAATTATTATCTAGCACCAGGAGCACTCTCTGATTTCTAGAATCTTAACCCTGCCTGTCCAACCCTACTTAAATAATATTTGCCAAATCTCTTTTGCATAGCTTAACTTGATTCCTGACTAGGTCCATCCTGTTATCACCAATGCATCAGAATGACAAAGTACACAATTTAAGAAGACCTGTTGTCTGAGGTGATTCCCCACAGAAATAAGTTTTGCCCTAGTTAAGAAAACACAGAAGAATAAACCCCTGCCGTGGGAGCTGGTCAGAGCAAACTAAGAGGAAGGAGGAAAAACAGATAGCAAATTAGGAGATGAAACACTATCAGTAAATGCCCACCAGTTTGTTTTGGTTGGGGTTTGGCAAACTGTGGTAGGTAGCAATGTCTAACTGAAGCTTGCATAAAAGTGACCTCCAGAGTAGCCTCTTCACTTTATTTGAACTTTCTCAGTCACTGATACCTTATTTGTTATACTTCTGTCCCCACTTTTGGTCAGGATGACATTGTTGATCCTGCCAGGGCCAGGCTCATCCCTGGGAGTCATCTCCCATGCCACCAGGGAAACTTTCACCCCTGTATGCCATGCCCCACATAATGGGGAGGGCACTGGTTTCACTTGCAGAGTTGGGCTTAGAGAGAAATAGGCTACATCTGAGCATTGAGTGCACAGACAGTTCAACACATGTCAATAGCCCACACAGCACAGAAGATAACTAAGATCCAAGATGCTTAGTCATCAAAGTTAAAGAGCATAGTATTCTATTAATTAAGGCGAGCATAATACGTAGCTGTCAAATCCTTCTAAATACAGTTGATAAAGACTTATCTCCTGAGTAGCTTTTCTAAAGACACTCTGCAACATTTCACAACTATACTCTACAGCTATAGGAAAATCTTAGACCGCAAGTACTTTCTAGTTTTCTATTTCGATAATTAATCTCTGAAATGTCAACACTTGACTGAAATTGTTCCCATGCTAAATGCTACTTAACTACTATGAGATGATTCTGGCATCTTGAAGAGGGAGGGAAGGAGGGAGGGAGGGAGAAAGAAACTAAAACAGTAACAAACAGCTCCAATTAAAATCATACCAAAACACTATGCCTAAGAGAACCTCTTGTGTTGCTCAGATGTAGCCTATTTCTCTCTAAGCCCAACTCTGCAAGTGAAACCAGTGCCCTCCCCATTATGTGGGGCATGGCATACAGGGGTGAAAGTTTCCCTGGTGGCATGGGAGATGACTCCCAGGGATGAGCCTGGCCCTGGCAGGATCAACAATGTCATCCTGACCAAAAGTGGGGACAGAAGTATAACAAATAAGGTATCAGTGACTGAGAAAGTTCAAATAAAGTGAAGAGGCTACTCTGGAGGTCACTTTTATGCAAGCTTCAGTTAGACATTGCTACCTACCACAGTTTGCCAAACCCCAACCAAAACCATTCCTGCCAATCCTAAAGAACACCTAGGGCATTATATAAAATTCTACAAAGGTTCCAAGCACTAGGGTAACTTTCCAGAAACTTACAACCTCCAGATGGGTCCCTGGACCAGATAAGTCCTGAAATGCAGAAGGGCCAGCCTGTCCAGAACAATCAACTAGTTCCATCCCGCAACCCATATTATCAACAGCTTCTACCAACACGAAAAAGTTAGAACAGCATAGCAGAAATACCCCTAAAGGGTGGGAGAAGGAACAAAGGTGATGATGGAATTTTACACAGAAGGTAGGGTTTAACAAATAAGTTGATTGCTGGGTCATTATATTGATATTTCTTTTAGTCTCTAGTACCTTAGAGTAACTAGAAGTAAAATTAAATTGTGGAATTGTAACCCATACCAAACTCTGAAATCTGTTCTACAACTAATTATTAAGATGTGCTTTGAAATTTATTGCTTTTTTGTATATATATCATTTATCATAAGAAGAAGAAAAGAAAAGGAGGAACATAACAGAGAAGACAGGACTTAACAAATGAGTATGAAAGCTGAACCATTATATTGCTATTTCTTTTAGTCTCCAGCATCTTGGAGCAACTAGAAGAAAAAGTGAAAAATCGTGAAACTGTAACCCATACCAAACTTTAAAATCTGTTCTATGACTACTTGTTAAAATGTACTTGGAAATTTATTGCTTTTTTTATATATATATTTCACAATTAAAAAAAGTAAAACAACAACAACAACACACATACAAAATCACAACAAAACACACAAAAGCAAGACATCTTTTCAAAGTAGCAGGACCAGCAAACTACAAAGTATTCAGTGAGCCAGCAAAGCAGCTTTCCTTCATATTTCTTTGAAAGCCATGTTCACAATGTATCTGCACACTGATGTAAGTATATGGAATCACACATATATGCATTAATATACAAACATGATCATCATTGCAAAAAATCTGTTATCTGCTATTTAAGTAATGAAATCTAAACTCTACTTTCAAATACATCTCTTGCTTGTGACCTTTCTTCTTATTAATAATCAATCTATTAGTTTAGGTTGAAGTCCCCCAGAAGCAGATCCTGAGACAAGGATCTGAATCGAGTGTTCTTACGGAAGGTGATCCCTGGAAGCACTGGTAGGGTAGTAGACAAGGAAGGAATGAAAGCCAATGAGCCCTGTGGGCAACTGGGACTCATTTCCTCTGGGGACATCTAGAAGACTATTGGAGAACAGGTTTCAGAGTGGCCCCACCCAAGGGGCAAGGATTCTATAAATTTATCCACTCTCTCCTATTAGTAGATGGTTGAGGCTGTATCTCAGGGATGTTAACTCCCCAGCATTTCCAGCCTGCTTCAAGTACAAACTGTTGAGAGCTGCTAGATCCAGAAAGCACATAAGGCATGTTTCAGATGTTTTCAGCAAAAAGTATTCTTTATATATATATATTCTTTATATATATATTCTTTATATATACTATATATATAAAGTATATATATAGTATATATATAGTATACATATGCACACACATACACAAATAAATATATGCACACACACATAGACATACATATACACACACATACAGTGAAAGCCAGGAGATAAGGTAGTACTCCCACAGAGCCTACCTACCACATGATGTAAAATTCTAGTCTAGACAAACTAATATGCACACACACTTATAATCTGTTCATTCTTTGTACACATTTGCTCATCTTAACACTTGCTGTGTTCTCTACCTTTCTTTTCATTATTCCCCCGACCTCTCTTGGATAAACACTGAACAAATACATACATAAAATGAGCAAAGTTATTATAATAAGCATAAATTAAGTAGGCAATTATATATTCAAGATTAGAGTCTAAGGGAGAGGTCTTCAAAGGATAAAAATTTGGTAGTCAGCTATATAAAAATGAAATCTGAGGTTATGAAATTAGATAAGTGCCAGAAAAAGAAATCTGCAGAGGACTGATCCCAGGGTATTCCAATATTAAAAAGAGAACATTGCAATAAGGACTTAGAAGAAGGGTGGTGAAGCAGGAAAAAAAAAAAATAAAACAGCACAGGGGTTTCCTAGAAGTCAAGCAAAGAAAATGATTCAAAACAGACATTTTACACAATCAACCACATAATTGATGCTTGCAGTTTAAATTAGACAAAGTCTGAGAACTGACCACTGGATTTAACAATGTGATGCTCACTGGTGACTTTGACAAGAGCTGTTTCAATGGAGTGGTAAAGATGAAAACCTGACTAGATTGGGTTCAAGAAAAAACAGGACCTCAATTTAAAAGGGAGAGAGGAAAAAAATAACTGGAGACAGCAAATATTGATAACTCTGTTGATGAATTTTGATACAAAGGGAACAAAGAAATGTAGATACAGCTGTAAGGGATGCGAAGTCAAGGAAGCTTTGTTTTTGTTGTTGTTTTTTAATGAAGGATATATACTTATTTGCATACTAATGAGAAAAAATGATATTGCTGAGAGAGAGAAACTCTCTGAAGCCCTGTCCTTGAATAAATCAGAAAGGATGGGACCTAACATACCTAAAGATAATTTCCAACTATCACCAAAGATCACAGTCCATATGGCTTAGAAATTTCCTTTTTTTTTTTGTCTGCTGTATGGTGGGGTCACATTTCATTCTTTTTTCCATGTGCATAGCCTGTTACTACAGCACCATTTGTTGAATTTCTGTTTGTTCATTTTTGTTGGTTTCTTTTTGTTTTGGGAAGTGCATGGGCCAGGAATCAAAGCCGGGTCCCCTGGAAATTTCCTTTTCTTTTGAAATAACAACATCTCCAGAAACTTCCTGAATCTGAAAATAGATCTCTCCATACTAAGGCAAATTTGGCAAATGTGGCTCACATATAAATGGCTGAATATAAGATATGTAGCACTGATATTGCAAAAGCAATTACTAGTACAAAAATTTCTAAGGGGGAGAAATGTTATTTATTCCAAGAATATGCTACTTCAACAAAAATAGATATGCTATTTTTAACCATTTCAGGGAGCCCTTCTTCCTGGTGGTGCGTAACAAGCCTTCTAGTTACTTTTTAGTGATTTTGTTCAATGCCAAAGTGTAGTTATGTGTATCTGGAGGAAGAGACTTCAAGCAGGTTTGAAGCCTGCTAAGATGATGATCCACCTCAGAAGCTGATCTCAATTCACCCAGTCTTATCAGAAATACTAAGAAAAGTGCTAAGGTTGGGCAGGTAAGGTCATCATTAAAACAGAGAAGAAGGAAAAGAACCCCAACACCATCACCATGTGAGAATGGCTGCCCCGATGGGATCCAGATCCCAGTCAGCATTCTCACTGGTAGCAGGGCACCTTGAAGGCCAGAGAAACTTGCACTGCCAATGGGACAAACTCTGCTAAGCCACCTGTTTTGTACAGTCATTCTTATTTGAATAAATTCTTCAATCCTTTACTTCCACTAAAGAAACCCGTATCCTTTCCCTGTGTCTGTTTTTCTCCCATTATTCACCCTCATTCTCGTGAAGACAACCTTGCAGGTACACATTTCAGAGCATATTCTTTATTTAAATATCTTTTATTATACATATTAAAATATGTACCCAACATTGCAAAGATGTGCTTTAACATCTGTTTACAACAAAACTAAATTTTTTTAAACGTCCATTTAAAGTTGTTTTAAATAAAGATATTAGGGCAGGCCACAGTGGCTCAGTAGGCAGAGTTCTCTCCGGCCATGCCGGAGGCCTGGGTTTGATTCCCAATGCCTGCCCATGCAAAAATTAATTAATTAATTATTACAAGTGGTACACAAATATGGCAAAAATTGTGATGGTGGTAAATGAAGGCTTTAAGTTAAAAAATCATTGATCTAGTAGAGAGGAAGAAAGTTAAAGAGAAAAAAATCACCCATTTCCCAATGTTATTTGATCTCAAAGTCATAAGATTTAGCAATAGTTTTCCTCTATTCTATCCAAAGAAACTAAAGAATCTGTTGGACTGTTAGAGTGGGCAAATGAACCACATAGCTCTGGGGATGGGGTGAGCTGAAATACAAAGCAAACAAAGAAACCCACTATCTTCTTCACTATTCAATACTGTATGAGTGCATAAGCCTGTACAATTAGATAAATCAATTAGAGTTATAAGAATAGGTAAAGAAGAAATAAAACTATCTCCATTTGCATATGATATAACAGTGTATCTGGAAACTTCCAAGGAAGTAGTAATAAAACTAACTCAAATAATTATTTCAGTAAAGTAGCAAGATATAAAATTAATATACAAAAAACAATCAGCTTTATATACTCAAACAATAACCAAATGGACTGTTTACTAAATAGTCCTAGGACACCTGGGTAGCCATTTAGAAAAAGAAAAAATTAGATTCCTATTTTGTACCATATACAAAAATAAACTCTAAATGGATTAGGGATCTAAATGCAAAAAATAAAACTCTACAAAGTACCAGAAAAACAACAGAGGTAAAACCTTCTTTAATCTTGGAATAGAGATAGACTTGTTAAATATGACTTAAAATCCAGAGCAATAAAAGAAAATACTGTGAAATTTGGCTACATAAATAATAATTAAAAAAATCTGAAATAGTAAAAGGTCTTGCTATAAAACCAAAAGCCACCATAAAGCCAGAAGACAACTGACAAACTAGAAGAGACTATTTATAACATATACAACAGCAAAGGGCTAATAACCCTCATATGCAAAAAACTCTTTAACAAATGAACAAAATAACACAAACGTAATATAATCATAACAAAAAACATGAACAGATGAAAGAAAGAATGAGAGAGAGAGAAAGAAGGAATAAAGAAGGAAAGAAAGAGAAAGAAGGAAAGATGGCTCTCAAACATATGAAAACCTGCTCAAACTTAGAGAAATGCAAATTAAAACTTGTATGCCATTTTTCACATAATAGACTGCTGACGTTTAAAAATATGACAACATATCCTGTTGGCAAGGATGCGAGTAAAGAGATACCCTCATACTCTCTTGGTAAGAATTCAAATTGGTCCAACCATTCTGGAGGGATATTTGGTAATAATAACAATGCATATACACTTGTCTTTCGACCAAGTAATTACGTTTCTAGCAGTCTACACGGAAGACAGATATCCGACATGAAAACATACACGTACTAGGTTTTCATTGTAGTATTGTCTGTAACTGCAAAAGATTATTTACAGTATGCCACTTTCCATGTAAACAAAGTAGAAAAAAGAAAATACATATATATTTTCTCATTTGTGGAAAAAAATCCCACACACAGAAAAATAAACCAGAAACTAAAGAGATTAATTATTTACAGTGGTAGATGGACAGAGATGTAAAGAATGGGAGAAGGTGGAAAAGGGTTGAAGTGGAAGTGACATTTCTGAGTATACCTTTCTATACAGCTCCAACATTTTAGAACCATGTAATGTTTTACATACCCAAGAAATAACAATTAAAATCAACTAGGACATAAGAGGAATCCAAAATGAAATGCAAATAGTAAAATATAAGCCTAACTGCATCACAGATAAAAGACATAACACACTAAAGTGAGTGAGGAAGGAAAGAATTAACCTAAGTGACTTTGAAAACAATTATTTTTTACTGGATACTGTAAAGCTGAAGATAAAAAGAACTGCACACAAATACTTTAGGTAGTAAATCTGTTTCCCACAAAGATATGAGTTAGCAATTCTTAAGCTATTTATGCATATACTAGAATTGAACAAATAAATATATTGTAGATAAGGAAAGTTGGATTTCTCACTGTTAAACAAAAAAGTTACAAGTAAGGAAAGGAGGAAGGCTAAAATGAACCCTGTGATATTGGATTAGAATCAGAGGTATCACTATGAAAATTTATGCTTTTTAATATATACAGATAGATATAGAAATACACAGATGTGAGCATGTGTGTGGGTTAGTATATTTCCTAGCTCTGGCCACTGAGAAATGAGCACCCCCAGCACCCAGATCTTGGTTTCTAAACACCATTCTCAAACACAAGGAATGTAGACAAAACAGTCTTCTGTTGGAAGAAGATGCCATCTAGGACTTTGATAGCTGAAAAGGAGAAGTCAATGCCTGGCTTCAAAGCTTCAAAGGACAGGCGGGCTCTCCGATGTAGCTGGCAATTTCTATGTTGAAGTCAATGCTTATTTACCATACCAAAAACCCCAGGGCTGTTAAGAACTAAGTTAAATATACTCTGCCTGTGCTCTATAAATGGAACAATAAAGCCTGGATGACAACACAACTGTTTACAATATGGTCAACTGAATAATTTGAACCCACTATTGAGATCTATTGCTCAGAGAGAGTCCTTTCAAAATATGACTGCTCATTGTCAATGCACCTGGTCACCCAAGAGATATGATGGAGATGTATGAGACTAACATTGTTTTCCTGCCTGCTAACACAATATCCACTCTGCACCCATGTGTGCTAGTTTGAAAGTGTTGCGTACTCCAGGAAAGCCATGTATTTTAATCTTGATTCAATACTGTACGGTGGAAAATTTTTATTAGATTGTTTCCATGGGGCCTGGCCTGTGGGTATGACTTTTTGATTAGATTACTCCATGGAGATACACAGCACACCCATTTGTGGATGTTGCCTTTTGATTAGATGGAGATATGACTCTGCCCATTTCAGGTGGGTCTTAATTAGTTTACTAGAGTCTATTAAATGGAGAAACATGTTGGAGAAACATTAGATGCAAACGCTTAAAGAACAGCCCCTTCAAAGCTGACAGAGAAGCAAAGCAGACATTTGGAGATGCTTGGCGTTCAAACAGAGAGAGCAGATGCCTAAACACAGATATTTGGAGAGCGTGAGTCCAGCAGACGTGACCATGTGCCTTCCGCTGAGATGCTAAGCAAGTCAGAGCCCAGAGTTGTGCCCCAGAGGAGCTAAGTGAAGTCCCACAGATACTCAGAGAGGAAACCACTGGCATCAGAAGCTGGAAGCAACAGAACAGGGAGCGAGGAGCAGCAGATGCCAGCCACATACCTTCCTATGTGACAAATATCAGCCTTTCTTGAGAGAAGGCATCTTTCTCTGGATGCCTTAGTCTGGATATTTTTATGGACCTAAAATTGTAAACTTCTAACTTAAATGAATTCCCCTTTTAAAAGCTGTTTCATTTCTGGTATATTGCATTCCAGCAGCATTTAGAAAACTAATACACCATGGATCAAGGAGTCATTTCAATTTTCAATTTATATGACTGAAGAAATACATTTCATAAGGTTATAGCTGCCAAGGAGAGTAATTCCTCTGATGGATCTGGGCAGAGCACATTGAAAACCTACTGGAAAGGATTCACCGTTCTAGATGCCATTAAGAACGTTCACGATTATTAACAGGAAGAGGTCAAAATATCAACATTAGCAGGAGTGTGGAAGAAGTTGATTCCAATCTTCATGGATGATTTTCAGGGGTTCAAGACTTGCAGAGAAGTAACTGCAGATGTGATAGAAATAGCAAGAGAACTAGAATTAGAAGTGGAGCCTGAAGGTGTGACTGAATTGCTGCAACCTCATGAAAACTTAATGGAGCTGCTCCTTATAAATGAGCAAAAAAAGTGGTTTGTTAAGATGGTATCTACTTCTGGTGGAGATGACGTAAACACTGTTGAATTGACAACAAAGAATTTAGAATACCCCATAAACTTAGCTGTTAAAACAGCAGGAGGAGGGTTTGAGAGGATTGACTCCAATTTTAAAAGAAGTTCTACAGTAGGTAAAATGCTATTAAATAGCATTGCATGCTACAGAGAAATCTTTCATGAAAGGAAGAGTCAATTGATGCGGCAAACTTCTTGTTGCCTTATTTTAAGAAAATGCTACAGTCACTCCAACCTTCAGCAACCACTACCCTAATTATTAGTCAGTAGCCATCAACATCAAGTAAGATCCTCCATTGGCCAAAAGATTACAACTTACTGAAGGCTCAGATAATGGTTAGCATTTTTTAGCAATAAAGTATTTTTAAATTAAGTTACGTACATTTTTCAAACATTATGCTATTGCACATTAAGAGACTATAGTATAGCATAACCATAACATATCTGCACTGTGAAACCAAAATATTTGTGTGACTTGTTTTATTGCCATATTTACTTTATAGTAGAGGTCTGGGACACAACTGGAAATATCTCCTATGTATGCCTGTAAACAATCACTATAATAATAAAATGTAAGTTCCAAAACTAATCAAAAACTTTGTAGCAGCTGCAAATCAGCTCTGACCAGCTGTTCAAAAACTGTCCAAAGTATCTTGGCATTTAAACCAAACCAAATCCAACCAAAACGTGCTTTATAGTCAAATTCCTCCACACTTGTTATGTTTTATTCTTGAGCCTCCCACTTCAGAGCTTCAAAAGAAAGGCATTCTTCCCTTTCAATAATCAGAAAACTCAATTTCATACATAAGAACATGGACTATGACAGCATACCAAGTACTATACTGATGGTTAAAAAAAGAAAAAAAAAACTTGCTGAGAGAACTACATGCCTCATACCTCTAAGCAGCCTGAGAAAATACTCCCATATTACAACATAGCTTGTTTATAAAGTAAAAATGAGTATATCTGTGTAAAATTCACAAATGGAACACACAAAGAGGAAACTCATGTATTCTCCTATGATTAAACTGTCATATAAAAAAATTGAGAAGTTCAATAACTGGGCTTTTCGTTTTCTTTTGGTATGAGGCATGTTCACCAAATGAGGTTCTGTAATAACACTGAAAGACTTTATTTTTTAAATTTTTTTCAAACATATAACAACAAACAAACAAACACAAACATTCTTAACTTATGATCATTCCGTTCTACATATATAATCAGTAATACACAGTATCATCACATGGTTGCATATTCATCATCATGATCATTTCTTAGAACATTTGCATCAATTCAGAAAAAGAAAAAGACAACATAAAAAAATTCATACATACCATACCCCTTACCCCTCCCTTTCACTGATCACTAGCATTTCAAACTAAATTTATTTTAACATTTGCTCCCCCTGTTATTTATTTCTATTCCATATGTTTTACTGGCCTGTTGATAAGGTAGATAAAAGGAGCATCAGACACATGGTTTTCACAATCACATAGTCACACTGTAAAAGCTGTATCATTATACAGTCATCTTCAAGAAACATGGCTACTGGAACACAGCTCTACATTTTCAGGCAGTTCCCTCCAGCCTCTCCATTACATTTTGACTAACAAGGTGATATCTATTTAATGCCTAAGAATAACCTCCAGGATAACCTCTCGACTCTGTTTGGAATCTCTCAGCCATTGACACTTTATTTTGGAAAGACTTCATTTTAACATTGAAAGGTAAAGGCTTCATTATTAAAGGGAAACATATGTAGAAGAGGTTTAAAATATAATTTCATTGTGCCAGGTCTGGATTCATCCCTGGGAGTCATCTCCCACATCTCCAGGGAGACTTTCATCCTTGGATGTCATGTCCCACTTAGGGGGGAGGGCAATGATTTCACTTGCAGAGTTGGGCTTAGAGAGACTGAGGCCACACCTGAGCAACAAAAGAGGTTTAGGTGTGCCTATAGGTAGTCTAAGCTTCTCCACTACCTACATAAGCTTCACAAGTGCAAGCCTCATGATGGAGGGCATGGCTTATTGATTCGGGTGCCCTAAAGTTTGACACAGTTTGTCCCTAAAGTTTGATCCCCCAGCACTGTGGGATCAACAATTCCATCCAGACCAAAAAGGGTAAAAGAAGTGTAATTAATAAAGTATCAGAGGAAGAGAGAGTTTAAATAGAGTCGAAAGGCTACTCTGGAGGTTGCTCTTATGCAAGCTTCAGTTAGACCTTGCTACCTATCATAACCAGCCAACCCCCAACAAGGACCATTCCAGCCAATCCTAAAGAACACCTAGGGCAATATATAAGATTCCACAAGGGTTCCACACACTAGAGTAACTTGCCAGAAATCTATAACCTCCAGATGGGTCCCTGGTCCAGATAAGTCCTGAAACCTAACCCAGCCTCTCCAGAACATCAGATAGTTCCATCTTCATACCCCCTATTAGTGACAAACCCTTCCAATATCAAAAATTCAGAATTGCCATAGCCCAAGCACCCCTAAAGGGAGGAATGGAAAGATCAAAAGTGATGGTGGAGTTATACAGAGAAGATAGGACTTAACAAATGAATGTGACTATTGAATCATTAAATTCATATCTCTTTCAGTCTCCAGTATCTCAGAGTAGCTAGAAGTAAAAATGCAAAATTGTCAAAATGTAACCCATGTCAAACTATGAAATATATTCTACAACTAATTGTGCCGTGCTTTGAAATTTATTGCTTTTTTGTATATATGTTATTTTTCACAAAAAAAAAGAAGGAAAAAAAGTCGATTGGATTGATAAAAAAATATTTAAGCCCTCTAGCCTCCTATATTCTGGAGCAGCTAGAAGGAAAAATATGAGAGGATTGCAGAGCAGCCTGTGACAAACTCTGGGATCTGTCCTGTAACTACTTGTTGAAGAGTGCTTTGAAAACTATTGCTTTTCCATTTCCTTGCTTTGTATATATGTAATACTATACAATAAAAAAAGTTAAAAAAAAAAAAACAGTTAAACTGTGGGATATGTATAGAATGGAATTCTACACAACAGTTTTTAAAAGTATGAAGTACTGCTACATGCAACAACATTGACGAAGCTCATAGACATAGTATTGAATGAGAAAAGCCAGAAATAAAAACATATGCTGCAAAAAATAATAATAATTCCAACCAAATTAATTTAAAAAGCAAAATACAGTACAGTAAGAAATCTATTGTAATAAGAATGAAAGCAGAGTTAAATTACAAAACTTATCAAATAAATATTTTATAAATACTGTTCCAATGGCAATTTCTAACATTAGAAAATAATTTTAAGAAAAAATTACAACAAAAAGGTAAGATGTTCACGGGTATCTCTCTGGAACCCTATTACATCTATTCCATCTAGACCCTCAGTATAAGAGACAAGACAAGACAAACTTAATATACTCTTCCTTATGATGGCTGTAGAGGAAACAGAAGAGGAGACCTAGTATTGCCTTCGGGTTGAAATCATGAGCTTTGGAGTCAGCCTGCCTGAGTCAGCTTTGCAACCCTGAGAAAGTTACTGAACTCTCTAACCTCAGATTCTTTAACTGAAAAATGGGATGAAAATACGCTTATCCTACAAGGTGACATTAATGAGTTAATTAACATAGGTCAAACCATTAGAACAGTACCAAGCACTTGGTAAAGCATTCAATAAGCGTTCCAGTGAATTCCTGGGAACCTATAGAGTGAGTACCTGAGAAATCACTGCCCAATACTATTGTTCTAGACATTCTTCTATCCCTATAATCTAAACTCCCATTTGATTCAAACTTTAGAAATAAATATTAACATAAGACACTTGTAAATTACCAAAATGAGTTCAAAAATTTTAAATCATCTCTCACTAGATTATTACATTAGCCTCTTACTAGTCTTTCTAGTCTCACCTTTGTATCTCTATAATCAATTCCCTACATAATAGCCAGAGTATTCCTATTAAGGTCCAAGCCAAATCATTTTTCCTCTACTCAAAACATGTAATTTGCTCAGAGCAAAATCCAAACTATTGACCATTGCCTACAAGATCTGACAATGAACTGTCCCACTTCACTCCACATGGGTGGCTCTTGCTCTTTTCAGAACATGATCCAGTCTCAGAACTTTGTATTTCTTTTTTCTTTGGCCTAGCACTTTCCTTCTAGACATTTAATGGCTTGCTTCCACACTTGTGCTCAAATATCTCTTCTCAAGGCCTTCCCTAGTCACTATATAAAAATAGCTTTGCCACCACCACCCATCCCTTTCTAATCCACTAACTCAATTTTTCTTCACAGTATTTTCACTCTCTTGTCCTATCTATTCTTTCACATTCCCCTGCTAGAATATAAATTACAAGAGCTAGGACTTTGTTATATCAATTGCTACATCGTGAGCACAATGAACAGCACCTGGCATACTGCAAATACTCAATTATGTTCTGAACAAATGAATGATATATCACATCAAGAGTTCAAAGGAGAAAAGCTATATGATCATCTTCATAGAGGTCAACAAAATTCAACTTCATCCTTAAATTCTTACAACACTATGATAAGAAAACTACTTTTAATGTGTCAAAAAACACCTTTCTTAACCAAAGCCATCATAAGTAATGATAAAACTCAAGAGTAAATCTCATTAAATAAATTTAATCTCTTTAAATACATTTAAATAAAATTACAAAATACTACGTCAACCATCAAATTGGTGAATTTTTAATTTTTTTAACTTTTTAATATTTGCAGTGTTTGAAAAGTCTTTTAAAATGTTCAGTGTACATGCAGCTCTGAATTTTTACATTTGTATATACCCTTGTAACCACCACCCAAGATCAAGATTAAAAAAAATTTCCTGCACATGTCTCTTGAGGTCCCTCTTAGTCAATTACCCCCCCCACAAAGGTAACCACTATTCTGATTTGTATCACCAGTCGTACCTGCACCTGAACATAATATAAGGTGAATTAAAAAGTATATACTCTTTTTTAAACTGGCTTCTTTTGTTCAACTTATAACTGTGCGATTCATCCATGTTGATGCATGTAGCAGTTCTTTTTTTATGAGTGACTAATATTCCATTTTATGATTATACCACAATTTATCTAACCTAATGCTAATGGCATTTAGGTTGTTCCAGTTTGCGGATAATATATATAACACTCCATGAACATTCTTGGGTATGTCTTTTAGAAGAATAGTCACTTATTTGCAGATTGGCAAAGTTTTTTTGTCTATTTGATGGGGGGGGGAATAATACCTTGGATTGGCAAGGTTGGAGAGAACTAGAAAATGAGCATTGCTGATGAGAGTATAAACAGGAATAACGTTTCTGGAGGACAATCTAGCAATAGGCATAAGAAGCCTAAAAACGTCTGTACCCTTTGACTAGTAATTCTAATTCTAGGAAATCTCCTAGTGAGTACTTATATATGCTATGTCTTTTAAGTGTTTTACATGTATTAACTGAAGGAAATAGAGATGCCCTGAAAGATGTCAGTCATATCATCATCAGTACAAAAAAAGAAGTAAACATGTAAAATAACAGTGAGGCAGTTAGACATAGGAAAAACATCTTACAGGCCCTGAGGCACCTTTAAACCCAGTGCAGGGGAAGGGCATCTGGAGAAACAATCAGGTTCTTGAAACCACAAGAAGTTGAGTAAAAGAGGATATACTGTTCAACCACAGGGCGTGGACCAATCCCAATAATCCATTTACAATCCTTAATTTGAATGTCTGAAATAAGGGAATGATTTTAAAATGTATTGTACCTCATGGAAATTAAATACTTTAAAATGACTTTCAAAGAACATGAAAGATATAGGGAAAAGTATACATTAATGTAAAAAGGTAACAGTCAAATGCATGAAATGAATTCCAATTTTAAAAAAAAAATACGCATACACGCAAACCTCAAATGTTAAAAGATTGGTAATCTCTAGAAGTTATGAGTACTTCCATATTCTTCATGATTTTCTGTGCTTTCCAAATTTTTAAATAAAACATTACTTTTGTCAATCAAAGAAAACATGCTAAAAAATTGAAAGCAGGTGCTCAAACAGATACTTGTGCACCAATGTTCACAGCAGATTATTCACAAAAGTCAAAAAGTGCAAACAGCCCAGAGTCCATCAACAGACGAATGGAAACAAAATGTGGTATAGACATACAATAAAATATTATTCAGCCACAAAAAGGAATGTAATTCTGATAGATGCTACATGTATGAACCTTGAAAACATTAAGCTGAGTGAAATAAGCCAGATAAGAAAGGACAAATATAATACGATTTCATTTATGTGAAATATCTAGAACAAGCAGATTCATAAAGACAGAAAGGAGATTAGGGCTTGGGGGGTTGAGAATGGGGAGTTAATGCTTAATGGTATAGAGCTTCTGTTTGGGGTAATGAAAAAGTTTTGGTAATTAATGTTGTTCACATCAGCACAACACTGTGAATATAATTAATGCCACTGAATTGTATACTTAACAATGGTTAAAATGGCAAATTTCATTATATATACATGACCACAATTTTAAAATGACCACATTATTAGAAAAATTAATAAAGGCGTTTATATTCGAATGGGAAGACAACAGACATTACAATACAATTTAATTAGGACAAGGATATTTTGAGTTTTGCATTGGAGAATATAAGAACTTTGGAAAGACATCTACCCTTAAGATTACTGGGGTAGGACATTATCTGGAAAGATCTACACTGTCTTTCACTCAAGCTCTAGGTTGGAAAGAACCTTCCAGGAATATTCTGTTAGTTCCTCAGCTCTCTGCCCCTTAAGTATCAACTATACATTGTACCAAGAAAGTTTCCTTTTCCCCTCACACTTGCAAAAACGGCTTAGGAAGACTAAGAGATGGGAATTTCTGAACACCATGGATGAAGTCAACATTCAATAACCTCAAACTCTGCTGCCTAGCTGAAAAGCATCAAGGCCTTCTTTTTCCCTATCAGGATAAAGTAAAGTCAAAACTTTTTAGACTTCCAGATGTCAGAGCTTCAGGCAGAACAAACCAACATTTACACCAAGATCCACTCATTCTCCAACTTTAAAAAAAATTCTTCTACTTGAAAAAATAAAATTATTGAGATATTATCCAGGTGAGCTAGTTTGAAACATTGTATACCCCAGAAAAACCATGTTCTTTAATTCTCATTCAATATTGCTGGATGGGACACTCTGATTAGATGGTTTCCATAGAGATGCATTTCTATCCATTTATGCTGGGGTTGCTTACTGGAGCCCTTAAAGGGGGAACCATTTTGGAAAGAGCTGAAGAAGCAACAGAGTCAAAAGGAGACACAGGCTTTTGGAGATGCAGAAAGAAAATGCCCCTGGGGAAGCTGTTTGAAATGAAAAGCTAAAGACCCCAGTAGATGCCAGCCACGTGCCTTCCCAGTGGGCAGAGGTGTTCTGGACCCACTCCTCTGGAGTTAAGGCATCTTTTTCTCAATGTCTTAGCTTGGACATTTCTAAGGCCTTAGAACTGTAAGCCTGCAACTTAAATCCCTTTATAAAAGCTGTTCCTTTCTGTTATATTGCATTCTGACAGCATTAACAAACTAAAACACCAGATCAAGACTGTATCCAACCAGCCACCCTCCTGTGCAGATGGACCACCCCTGGAAATCAAAGGAAAGCTAAGCATGGGATTAAAAAATAACCTTTGTCCTTTAGGGGCCAATTCTCATATTTGTTTAATAATTAATACATAGGGAATATTTTGCTCTACTCAAGAAAACAATTGCTCAATTCATGCTACAATAAACATTACAGTAAACACTGATCACAGGAAAAAAAAATAGACCCCAAATTACTAACACTTCATTAGGAATTAAACTTACTAATAAGATATTGCTTTTACCTGATAGGGCAATATTGCTAAATTTTCTAAATTTTGACATCTGAGCCACATCACATGCCAAAGATTGTTGGCAAAAAAAAAAAAAACAACTGTGCTCAAAAGAATAATATATTTTATACTCACTTCCAAAGATATGAAGTCACACAAAATTTATTTGACAAAGCAGAGCATAGTTGTTTTGATCTTGCTCTTGTTCCCTTGTATATACACCCTCTTTACTTCCTCTTCAACTTCAGCTTACAAGTCTACACTTAAATTCTCCACACAGAATTTTCATAGCTATAGTGTTACTGTATAAGTTAAGATAAATAAGATTCTAGTCTAAAATTTATTAACCTATCAAACTCTACCCTGCACAATGGAGCAAATTTCTTGTGTGGCTTAAAATGTCTCAATTTCATAAAACAGCTCTTTTTAAAAAAGCATCTACACACTCACCTGGGGATCTGAGTTTATTCTATATACAACTTAAATTTTTGGACAAACTCTATTCTGGCTGCCTAGAATATGCTATGGGAACAGAATATAGAAATAGAACTGACAAGATTTTGTATCATCAAATTTTTCAAAATATAATCAAAATAAAAACAGCGTATTAAAGAAGTACTAAGTGAAGGCAGTCCCTTCTTGTAAAGTGATAGTTTATTATTTTTGTTTTTATTATCAGAATCTTCCTACCTGAAAACTAAGTAAAACCAACTGTACCTGAAATTTTAGGTTCACCAACACTAAATACTGAAAAGAACACAGTAATTTAAATGTTTTTTCCCTCCCCAGGCCAGTAGAGGGAGACGAAGACATCTGGCCTGGTCCTGCAGTGTTTCTGTAAAATTGGGGAGGGGGGAAGCGGAGGCTGTATTTAAATGTCCTGCTGTCAATCAAAGGACACTTCCTACAATCACAGTCACCATATCTGCTATTACCCCTAAGCGTCCCTCGCCAAGATACACCACCAAACGGTGCTCAGGAAATCTGCTTCACCTAAAGGTGACCACGGGCTTTACCAGAACACCCAAATAAGGACTTTGGGAGCCCAAGGCCAACTAGTTTCTTTGTTTAAATGTCTGTGAATCCCTCCCACGCCGGAGTCAAGAGGCTGTGGCGCCGCCCTTTATTAGCCTCACACTTTGATTACAAAACACACGAGTCGGCGGCCTGGCTGCGGAGGCGGCCCGATCTCTCACAAACGTCAAACCAGAAACGCAAGCGGCTGCTGAATCAGAGGGCAACGTTCACCGCCACCTCCCTTACCCTGGACCCAAAGTACCCACCCGCAAGACTAAAGTTCGCTGCCACAAAGCGCCGGGGGCGAAAGCCGCGGGTGGCAGTGCGGGGTCTCGCCCGCCCCTCAGATGATGCGAAATTTCACTCTTTGTAAAGTTGAGCTGCGGAGGGAGGGCAGCGCTCGGGGTTTGGGACGAAAAACAGTACTTTCTGACCCCCCACTCCAAACTCCCTCAGCTCCACTCACCCACAAGGAGGGGATGTACGGCGGGGGTGGGAGGGTGAGAGGCGGGTGCCATCCGACTCCAACCTGTCGCCCCTCGGGGGAGAACCAGATCCCAAAGTTAAAATTAACATCTTTTTAAGTCCTTGAGAGTGCCTCATCTGTTGCTCTGTTTACTTCGGCAAAGCCTCGCTGGGCTTGCACTGTAGATTACGAGGTACCGCCGACGCCCCCCTTCCTCAAACCACGCCAGCCGAGGAAGTTTTATAAAGAAGAGGGGAAGGGGGCGCGACGGGGAACCGCCATGGGGGAGGGGACGAGGGCAATTTCTTGAGAAGACAGTGAAGTGGAGCAAGCCCGTCGCCGCCCGGAAGGAAGGCGCAGCGCGACGGAGGTGGGCAGAGCGGCCGGGCCAGCGAGGACTCCCCGGCTAGGAGCCCCGGGCGGGGCGGCGGCCGGGGATGTGAGGGCGGCGAGGGGCGACCGGCCAGGCTGGCTCTGCGCGCCCCCGCCAGCGCCTCCCCCGGTCCGCGGTCCCCTCGCCCGGCCTCCCTCTGCCAACTTCTCTCTCGGCCCCCTTTGTTCCTGTTTGTTGTGGCGACTCTTCGCTCCGGCCAGTGGATCCCACTACCTCCCCTCAGTCCAACCGGCTCCGGGCGAACCAGGGGACCTTGCGCACCCTGCTGCCCCGGGCCCGGGCTCGGGGCCGGTGTCGGCGCCAGGGCCCCCTGGGCGCTCGGCGCGGCGGCCGGGGCAGGAGAGAGGCGCGGGCGGCCAGCGCGGAGGCGGCGGTTGGTCGGTGGCCGGCGGTGGCGGCGACAGAGCTGGAGGGGGGGTTTATTTACCTGCCGTGGAACCAGTCCTTGCAGATATCGCACTCGATCATGAAGCGGTTCACGTCATATGGCTGCCGGCACACGCAGTATACCGGTGGAGGCGGCGGGGGTGCCGAGGCCCGGCCCGGAGCCGCCACCGACACAGCTGCCGCTGCGGCTCCAGCTGCTGCTCCCGCGGCCACCGCCGCCGCCGCTCCGGCCATCTTTAAAAAACACACACACGCTCGCTCGCTCGTTCGCTCGCCTACTGGAGCGAGCGCAGCCGCCTGCCAGCGCCGCCTCCCGCAGCAGCCGGAGCAGCAGCCGCGGCCGCGGCGGCGGCGGCGGCGGCGGCGGCTCCTGAGTTCGCGCGCACGCGCGCTCGAGGCCGCGGACGCGAGGTGGGGGAGGCTGGGAGCGCGCCGCAACTCGCGAGGTCCGGGTCCTGGCTCCTTCCGGCGCTCCTCGCGGGGACGTGCGTCTCGCTCACGTCTGTCTCCGGCGCGCGCTCCCCGCTTCGCGTCGGCGGGCAGAGGGACGCACGAAAGGGCACGCGGAGCCAGGGAGGCGGAGAGATGCAGAGGCTCCTTGAGGACTAGAGCGCCGGCGCTGGGAGCGCGAGTCTCAAAGGAAGCGGACTGTGTGCCTAAGCCTGCGAAGAACCGTCATCGTTTCTCAGTTAAAGCGGAGTCCTGGGAAAGTTCCTGCGGAGCGAAGAAGGGCAGATGTTGTGTCTGTGATTTAAAGGTGGCTAACCAAGGAAATTACAGCTCCTCCAGGTTTACATTAAGACTAGGGGGGGATATCTCAATTCACTTAGCAGCCACCCACTGAGAACATGAGATATTGTGCAGCTACCTACCTGGATCTGAGCTAGCATGCCGAGCCAGTGATGCCTTTCTAAGGTGGAAGAATTTGTTGTGGATTCAGTCATACTTTTGTAAACGTCCCTTCCGAATTCCCACAGACCACCTAGGAAATTAAAGTGTCGTTCAGACCATTGTTACTGAATGATAGTGTTCCCAAGAGAAATTTATTAAAGTCTTTCACCCTGGAGGAATGAATCTTGAAATGTGATTGGTGGTGTAAAGAAGAAAGGAATGGAAAATAACTCTGCATATATATGACTTCCAGGTTAATGCTTTGGATTCCAAAATTTGGAAGACAGGAATAAATTTCTGAATGACTATAACCACTCGGAAAAGGAATGCTACGAAAATCGGATAACAGTAGTTGGTAATAACAGGACATCAATAAATATTTTTAAATGAAGAATAAAGCACGGAGGTATGTATAAGATAATAAGCTGAAGAATAAAAACAGCTAACAAATATTTATGAGAAAAATTGGTTTGGAATCTTAGCTAGCGATTAGGAAGGGATGGGGGGATTTATCTAGTTATTATTGAGCTGTAAGTGCTCTTTAAACATTCTAGAAACAAATCCCTTTTCTCCCATTTTGTGGGTGATTCTTTCACTTTCTCAATGTCTTTGAAGAACAAAAGATTTTAATTTTGATGAAGTCCAGTGTATCTATTTGTTGTTGTTGTTGTTGCTTATGCTTTTGCTGTCATGTCTAAAGAGGCATTGCCTAACCCAAAGTAATGAAGATTTACTCATATTTTCTAAGAATTTTATAATTTTAGCTACTAAGTTTAGGCCACTTCCCCTTTCCACCACATTCACGCGCCATTCAACGCTGTTAATTATTCTCACAATAATATTCTACCATCATCTCTGTCCACTTCCAAACAGAGAGTTTTAAGGATTATTTGATCAGATATTTCTGGCTGATTTCTGGACGCACTGTGTCATTGGAAAAAGCACTAAAGCTCTCTAGGTGCTTTTTATTAAGGAGCGTGGGAGGGGATCACCCACTACCAAGCAGAGAATTGTTGATCTGTTATTTTAAAAAAAAAAAGGAAAGAAAAAGAAAAAGTGTTTTTCACAAAAATCATGCATAAAGTAGAATTCCCATATACCATCCTTTATTTTATTATTAACACCTTGCATTGATGTAGTACATTTTGGCAATTGATAAAAACATGTTTCTATGATTGCATTATTAAGGATATCTCATGATTTACTTCAGAATTCACTATTTGTATTGTACAGTCCTGTGGATTTTCTTTAATTTTTATTCCATTAACATATTCAACCTAAAATTTCCCTTCATAAATGCATTGAACATATTTCAGTGATATTAAATATGTTTACAATGTTGTGCTACCATTACTTTGTGCTACCATTACCAAAATTTTTCCATCCAAATATAAACTTTCCCATTTAAGTATTAACTCCCTATTCACTCCCCACACTCTGACTCTGGAAACCTGTAGTCTAGTTTCTGACTATAATTTGCTTATACTAATTATTTCATATAAGTGAGATAATAAAGTGCTGGCTTATTTCACTCAACATGACATCTTCAAGCTTCACCTATGATTTCACCTGTATCAAAACTTCATTCCTTTATATGGCTGAATAATATTACATTAAATGAATATACCGCATTTTGTTTATCCAGACATGGCTTAATGGACACTTGGGTTGATTACACCTTTTAGCAATTGTAAATAATGCCTCCATGAACATTGGTGTGCAAGTAACTGTTCAAGTCTCTGCTTTCCATTCTTTCAGGCATACCTAGAAGTAGGGATTGGCAGATCATATGGAAATTCTATACCTAACTTTCTGAGGAACCACCACACTGTCTTCAACACCAGCTACACCATTTATATTCCAACCAACAATGAATAAGTGTTCCTATTCCTTTACATCCTGTCCAACACTTGTAATTTTTCTGCTTTTTTATAATAAGCCATTCTTGTGGATGTGAAATGGTATATTGGGATTTCAATTTGCATTTCCCTAATGGCTAATGATGTTGAGCATGTTTTCATGTATTTTTCTGCTATTTGTACATCTTTCTTAGAGAAATGCCCATTCAAAGCTTTTGCCCATTTTTTCATTGGATTGTTTGACTTTTTGTTATTGAATTGTAAGTGTTTTTTTTTATTCTAGTTAGAAAGATTTACTGGATATGTGGTTTACACATATTTTCTTCCATTATATGTGTTCTTGTTTACTCTCATGGTGAAATCCTTTGATGAACAAAGTTTTTAATTTTGAAGTGGTCCCATTTATCTATTTTTAATATTGTTGCTTGTGATTTGGGTATAAAGTTGTGCGAAACTGTTGCCTGCAGAGGTCCTGAATATGCTTCCCTGTGTTTTCTTCTAGGAGTTTTATAGTTTTAAAATTCAGGTCTTTGATCCATTTTGAGTTGGATTTTGAATATCATGTGAGATAAGGATTCATCTTCATTCTTTTGCGTATGTACGTCCGGTTAACCCAACATCATTCGTTTAAGAGTCTATTCTTTCCCAACTGAGTGAACTTAGCATCACGGTCAAAAATCAGTTGGCCATGGCTAGATGTCCAGGGAAGGTGGCAGAGTAGAGTGCTGCAGACTCAGTCCTCCAAACAAAACAACTTTAAACAGGCATGAACTGTCTGAAGCAAATATTTCGAAACCCCACAACCCATAAGAACACTATATGACATCCAGGGAAGAGTGGGAGAAAGAGCTAGATAAATGACAGTAAAGAACTGTAAATTGCTCTCTTGGCACGGCAGCTACCAGTGCCCATCCCACACTCTTGCAGAAGGCTGCTGTGGTATCCAGTCCCTGGCTAGCTACTAATGACAGAAAGAGACATAAAACTCCTCTTCCACAAGAACAGAGTGGTCAGGGGGTGGGGATTGCGGGAGTGGACATAGCCAGTCACTGATCACAGCTTTTGATTAGCAAATTTCGATCACTAAGTCCCAGCTCTGAGGGCAGCTCCTATTTCAACCCACCACAAAGGAAGTGGCAGCCATTGTTTCAACCTCCCCTGGATGGGGGCAGAGGTAGTGGAGATTTAAAGACACAGTGCTTCCTCAGGACCGCAGGGGACACTTAGCTAAAGGCTTGCATTTGCTGGGCATGCCAGGAAAGCTTAGCTGTGAGGAGCCATTAGAGAAGCTTTTGGAAACCTTCCTGATCCAGGACACTTTGAAGCCTCCCAGAGTTAACGCTGTAAAATATTAAAATGTACAGTAACAAGAAAAGAGTATAAGACAAAGAAACAGGAAATGATGGCCCATCCAAAGGAAGAGGATAAAAATACAGAGAACACCAATGAAGAAGACAAGAACGTGAACATGCTTGTGGTAGTTAGATTCAGTTGTCAACTTGGCCAGGTGAAGGCACTTAGTTCTATTGCTGTGGACATGAGCCAATGGTACATGAACCTCATCTGTTGCTCATTACATCTGCAGTCAGCTAAGAGGCGTGCCTGCTGTAATGAATGATGTTTGACTTAATTGGCTGGTGCTTAAATGAGAGAGTTCAATGTAGCACAGCCCAAGCAGCTCAGCATACCTCATCTCAGCACTCTCAGCTCAGCCCAGTCCTTTGTAGATGCAGAAAGAAATCACCTTGGGAAAAGTTGTTGGAACCCAGAGGCCTGGAGAGAAGGCCAGCAGAGACCATCCTGCACCTTCCCATGTAAGAAAGAACCTCAGTGGAAAGTTAGCTGCCTTTCCTCTGAAGAACTAACAAAATAAATCCCCTTTTATTAAAAGCCAATTCATCTCTGGTGTGTTGCATTCTGGCAGCTAGCAAACTAGAACAATACTAACAAAGCTTTTTAAAAAATGATCTTAAAAATGTTCAAGGAGATAAAGAAAAGTCCAGAGAATAAAATACAGTATATCAGAAAAACAATGAATATGCAATATGAGAGTCTCAGTAAAGAGACAGAAGTTATAAAAAGGAACCAAACAAAACTACTGGAATTGACCACAATAACTGAAATAAAAAATGCCCAGGAGAGTTTCAAAAACAGATTGGAGCTGGCAGGAAAAGAATCATCGAATTTGAAGACAAGACACTTGAAATGGGTCAGGCTGAAGAGCAGAAAGAAAAAAGAAATATTAAAAGTGAGATTAGTCCTTTCAAACCAGCACACCAGCTGAAAGAAAAAAAAAGGTGATATTAGGTTTCCGGGAAGATAGTGAATAGGATAGGTTGAGTTCAGCCCTGCTCCAAAGAACAGCTACAAAAGAGACAGAAAACAGACCGGGAGAGCGATTCCAGGGTGTGAGTGACCTGGGAGGGTCTTCTGCACCACATAGGGAGTCCCTGATTGAGAAAGCAGAAGAATTGAGATGCAGAGAACCAGAGACTGGCCACCTAGTGCAAACAGCCTAGCACATCCATTTCCAGAGCCGTCAAGGAGTGCATGGATAGGGAGACAGGGACTAGGAAGTAAGCCAAGCTCGTTCCTTGAACATGCTACCCTCACATGTGTCGCCCCCAACCCTGTGACCCATGACTAATCCCACACCCCACACACCTGAACCCCATCACCTGTCCCCCCACTATGCTGAAAGCACCCCCACGACCCCACATCCTCACCCCACACCCCCACCCTATGTATTCATGCAAGCCTGTCCCAGCCGACCTCTCTCCTGTGCAAGCGCATAGTCTTGCCCCTCCCCTCCCCAGACCCATATATCTGCAGCCAGCCCCCAACCACCACTTCTCCCTCCCTGCCCCCAGCAGGCAGTCACCTGCACATCCAGACTGCAGACTCTTACCTTCATACCCGAGCCACACCCACACCTAGCCCATACAGTCACTCAACCCTACCAGCTCCCCTCTGAGCTCTTCACACGCTCACAGAAGCCTCTGGCCCCTCAGACACATGCGCATGCACGTGCCCTCAGCTCTGGACAAGTGCTGATCTGTGCATCCAGGCCACACCCGTCCCCAGCCCATGCAGGCACAATACCCCCTTGCTGCCCCTGAGATCTGCATATGTACACACCAGGGGCCTACCCCCCCAGACCCGTGCACACTAGGGCCTTGCCCCCTAGACCTGCACATACCAGGGCCCTGCCCCACCAGATCCATTCACCAGCACAGCCACGTCCTCTCTGCAGTCATCCACGTATCCGTGCATGGACCTCTTGACCCCTACCCCACACAAGTGCACACCCTTGCCCCACCCCACAACACAAGTGCCCTTCTCCCACAACTGACAAGTGCTCTCAGGCACATGTGTACCATATAGCCTCTGCCCTGCACAAGCGGGCATCCCTACCCCATCCCGCCCCTGCGCCCGCAGACCTGTGCCAGGGCCACACCCATCCATCATAACCCACCCCTGACACATGTCCCACAACCTCTGTGACCTGTTCCCAGCCCCTACACACTCATGGATCCTCATCTCGGCCCCCTGAATGCCTCCCTCTGCACAAGGACACACCCATGCCCCAACCTCCCTGTGCCCCAACTTCTGTGCCACTTACCCTGCACCCTGATACCCACAACTCACATGGTTCACATGCCCACCCACATCCTGCCCACATACCAGCCCCAGCACATCTGCTCAGCTCCCCCATCTGCCTCCTACCAGGCCCTATCTGTGTGTCCCCTATGCCACACCCTGCTCCTGTGCTCCAAGGTCGGCCTGTGCTGCTTCTCGCCCCTACAGTCCCCATACCACACATCCACAACCCTGTGACCTGAACCCCACACTCACAGAAACCAACATAGAGTCCCAACCCATGAATATACCTGCACTACAAACCATCACCACATTGTTGTGCCTCTCCCCATCCTGCTCCACACCCATTCCAAAATACAAAGCTTTAGTCTACTGAAGAAAACCAATATCCAAAGTAACCCTATCAAGATGTTTAAATGCTGCAAAGACAAAAGAAGATCACTAACCATATAAGATGCTGAATATGTGTCTTTGTGGATATTTGCACTTATTGCTGGCTTATTCATATATGTTGCTTTGGTTGATATGGTACCTGAGATGCTCCACAATTATGCTAGCGACCATGTGTTCTAGTTTGCTAGCTGCTGGAATGCAACACACCAGAGATAGATTGGCTTTCAATAAAAGGGGATTTATTTAGTTAAGGTATAGTTCTTCAGAGGAAAGGCAGTTAATTTTCAACTAAGGTTCTTTCTTACGTGGGAAGGCACAGGAAGATCTCTGCTGGCCTTCTCTCCAGGCCTCTGGGTTCCAACATCTTTCCCCTGAGTGATTCCTTTCTGCATTTCCAAAGCCCTGGGCTGAGCTGCAAGTGCTGAGATGAGATTTGCTGAGATGCTTGGCTGTGCTACATTGAGCTCTCTCATTTAAGCGCCATCCAATTAAATCAAACATCATTCCTTGCAGCAAGCACGCCTCCTAGCCGACTGCAGATGTAATGACCAACAGATGAGGTTCATGTACCTTTGGCTCATGGCCACAGCAACAGAGCTAGGCACCTTCACCTGGCCAAGTTGACACCTGAGCCTAACTACCACACCATAGATGTAGCCACTGGAAATATTTCTTTTTACAGAATCTGGGATGCTGTTGGGTTTTGGAATTATGTTGCTTATTTCTGTATTTGAACATAAAATAGTGTTTTGTATAAATTTCTAATTAGAATATAAATAATATAGTAGTTTATAAAACATTGCTATCTGTAGTTTGATTAGGTCATGGGGAGATAAGTTTATATGCTGTGATAGGCAGCTTTTATGGTTAGTGGATTTTGTGAGTTTTGAATTGAATATTGTCATTTATTATGCTTATAAGGTCAATTATGATGGTAACTTAAAGGTACATTTTAATATTTAACTTATTCTTTTTGGGGACTATAAGCTGTAGGTGCAGTTCACCAATATTACCAGTTTATCATATAAACAAGAGGTTTGGCATGACATGTTGTGTATATTTCAGGAAAAATGTCTCTAATTCTTTTTCTTGAACTAATTTAATACAATAATTTACATGCTGGATTTTAAGCCTCCGAAAAACTTCTGGTATTTAGAAGTAAAAATGTGCCTGAAGCCTAAGATACCAATGAAGCTTGTTTGTACTATATTTAAGCTAGGATATAAGAAGGAAAAAGAGAAGAATCTGCTAGAATTAAGGAGGCATTGATTTTTTATACTAAACTATGAAACTGTTCATAAAATAGAAGAGTAAAACATTAGATGTAAATTGAAATAGGTGAAATTAATTAAGTATAGAGTGCATTCATAAACTTCTTGTTAGAGGATTGAAGTTCCCATAAAAAAAACCTGAGGACTTTTTATATGCTAATTTAGTTGTAACTTTGTATAGTAGTGAAGCCTAAATATAATTAATGAGTTCAAACAATAAATCCACTGACAAATTGGAATTTAACATATTTATGTGGAAATATGTCAGATGAATATAATAAGTTTATGTATCACCAGAAGACTTGAGTAATGAGTTATATGATTAATTGAGTGTTCTGATTATCTGGTTTAGATAAATGTCAAAGTTTTAGAACTGTAAAATATATGAGACCATTAAAACCATGGTGGTTCAGTGGGCCAAGTTCTTGCCTACCATGCTGGAGACCCGAGTTTGATTCCCAGTGCCTGCCCATGCAAAACAAAAACAAAACAAAACAAAAACCATATTGATTATAATTTGACTTCTTGGATTCAGAAAGTACTTTGGTATCTTTCAGTGCTTCAGTGTTGTTGTTATTAGCAATTGTCAGTATAGTACTGTAGACACACTAGGACCATTTGTGGCATTCTCTAGATGTTGTTTTTCTAAAAAATAAATTCTTCATCTTAGGAAAAAAAGGCATATGTGAAAAACCCATAGCCAGCATTGTACTCAAGGATGAGAGGCTGAAAACATTTCCCCTAAGATTGGGAACAAGACAAGGATGCCCTCTGTCACCACTATTATTCAACATTGTATGGGAAGTTCTAGTGAGAGAAATTAGGCAGGAAAAAGAAATAAAAAGCACCTTCATTGGAAAGGAAGAAGTAAAACTTTCATTGTCTGCAGATGACATGATACTGTACTTGAAAAATCCTGAGAAATCTACAACAAAGTTATCTGAGCTAATAAACAAATTCAGCAAGGTGGCAAGAAATACAATTATTGTGCAAAAATCAGTAATATTTCTATACACAAGCAATAACCTAATTGAGGAGTGAATTAAGAAAAAAATTCCATTCAAAATAACAAGTAAAGAATCAAGTATCTGGGAATGAACTTAACTAGGGATGTAAAGGACTTGTACACAGAGAACCATATAACATTGTTAAAAGAAATCAAAGAACTAAATAGGTGGAAAGACATTCCATGCCCATGGATAAGAAGGTTAAATATTATTAAGATTTCGGTTGTACCCAAATTGCTCTACAGATTCAAGGCAGTACCAATAAAAATCCCAAAAACCTACTTTGAAGATTTGGAAATGCTAGTTACCAAATTCATCTGGAAGGAAAAGAGATCCTGAATAGCTAAAAGCATCCTAAAAAAGGAAGAATGAAGTGAGAAGATAAACACTCCCAGATTTTAAAATTTATTATAAAGCCACAGTGGTCAAAACAGCATGGTACTGGAGAAAGATAGAAGTATTGACCAATGGAATTGAATCAAGAGTGCAGAAATAGACCACCAAATCTATGGTCAACTGATCTTTGACAAAGCCCCCAAATCCACTGAACTGGGACAAAATAGTCTTTTCAATAAATGGGCATGGGAGAACTGGATAACAATAGCCAGAAGAATGCAAGAGGACCCTTATCTTGCACCCTATACAAAAATTAACTCAAATTGGATCAAACACCTAAATATAAAAACCAGTACCATATATATGGAACCTTGAGTAGGACATGAGATTTTGTTGGTTTTTCCAGAGTGATGGATGCCCTGATAAATCCCAGAGTGATTTGAACAGTGAATAAAAAAGTATTTGCAAAGTCCCCTTTGGGGAATGGTGAGAACAGGGGAAAATTCAATCTCCCCAAGTTGAATTCTTGATATTCTCACAAGCAGTGTGGACAACCAAAGCTATAGGCTGAGCCCCCCAATCTTGGGGTTTGTTCATATGAAACTTAAGCCCACAAAGGATAGGTCAAGCCTACCTAAAATTAGGCCTAAGAGTCACCCCCAAGAGAACCTCTTTTGTTGCTCAGATGTGGCCTCTCTCTCCAACCAACACAACAAGCAAACTCACCACCCTCCCCCTGTCTACATGGGACATGATTCCCAGAGGTGTGGACCTTCCTGGCAATGTGGGACAGAAATCCTGGAATGAGCTGAGACTCAGCCTCAAGGGATTGAGAAAACCCCTAGAATGAACTGAGACTCAGCATCAGGGAATTGAGAAAATCTTCTTGACCAAAAGAGGGAAGAGTGAAATGAGACAAAATAAAGTGTCAATGGCTGAGAGATTCCAAACAGAGTCAAGAGGTTATCCTGGAGGTTGTTCTTACGCATTAAGTAGATATCACCTTGTTAGTCAAGATGTAGTGGAGAGGCTGGAGGGAACTGCCTGAAAATGTGGAGCTGTGTTCCAGTAGCCATGTTTCTTGAAGATGATTGTATATGATATAGCTTTCACAATGTGACTGTGCAATTGTAAAAACCTTGTGTCTGATGCTTCCTTTATCTACCTTATCAACAGATGAGTAAAACATATGGAATAAAGATGAATAATGGGAACAAATGTTAAAATACATTTAGATTGAAACGCTGGTGATCAATGAGGGGGGAGGGGGAGGGGTAGGTATGTGTGAATTTTTTTACTGTTTTCTTTTTATTTCTTTTTCTGAATAGATGCAAATGTTCCAAGAAATGATCATGATGATGAATATGCAACTATGTGATGATATTGTGAATTACTGATTATATATGTAGAATGGAAAAAAAAAAAAGGAAAAACCAGTACCATAAAGCTCCTAGAAGAAAATGTAGGGAAACATCTTCAAGACCTAGTAATAGAAGGTAACTTCCTAAACTTTACATCCAAAGAACAAGCAACAAAAGAAAGAATAGATAAATGGGAATGCCTCAAACTCAAATGCTTTTGTGCCTCAAAAGACTTTGTCAAAGAGGTGAAGAGGTAGCCAATTCAATGGGAGAAAATATTTGGAAATCACACATTGAATAAAGGGTTAATATCCTGTATACATAAAGAAATCATACAACTCAACAGCAAAAGAACAAGCAACCCAATCATAAAGTGGCCTACAGATATGAATGGACATTTTTTTCTGAAGAGCAAATCAGATGGCTAAAAGCACATGAAGATATGCTTATTCTCATTAGCAGTAAGGGAAATACAGATCAAGACTACAATGAGCTACTGCTTCACACCTATAAGAATGACTGCTATTAAACAAACAGGAAACTACCAATGTTGGAGAGGATGTGGAGAAATGGAGCACTTATGCACTGCTGGTGGGAATGTATAATGGTGAAAGACAGTCTGGCGGTTCCTCAGAAAACCAAATATCAAGTTGCCCTCTGACCCAGCAATACCACTCACTACTCAGTATATATCCAGAACAGCTGAAAGCAGTGACACAAAGAAAGATTTGCTCACTGATATTCATAGCTGCACTATTCACAATTACCAAAAGCTGGAAACAATCCAAGTGCCCATCAATAAATGAGTGGATCAACAAAATGTGGCATATACATATGATGGGATATTATGCAGCTGTAAAATGAAATGATGTCCTGAACCATATGACAAGATGGATGAGCCTTGAGGACATAATGCTGAGTGAAATAAGCCAGACACGACAGGATAGATACTGTATGACTCCATTTTTATGACCATGGTAAAGGTAAAATCTGAGGCTTATAATACAGAATATAGGGGACCTAGAAATACACAGAGGCTTGAGATGAGTGAACAATTTGCTAATGAGGTTGAACTTAATTGTAAGGTAATAGACAGAAGTGAAGGCAGTTCACTAGTAAGTCTATAAGTAATATTATCATATTGAAGGGGAACATGATTGAAAGGTGTTATATAGACTCATGTGTCCCAGCAATTAACACTACAAATATAAATAAATTCTTGCATGAACTACTGCAAAGGTAAGAATCTTGAACAAAGAGTGTATAATTTCAGGATGGAGGGGTGGGAAATGCTATTACATGCTATGGGCTATGTTTAACAGGAAAAGTGAGATTAACATAAGACAGCTATGGGACACCATCAAGCATATTAATATATGTACTGTGGAAGTCTCAGAAGGAGAAGAAAGAAAGGGGCAGAGGAATACTCAAAGAAATCATGACAGAGAACTTCCCAAACTTATGGTAAAGGTAAACATTTGGGTAATTATAAATGCCAGTATTATTGTATTGTATTGTTTGGTATATAACACCACTTCTTACTTTCTACAGGTGCTAAAATACAAATGCATAAAACGTAATGATAAATCTAGGTGTTAAGACATAAGATGTACAAAGATATGTGGTAACAAATACAAAAATATTGTGGGGGGGTTGGAGTATAAGAAAAGTATATGTGCATACTATTGAAGTTAAGTTGGTATCAAACCAAATATAATTATTATATGTTTAGAATGTTAAATTTTAACATCACAAGGAAAATAAATTAAAAGTATCTTGATAGAAGTGAGAAGACATCCAATGTGGTACAACACAAAAAATCAAATAAATATAAAAGTAAGCTTTAGCAGAAGTGAGGGACAAAAAAGTCCCTATAGGACTTACAAAGGCTAAATCCTTCAACTTAACAACAAAAAGACAAACAACTCAATTAAAAATGGGCAAAAGACTTTGTATTAGTTTGCTGATGCTGCCAGAAAGCAATATAATAGAAATAGGATGGCGTTTAAAAAGGGAATTTTATAAGTTGCAAGCTTACATTTCTAAAGCTATAAAAATGTCCAAACTAATAAAGAGATACCTTGTCCAGTAAAAGATACCTTGATTCAAGAAAGGCTGCTGCTTGTCACATGGGAAAGCACATGACATCATTGTTCCTGGTTCCATGCTTCCAGCTTCTGATGCTAGTGGTTTCCAACCTGAGTGTCTGCAGGCCTTCACTTAGCTCCTCAAGGATGCAACTCTGGAATCTGGCTTGCTTAGCTTCTCATGGGAAGGCACATGGTGATGTCTGCTGGGCTCTGCCCATGTCTAGACATCTGCTTTCTCTGTCAGCACTCCAAGCATCTCCAAACATCTGTGTCTCTCTCAGCTCTGAAGAACTGTTCTCCAAACATCTGCATCTGTGGTTTCTCCAAAATGTTTCCCCTTTTAAAGGACTCTAGTAAACTATTAAAGACCCCCCTTGAACAGGTGGAGTCACATCTCCATCTAATCAAAAAGCAACACCCATGATTGGACGTGTTCCATCTCCATGGAATTAATCTAACCAAAAGGTCACACCCACAACTGGGTGTGTCACATCTCCATGGAAACAATCCAATCAATGTTTTCCACGTAAAACAATAAGTCTGGCCCTACAAGATTGGATCAGGATTAAAACATGGCTTTTCTGGGGTACATAATAGTTTCAAACTGGCACAGATGTGAACAGACATCCCTCCAAAGAAGGTATACAGATGGCCAGAAATTACATGAAAAAATGCTCAGCATCATTAGCCATCAGGGAGATGCAAATTAAAACCATACTGAGATAACCATTTCACACCCACTAGGATGGCTATTATTTTTCTAAAAATGGAAAATTGCATGAGTTGGAAAGGATGTGGAGAACTAAGAACATTATTCATTGTTGGTGGCAATATAAAAAGGTACACCCACTGTGGAAGAAGTTTGGTGGGTCCTCAGAAAGCTAAGTATAGAACTACCACATGATCCATCTTTCCCACTACTAGGTATATACCCCAAAGAATTGAAAGCAGGTACTTGAACACTCTTTTGCACACTGATGTTCATCAATGGTTTATTCACAATTGCCAAAATGAAAACAACCCAACTGTCCATCAGCAAATAGATAAGCAAAATGTAGACTATCCACAGAATGGAAGATGATTCATCCATTAAAAGGAATAAAATTCTGATATATGCAAAAACATGCCACAATCAATTGTTTCCTACTCTGCTTTTGGTGTCTCAAGCTGCCTTTGCCTAGTGGGCAAATTTAGGGGGAGGGGGGCTTGAGAAGGAGAGGAGTGTCCCAGGTCAGTCTTCCCATCTGGAACAAGGCAGGAACTGACAAAGGGAGTATGTATTGGCTTCATACTGCCCTGGAGAGGGGATAAGGAAGGGACCAGCAAGGGTCCCACGGGTTTCTCCTATGGCTCTTTGAGTCTGTGTTTTCTTGATTTAGGATTTTCCCAGTAAATGCAACCCATTAACGCTTTTCCACAGTTATGAAGAAGGGTGCTGTCTTTGAGTCTTCTCTGCTGCTTTTGCCCTCAGTGGGTTGGAACAATGGTCATCCTCAGAGCTGGCCCCCAACAATCTTAAGTTGCTAATAAAAGTGATGAGCAGTGATTGAGCAGCACACACCATGATCTTGGGGAATTAGGTCTTTATATCCCACTCTGGCACCAGCAACTTGCACTGAGGAATGGGGTCAAGTACCTCATTGCTACCTTCCAGGAGTCTAGGGGATGGGCCGTGGCAGCTGCTGCACAGTGTGTGAACTTACCAGTATTTACGATTTTCCAGCCTTTTCCTCCTGCTCTTCCTTGAATGCTGCAGTGTTCTGGTATACTCCAGAGTTTCAAAACAGTTGATTCAGACAGTTCTGCCTGTTTAATAGTTATTCTGGTGGAGGGACTGATTCCAGGAGTGTCTTCCTTCTTTCCACCATCTTCTATCTTACTTTTCATGGTTGTGGAAAGTGACTTGCCTAAAGTCACCCAAAGCAGAGCTGGAACTAAAATTTAACTGTCTTGATTCTGCACCTTTTGCTACTACATAACCTGCTTGGCATATGTATGTCAGGAAAAGAAAACCTGGAAATCATAGTTGACCATAAAATAAATGAGTTTGAAACGTGTTTCTACTGTGGAAAAAAGAAGTTATTGTAATTTTGGCATATGTTCAGGGGCGTCATGGACTGGTCGAGTGAAAGAGCTCTACATTTACAGTCTGCTTTGTATACACTGTATAACCTTGGGCAAGCCACTACATTTTTCTGGAATAGATACTTGAGGGTCTGTTAAAAGAAAAGTGAAAAATTAGGGATAATAATACCTTCCTTAACTATTAAGTGAGTTTTGTAAGAAGCAAAGGAGATGATGTATTATAAAAAGAACTTTGTAGAGAGTTGTGTTTGTTGAGGGACAGCCAGCAGAGTGTGTCAGCCAGAATTCAGCAGGGAAGGAGTCAGTGAAGGGAAACAGCCAAGGCTGTTATGTTGTAGCCTGAGGCAGATGAGGAGGGCTTCCATGTAAAGTAACAACCTAGTATGGGTTATTCTCTTTACCCTACAGGATTAGAAGAACCTCCATGCTGGAGGGACCCACCTGGCCTTGGGCGAGAGTGAAGAGGGCATCTGAGAAGAGTAGGGGATGTAGAAGCCACGGGAGATTGGTTGTGTGGAAGGGAGTTTATCAAATAAGTAAATATATTATGGAAAATTGATTTCTCACTGTTGGGGAAAACAGTTACCATTATGGAAAGAAAACTAGGTTGAAGCCTTTGGTGTTGGGCTGGCACTTATATCACTATGTACTTATACATTTATATCTTCATGTATATATACCTATATGTATGTACCTATATCTGTTTCTATTTATAAGATTATAAGGTATATAAGTACATACATACTCTCTCCACTGAGAGGGCCTGGAAGGGGTCTGGAGGTAGTGATACCACTAAAGAGTGAGTGCATCTAGCCTACATCTTGACTTCTACATGCCATTATACATTTCTTCATTGACTGATCCCAAGACTGGAGAAGGGAAAGTACAGGATGAGCCTGGAGTCTATTATTGTGTCTGAAAATAAAGACTAAAGGAGCACATCAAAAGATGCAAGCCAACCTATGCCCCCCTGGCCAATTCTGAGACAAATTGAGCTCCAAAATAAAAAGTGATAATAATTTATATAACAACCCATTGCATAACATAACAATCCCCCTAAAGGCTGGAACTCTAAAAAATGCAATGTTTTAGTGGCAAGCCCCATGAATAGTAAGTAAGAATGTGAGCTTAGATTCCACAACTCATACTCCTGTGACAGCTTACTGATTTTAGTAGAAAACTGGCATACTTTTTTTCATTTAATGGAAATCATAAAAGCATCTATCTTACAGCATTGGGTTCATTAAATGAGATAATAAAATGCTGGCCACAAATTTTTTCTTAATATTTTTATTGATAAATCTTCACAAACATACATTCCACACATGGTGTACAATCAGTGGCTTACAGTATCATCACATAGCAGTGTATTCATCACCATGATCATTTTTAGAACATCTGCGCCACTCCAGAAAAATAAAAAGGAAAAAGTCATAAACACCATACCCCTGACCCCTCTCTCTCATTGACCACTAGTATTTCAATCTACCAATTTATTTTACCCTTTGTCCTCCCTATTATTTGTTTATTTTTATCCATTTTTTTTACTTATCTGTCTATACCCTGGATAAAAGGAGCATCAGACACAAGGTGTTCACAATCACACAGTCACATTGTAAAAGTTGCATCTTTATACAATTGTCTTCAAGAATCAAGGCTATACTGGAACACAACTTAACAGCTTCAGGCACTTTCCTCCAGCCACTCTAATATACCATAAACTAAAAAGGGATATCTATTTAGTGCATAAGAATAACCTGCAGAATGACCTCTTGACTCTGTTTGAAATCTCTCAGCCCCTGGAACTTTATTTTGTCTTATTTCGCTCTTCCCACTTTTGGTCAAGAAGTCCTTCTCAATCCCTTGATGTTGGGTCCCTTCTCATCCCAGGAGTTCTGTCCCACATTGCCAGGGAGATTTACACCTGTGGGAGTCAGGTCTCACATTGTGGGGAGGGCAGTGAGTTCACTTGCTGTATTGGCTTAGAGAGAGAGACCACAAGGGAGCAAAAAAAGAGGTTCTCTGGGGGTGAATTTTAGGCCTAATTTTAAGTAGGCTTAGCCTATCCTTTGCAGGAATAAATTTCATAGGTGAGAGCCCCAAGATCGAGGGCTCAGTCTATTGATTTGGTTGTCCCCACTTTTTGCAATAATATCAGCAATTCTCCAAATGTGGCCACAGATTTTTAAAACATAAGCCCTCAATAGCTGTTAGCTATAATTGTGAATAATCACCATGTTGCTTGTTTATTAATAAAAACAGAAGGGAGTGAAGAGTAGCTAGAGAGCTAGAAAAGAAGACTAGGATGGTATTGTCTCAAAAATAAGTGGAAAGTAGAGGAAGGGGGAGCCTAGTGGGGAAACAAGAAAGAAAATATTTTGAAGAAAAACACCCAGCTCCATGCCAGGTTGGGACATTGGCTGTGGGACTCTGTGTTATTTAGATTCAGTTGTCAACTTGGCCAGGTGAGCATACCTAGTCTTGTTGCTGCAGACATAAGCCAACGGTACATGAGCCTCATCTGTTGCCAATTACATCTGCAGTCAGCTAGGAGGCATGTCTGCTGCAATGAGTGACGTTTGACTTAGTTGGCTGGTGCTTAAATGAGAGATCACAACGTAGCACAGCTAAGCAGCTTGGCATTCCTCATCTCAGCACTTGCAGCTCAGCCCAGGCCTTTGGAGATGCAGAAAGAAGTCACCCTGGGGAAAGTTGTTGGAACCCAGGGGCCTGGAAAGAAGACCAGCAGAGACCATCCTGTGCCTTCCACGTAAGAAAGAACCTCAGTGGAAAGTTAGCTGCCTTTCCTCTGAAGAATCAACAAAATAAATCTCCTTTTATTAAAAGCCAATCCATCTCTGGTGTGTTGCATTCCGGCAGCTAGCAAACTAGAACAGACTCCCTCTGACTTTCTCCTTTCTCTTACTTTCCATATTAAATCTAACTGCTCTGGTTTGGGTTGTGTTTGTTGTTACTGTTGTTTACACTCCACTTGTCCATAAAAACCTCACTTCTCTGACAAGGAATGTTCACTCAACTTAATAATTCTCCTTACTACTTCCAGTACTTGTTTATCTCCATAACTGGGCCTGCTATTCTCTTCCTCAGTACTTCCTCTCTCCTTTGTTCCTCAAAACTCTGCTCAAAATGTATCTTCAGGTCTCTGAAAGAAAGGATGATTGTAGGATATTAACAGTAGCTCTGAATGTTTCTTTGGTGCCAAAGGTTTAGACCATTTGTCCTATGTAGTGCAATTTGGGGATCCTGAAAGAAATTACCTACCCCAAGTGGTTTTCCTCCCCAGCCTGCCAGGGTGCAGAAAACTCCCACTAACAGAGACATTCCTTAAAGGTATGGGTGAGTAGGGTTCATTATCCTCAGAAGATTCCTAAAGAAGAAGAGCTATGCCCTGATGTAAGGGGTATCCCTTGATAATGATTTCTATGTGATAGTAAAAATGAGAAATATTCTGGAGGCTGAGGGATTTCCATAGTCATATAGGTATGGACAAAGCTACATATGTGCTTTTGCAGTGAAGGACCTGGAGACTGTTTAATTTTGCCTCAGTGTCTCTCAAAGTCATTTAACCTGTTAAGGTATTGTTGTATACTAATAGCCATTAATGTCCCACTGAGTTTGGGAAGGCTACTTTAAACCATTGTCATTGATTAAATGGTAATCATGTACTCTTCTTTTTTTTTTTATTAATTAAAAAAAGAATTAACAGAACAATTAGAAATCATTCCAATCTACATGTACACTCAGTAATTCTTAATAACATCACATAGTTGCATATTCATCATTTCTTAGTACATTTGCATCGATTTAGAAAAAGAAATAAAAAGACAACAGAATAAGAATTAAAACAATAATAGAAAGAAAAAAAAAAAAGCAAAAAACCTATACCTCACACGCAGCTTCATTCAGTATTTTAACATAATTGCATTACAATTGGGTAGTATTGTGCTGTCCATTTCTGAGTTTTTATATCCAGTCCCGTTGTACAGTCTGTATCCCTTCAGCTCCAATTACCCCTTCTCTTTTTTTTTTTTAAATTAACGGAAAAAAGAAATTAACCCAACATTTAGAGATCATACCATTCTACATATGCAATCAGTAATTCTTAACATCATCACATAGATGCATGATCATCATTTCTTAGTACATTTGCATTGGTTTAGAAGAACTAGCAACATAACCGAAAAAGATATAGAATGTTAATATAGAGAAAAAAATAAAAGTAATAATAGTAAAATCAAAACAAAACAAAGCAAAAACCTATAGCTCAGATGCAGCTTCATTCAGTGTTTTAACATGATTACTTTACAATTAGGTATTATTGTGCTGTCCATTTTTGAGTTTTTGTATCTAGTCCTGTTACACCGTCTGTATCCCTTCAACTCCAATTGGCCATTATCTTACCCTGTTTCTACCTCCTGCTGGACTCTGTTATCAAGGACATATTCCAAATTTATTCTCAAATGTCTGTTCACATCAGTGGGACCATACAGTATTTGTCCTTTAGTTTTTGGCTAGACTCACTCAGCATAATGTTCTCTAGGTCCATCCATGTTATTACATGCTTCATAAGTTTATCCTGTCTTAAAGCTGCATAGTATTCCATCGTATGTATATACCACAGTTTGTTTAGCCACTCTTCTGTTGATGGAGATTTCGGCTGTTTCCATCTCTTTGCAATTGTAAATAACGCTGCTATAAACATTGGTGTGCAAATGTCCGTTTGTGTCTTTGCCCTTAAGTCCTTTGAGTATATTCCCAGCAATGGTATTGCTGGGTCGTATGGCAATTCTATATTCAGCTTTTAATCATGTACTCTTTATAGCACTTTATACTACTTAATCTTCACAATGACCTGTTCCTCAGATTAGCTAAAGAAAACAGGGAACTACCTGCCTGAAGCTTTGGTCAGAAAACTGAGAGATTTTACTGAGCTGAAGATAATATCTAGACTGTAAGTCTTGTCCAGAAAGAATAGAGTTTGAAGAGGGATGAGGTGGTTCAGAACTCTACGTACCCCTCAGAAAATGTTTTTAAAGCTAATCCATTCCTATCAGTGTAAACCTATTATAAATAAGACCTTTTGATGATGTTGCTCCAGTTTAGTTGTGGCCTAGGGTAGGTGTTAATCCTTTTACTGAGTCCTTTATGTACAGACACACACACACACACACAAACACATAGAGAGAGAGAGAGAAAGTTATGGAAGTAAAAAGCTGAAAGCAATGAAACCCAGAATAGAAGGGAGAGACCGGCAGACACCACCATGTGCCTTGCTATATGGCAGAGAGAAGAGCCAAGGATGACCAGCAGCCAGTCTTTGGGTATAAAGCATTGTCTTAATGATGCCTTGATTTGGACATTTTCAGGGACTCAAACTGTAAGCTAATAATTCTCAATATTTAAGCTAACACATTTCATGGTATCTGCTTTAAGCAGCCTAGGATACTAAAATATGGAATACCTTTGGTGCTGAGAGGAAAGAGAGCAGGGTCCCAGAACAGGAGAGCAGGCAGGCCACCAACAGGCAAAACTCAGCAGCTTTGTTGCCAATCAGTCTGATATTTTTGCTTCTACCCCAGGAGATAGGAAAAATCCTAATCTGACAGCTCAAGATTAAGAAGTTATTAAAAGGAGACTGTCATCATGTTGAACATATTCAATCAAAGTACAAATCTAAGAATAAAAGTGATGAGAAAGCAGTATGTATGACAGCAAAGTAGATGAGTGACATTAGTAAGGAAAGTGGATCAAAGTGTGCCTGACATAGTATACCTCCTGAAAGGTATAGTATAAAGTATACAGCATCACTTATGAAGCATTCTTGTCAAAAATGAACCTGAGTGTAATTAAGCCTTTAGACTTAACTTCCAGTTTACAGAAAATTCACGGGATAAAGCAAAATATTGCATGATATTCTGAAGAAATAATCAGACAAATCTTAAATGTGAATATTGTATAAGACAACTGGCTTACTTTCCCTAAAAAGTTGTCATTAAAAAAAGAAGATGCAGTACAGAGGAGGGAAGGAACTTTGTTCTATATGAAAATCTTAAGAGGGGTGCGAGGGTAGTTCAGTGGTAGAATTCTCACCTGCCATGTGAAAGGCAAGGGTTCAATTCCCAGCCCATGCACTCACCACAAAAAACAAACAAACAAAAATTCAACAAATGGAGCTGCAATAATGGGATATTCACATGGAAAAAGTATGAAATGTGACCCCTGCCATACAGCATACAAAAAAAATCTTAAGAAACATAACCAAATACACTCATGAACCTTGATGGATCCTAATTCTAAAAAGTCAGCTATAAAAGAAAGTCTTGGGGATAACTGGGGACATTATAAAGTAGAATAGATATTAGATGATATTAAGAAAATATTTTCTTTGATGTGGTACAGTATTGTGGTTTTGTAGAAGAATGTCATTTTTAGGAGATGCATGCTGAGATTTTTTAAGTGAAGCATTATGAAGTCTAACTTGTTTTGAAAGAGTCAAGAAAAAGGAGGGAGAGAGATGAGGGTGAAAAAAGCAAATATTAACAATTGTCAAATCTAGGTAATGGTGTTCATTGTACTAGCCTTTCAACTTTCCTGTATGTTAGAAACTTTTCATATTAAAAAGTTGAAAATAGAGCCTTTTTTCTTGCCTCTGTTCAGAAGTTAAATAAATGATATTTGAGTAGTTAATGACTTCCTATTATGAATATTTCTATAGGTTATTTCCTATTATGATGCCTTCTAGAAGTACACTTGTCTTCTAGAGACCAAAGTTATATGGGACCATTCTTCTGTTAAGTTTTACAACCCAAATAGGTTATGAAATAAGTGGAGGTTAAATGCAATCCTTATCAATGATTGGGAGGTGGGCACTGTTTTAGACTTCATACACATATCCAGAGAATCTCCTAAATCCTCATAGGGCTTTTCCCCACCCCTCTATCCCTTATTTAATGAGAGATGTTACGCATGGAAGTGTGTTGTACTTGTGAACAGCGTGGAAGTAGACGAATGTTGAGAAACACTGTGTTAAACTATGATGTGTTCTTACAAAGAGTTCTACCTCTGCCCCAGTCTCACAATTACAAAAGCATCAAATTTCAATAGGGGGCATTCTATAAAATACCCCACTAGTACTACTCAAAATTGTCAAGGTTATCAAAAAACAAGGAAAGTCTGGGAAACTGTCACAGCCAAGAGAAGCCTAAGGAAACATGATGCCTCAATGTATTGTAGTAGCCTGGATGGGATCCTGGAACAGAAAAAAGGCAGGAGTTTAAAACTAAGGAAATCTGAAATAAACTCTGGTGTTTATTTAATGACAATGTATCAATATTGGTTCCTCAATCATAAAAATGTACTATACTAATGTAAGATGTTAATAATAGGGGAAACTGGGTGTTGGTATATGGGAATTTTCTGTACTATCTTTCAATTTGGGGATAACTCTAAAACTTTTTTTTTTAAGTCTATTTTTAAAAAAAGTTTCACCTTTCAGGGACCTAAAGTTTAGAGATATCCCATAAATCATAAATTCTTCGAACTTGAATATTACCTGGGTCAATCAAAACACTGTTGCATGGATCACCTACATAGTTTCCATGATTCAAATACCAACCTAAAAATAGTTATGCAGGGCACTAGATCAGAATCTCTCATTCTGACTTCTGTGGCAGTTTGACATAGTTTGGGAAGATATTCCTGGTGGGATCAGCAATATGTTAATAGTGGTTGAGTCATGTACGGGGGGTCGGGGGGCAGTAGTGTGCGTTTTGTTCTTGTGTCTCTATTAGCCTGAGGGGTTGGCTAAATTTGAAAAGTAGAATCTTTTCCATCCAACCAGTGATTCATTGGTTATTATTGATTGTCTACTGAATATATATGATAGTTGGTAAGATTATAAGGATAAAAGACACAGTCCTTGTCCTCAATGGGCTGCCAGTCTATGAAAGAAATAAACAAGTAAATATAAAATTGCAACATAATGTCATGAATGTTGTGGTAGAGAAAAACACAGAGAGCTGTGGCAGCCTGTAGGAAGGACGCTTAACCCAGACTGGGGTAGGCCATGAATGTCCACTCCTACAGGACAAATAAATGTTGAAAGAAATCCTGGGCGAGCAAGGGTAGCTCAGTGGTAGAATTCTCACCCGTGATGCAGGAGACCTGGGTCCGATTCCTGGAATCTTCACATGCCAAAAAAAAAGAAAGAAAGAAAGAAATCCTGTGTCCTTCACCATCCCCATTTATGAAATGTGAACGTTTTTACTTTCCAAATAGCATAAAGATGTTTTACTCCCACCTGAAGTAGATTTTTTTCCCCAATGTTAGCTGTTGTTTTTTAGTTTATAAGAAGCAAACCAAATAATTAAGATAATACTTACCAATAAATGAGGTTGGGGTAAGCATCCATAAAAGGGATTAAGTGAGAGATAGTGGCAAACTCCCTGGTGTACCAACAACCGCAACATTTATTAATATTCAAGGCAGTATGTTTAGCAATGTTGCAGGTATTAGAAAAAGTCAGTAAAAAAATGCTGCAATAGAAAATTCTGTACAAGTTCTTAAATTGTGTTTCATTCTTATTTCAGGGATGATTGTCTTCTCTGATTGATGTCAACTAGTATTTGCTCTTAATGATTAGTAACCAAATATTTTTAAAACTTAAAGAATCTATTTCCCATTGAACTCACAATGTGAGTACTTATGTGACCTGAAAATTGCAGCATTAAATATATATCTAATTAGATTAGATATTGTATATTTAAAAACTTCTCTTTCTATGGATAACTAATTTACAGCCTATTAAATCTATAGATTTAATTAAAGTGTAAATTCTGCCTCTTAATTTTTAAAAATATCTTTATTGTAAAAACTTATCATGCAAACATATATTCTTGACATAAAAACATTCCATACATGGTGTACAATCGATGGCTCACAATAGCATCACTTAGTTGTATATTCATCACCATGATCATTTTTTGAACACTTGCATCACTCCAGCAAAAGAAAAAACTTAAACATACCATACCCTTCACCCTCCCTCTCACTAGTGTTTCCACCTACCCAATTTATTTTACCTTTTGTCCCCCCAATTATTTATTTTTTTATTTTTATCCATATTTTTTACTCATCTGATAAAAGGAGCATCAGACACAAGGTTCTCACAATCACACAGTCAAATTGTAAATGTTTTATCTTTATACAATTGTTTTCAAGAATCTAGGCTACTGGAACACAGCTCAACAATTTGAGGTACTTCCCTCTAGCCACTCCAATACACCATAAACTAAAAAGGGATATCTATATAGTGTATAAGAATAACCTCTAGAGTAACTCCTCAACTGTGTTTGAAATCTCTCAGCCACTGAAACTTTATTTTGTCTCATTTCTCTCTTCCCCCTTTTGGTCAAGAAGGCTTTCTTGATCTCTTGATGCCATATCCTGGCTTATCCCAGGCTTCCTGTCCTATGTTGCCAGAGAGATTTACACCCCTAAGTCATATCCCACGTGGGAGTGGGAGAAGGCAGTGAGTCCACATGCTGAGTTGGCTTAGAAAGAGAGACCACATCTGAGCAACAAAAGAAGTTCTCTGGAGGTGACTCTCAGGCATAATTATCAGTAGACTTAGCCTGTCCTTTGTAGGAGTAAGTTTCTTAGGGGCAAACCCCAATATTGAGGGTTCAGCCTATTGATTTGGTTGTCCTCATTGCTTGCAAGAATATCAGGAATTCTCCAAATGGGGAAGTTGAATTTTCCCCATTTCCCCAAGGGAACTTTGCAAATACCTCTTTATTCACTGTTCAAATCACTCTGGGATTTATTGGGGCATCACACTAACCTGGACAAACCTACAAAATCTCATGCCCTATTCAAGGTTCCCTGTACTTATGGTGTTCAATTAAACTGTCCATATATGATCTATTAGGAAATTCTGCCTCTTAGTTTTATTGTCTCACAAATTTATTCTTTTATAGATCTAATTAAGAAATTAACATTAAACTGAAAGGCATTTGAAGTTCAAGTTTGTTTTCTAATTGCACAAAAGCTGCACAATACCACTGAATATATTTCTTCATAGTAAAGGAGAGAAATCGGAATGCCCAGCTATCTTTTGCTTAAGTATTAAAAAATAGTAATTAACCTATTGTCAGCTTTAATATGCAGAGCCAGAAATGGGAAAGAAATTTGTATTTCCATATATTTGGGGAAGAATAGCTTTAACTAACATAATAGTATGCTTTTAACTAATATACCAATAGGAATTTTAAAGATGCTTTTAACTAACATACTAAAAAGAATTATTTTAGCATGCAGATAACAAAACTGAAGTAGAATTAATAATATTTTACATCTCCATGGATGCTGTGCTGGTTCGAAATCTTTTGTGTACCCCAGAAAAGCCAAGTTCTTTCAGCCTCATTCAATATTTCTGGATTAGAGCTTTTTGATTATCCATGGAGATGTGAACCACCCAATTGTGGGTGGTAACTTTTGACCGGATGGTTTCCAGGGAGATGTGTCTCCACCCATTTAGGGTGGGGTTGCTTACTGGAGCCCTTTAAGAGGGAACCATTTTGTAAAAAGCTTAAGAGCCACAAGAGCCCACTCAGCCAGGGACCTTTGGAGATGAAGAAGGGAAATTCCCCCGGGGAAGCTTCATGAAACAAGAAACTTGGAGCAAAAGCTAACAGAGGTCTCCATGTTTGCCATGTGTTTTTTCAGTTAAGAGAGAAACCCTGAACTTCATTGGTCTTCTTGAACCAAAATATCTTTCCCTGGATGCCTTGGATTAGACATTTCTACAGTCTTGTTTTAATTTGGACATTTTCATGCCCTTGAACTATAAATGTGCAACTTAATAATTCCCCCTTTTTAAATGCTGTTCCATTTCTGGTATATCGCATTCCAGCAGCTTGCAAACTAGAACAGATGCCATGAAGAAAATGAAAGAAATAAAAATTGTTCCTGCTTTTAAGAAACTAACAGTATACAAGAGTAAAAACAGGGAACAAGGGGTTAATAGTGAGGTACGCAGGGAGCCCTGAAAAGGCAAGAGTTTCAGAGAACTTGCAGAAAGGGACATTCAATCAAGAACAAATGTAAAATTGCAGTATGGACTTGTATAAAAGATGTGGGGAGGATTAAAGTCTTGGATGAACTTGGCCTTGCCAGTATAAGTTAAAGACAACTGAAAGAACTCTGTAATCTAAATTTAGACTAAGAAAAAGAACAAGGAAGATGTAGGCATGACGCTCAGGGCAGATCGTGTAATACTGACAGATGATAAAACAAAATTGCTATTTCGTTTTAATCTCTCTTATGAGGAGACATCCTCAAGCTAGAAAATACTCTCTACCAAAAAGAATGGCACATGGGACTATGTCTTGATTTAATCCCTTATTTGTACAGGATTGGGAAGACTGAAAATGTTCTCTATTTGAGACTAGACATACCTTCTTGAGTGGAACCAAAGGGAAATATCAAAGTATGAGAGAGGTAGAGGAGGAGGTGCTCGAGAGACAGACTCAGGTATAGATTCCTAGAGAAAGGTCAGGTTTTCATTTCTAAAAAGCCCATTGTCCAAAGGAAACAATAAAACCATATGGCAATGCCAAAAATTGTTGGAGGTGGGACCAGAGACAAGGTAATAAAGAATGGAGACTATAATTAATATTCATGTACCAGGAACTATCCTAGATATTTAATATAGCTAATCTCTACAACAACCTTAATGAGGGTGGTTTTGTGATCTTTGGGCTTTTCTAATATGGAAGGCAAGGCTTAACTTGTCCAAGGTTATACAGCTAGCAAGAAGAGCAGGTGAGATTTGAACCCAGAACTGTATGACTTCTAGACCATCTCTTCCCTCTCTATGCTGAGGGGGCATGATAGCATGGAATCCAAGGGAAAATAAAACCAAGAATTCAGGCCATCCATTGGCATCAGGGAAAGCTTCTGAGCAGGTATTAGGGGCTCTGTCATTGAACTGGATGAGGATGTAAGGGAAGGAGAATGGCAAGGATAAATTTAGGTACTAGGCCAAAGTGGCCTTGGATATATCCAAAGAATTACCCAAGGACAGAAGGCTCAGAATTAGAAGTACAATTCAAGAAAGTGTGATGTGATGTTGAGCTGCTGAAGTACTTCTTGCGAAGATTCATAAAACATGGGAGAATGTTAAAGGGGAATCCCAGGATTATAATTGAGCAGAGGTCTAGAGAACAACCTACCAGACTGAAGGGGAGAACAGGAGTATATGAGTAAAGCTGGTGGAGGTTAACAAATAATGAAGTTCAAAAATATGTTTTTAAAATTTTTTTTAATGAAGTTCATAGATTGTTTAAAATGACCTTTTAATATTAGAAAGAAATTGAAGAGAGGGTGATATATATTGGAGAATTGGGGGACTAATAATGAACAAGCATGTAGGAAAATAAGAAGATAAAATATGCCTAACCTGAGACAAACTAAAGTAGTAAAATAAAGGATACAATCACATATACTACTTGGTTCCCATTTAAACTCTAGCTTTTGATTTAAACAAAAAATTGTAATATAAGTGTACTTAAAAATTGGAACAAGGAGAAAAAGGGGTGAGAGAATGGAAAGAGAATTAAACCCTCAATATCAGTAACTGTAAGTCACTAGGTAATGTCCAAAATTGATAAATTGAGAAATAGTTATATAGCTTTTTATTTAGATATATGGAATGAAACAACAGAAAAATGACTAGAAGAGTTCAAAGATATATCAGAACTTCATTCTTTTTGTGGCTGAATAATATTCCATTGCATATATATATGTATGTATATACACCATATCTTGTTATCCATTCATTAGTAGATGGACACTTGGGTTGCTTTCATCTTTTGGTAATTGTGAATAAGGACATTATAAACATCAGTGTGCAAATGTTTATCTGTTCAAGTCCCAGCTTTCAATATAAACCTTGAAGACATCATATTGAATGAAATAAGCCAAACACAAAGGGACGAATATTGTATGATCTCATTAATATGGAATAATTAGAATAAGCAGACTTATAGAGTCAGAATCTAGAATACAGGTTACCAGGGAATGGGGTGGGGGGAGGGAATAGGGAATTAATGCTCAAAATGTACAGAGTTTCTATTTGGGACGATGGGAAAGTTTTAGTAATGGATGATGGTAATAGCAGTACAACAATGTGAATGTAACTAACAGCACTGATTTATGTATTTTAATGTGTGGTTAAAGGAGAAATTTTTGGTTATATCACTGGAATAAAAAAAATTTTTTAATCTATAGAACTGTACTACACATTGAACCCTAACTTAAACCATGGACTATAGTTAGTTAATAGTACAATCATAAATTATAGCAAATGTATCACACTAATTAAAGTATTAATAATAGTGTATTATATGGGAATCCTGTATTTTATGGATTATTATTCTGTTAACCCATAACTTCTCTAAATGGCGAGAAAGGAGGAAGTGTTCAACTTCCCCAATTAGAGAATTTCTGATATTCTGATATTAGAGACAACCAAGTTAATAGACAGAGCCCTCAATCTTGGAGTTCATTCCTTTGGGACTTATTCCTGCAAAGGATAGGCTAGGCCTACTTAAAATTAGGCCTAAGAGTCACCCCTAGAGAACCTCTTTTGTTGCTCAGATGTGGTCTCTCTCTCTAAGCCAATATGGCAGGTGAGCTCACAGGCCTCCACCACCATGTGGCAAATGACTCCCAGGGGTGTAAATCTCCCTGGCAATGTAGGACAGAAGTCTCAGGATGAGCTGGGACCCGCCATTAAGGGATTGAGAGAGACTTCTTGACCAAAAGGGGGAAGAGAAAAATGATATAAAATAAAATTTCAGTGGCTGAGAAATTTCAAACAGAGTTGAGAGGTTATCCTGAAGGTTATTCATGTGCATTATATAAATACCCCTTTTTGGATTGTGGTGTAGTAGAGTGGCTAGAGGGAAGTACCTGAAATTGTTGAGCTGTGTTCCAGTAGCCTTGATTCTTGAAGATGATTGTATAACGATATTGCTTTCACAATGTGACTGTGTGATTGTGAAAACCTTGTATCTGATGCTCCTTTTATTTAGGGTATGGACAGATGAGTAAAAAATATGGATGGAGAATGAACAAATAATAGGGGGGACAAAGGTTAAAATAAATTGGGTAGATGGAAATACTAGTGGACAAAGAGAGGGAAGAAAGGGGTAAGGGGTATGGTATATATGAGTTTTTTCTTTTTTCTTCTTATTTCTTTTTCCAAAGTGATGCAAATGTTCTGAAAAATGATCATGGTGATGAGTGCACAACTATGTGACGATATTATGAGCCATTGATTGTAAACCATGTATGGAATATTTGTATGTTAAAATTATCAATAAAAATATTTTTTAAAAAGTGAAAATATATATATATATATGCTGGTACAACAAACTAGGAATTCTGTTGGTTCTAAGTTCAGTACTGATTTCCTCCTTATTAAGGAAGTGGTGCTAACCTTTAAGTAGTGGAGCTGTGAAAGGAATTTCTGTCCAGATCATTCAAGAACCTCTATTTTGAATGTTCTAAATTATTCTTGCCCTCTGTGTTTCCGTTCCTTACTTCAAAGTCCTTGATTCTTTTTCACACTAATGCTCCAGTGTGCTTTAGAAAGCAAGGCTTTTGTTGTTGTTGTTAACCCTGGAAGTGGCTGCAACTTCCCTCTCTCACCTCTGGGTCCACAGGCTCCATTAGTCCACATTCTTGTGCTCTGGGGGCCAAATTTTCTCAGTTTATAGGGACAAGGTTTCAAAGCTCCTCTGGTGGGAAGCTAAGAGTTCTTTGTGCTGAGAGCTCAAATTTTTAAATGGCCTCCCTTTGTACAAAGCCCCTTCCTTCTCTTTATTATATCATTGACATCAAGAGTGGCAAATTAGGACATTATTTACTTATACCATGCCCAATATTACATGGCACACAATATATAATACCTTAAAAAAGGAGGAGAGGGTGGGCCATGATGGCTCAGCAGGCAGAGTTCTTGCCTGCCATGCTGGAGACCCTGGTTTGATTCCCGGTGTCTGCCTATGCAAAAAAAGAGAGAAAAAAGGAGGAGATTCTTTAATTTGTAACTTTATGGGGACAACAAAAAGATCTGTTGGAATTAGCTGAATTTCAGCAAGATCTTTGATAAAACCTCATTGATTCTTCATGAACAAGGTGGAATAAAAAGGAATACACAGTGGAATGGATTCATGACTGATTGGGCAATGCTTCATAGAGAGTGTTGATTAATTAACTTCTCAGGAAGGCCTGCCACAGGGCTCTGTCCTTAACCTCATCCTTATCACCATGGTTAGTCATAACTTCAGTGTGGCTCTTGATAGCAAGTGATCAAAATCTTTATATAATCAGAGGTTGGAAAGGAAGGCTAATGTTAGGTGACAAAATTAGGATTCAAACAGATCTTAAAAGGTTAGAATCTGGACAGAGTCTAATCAAGATATGATTAGGATAAATATATATCCTATACAGAATTATCCCAAAGCAATTTCATAATTTTATGATGAGATGAAGAGTAGGGGCTGGGGAGCAAGCTATTCTACAGCAGGATATGTGAAAAAGAAATTAGAGGAAATTGTTTAAATATAAGATACATTCATGCATTATTTCTCTAATAAAAAATGTATCAATAATGTAATGAGAATGCCCCATCCCCCCAAACTTTATACATCTGGAAGAGGACAACTGAACTGCCAAAAAGTCTGGATCCATGTGATATGAGGAATGGGCAAAGGACCTAGGGTTGCTTAATCAGGTAAAAGAGAAAGGTCGGGGGAGGGCATTATTGTTTTCTATTTTAAGGGTTATCGTATAGAAAAGGAATTAGAATAGGACAAGGAAAGAAAATTAGATACCATGACTTGGATATGCAAAAAATCTTAACTTGATTTTGTATAACTTATCTCATTATGCTCCTGAGCTGCTATTGTCACCTTGGGGTTGAAGTGGGATTAAAGATGGTTTAAAATAGTCTCTTTCAAATATTAACATGGTAGCTCATGATTTCAATCCAGTCTGTTCTGGATGCTTCTCCTCTGCCTTCTTCAGTTCTTCTCCCCAAAGGCCAGCTAAGATCATGATAGGTGAAGGGACTCTGGGTCATCCTGAGTCTATGGAGAGATGTCCATAGCCTCCACCTGCAAGGTGGCACCACGTTGCCCTATACCATTGTAAATGAAGGGTTTCTCTAAACAGACTTGCTATTTTCTTGAGCAATACTCTGAGAAGCAAAGAACAAGCCCCCTGCTCTGGGATCCCTCAAACCAGTGACAGACACAAGTTTTGTGAAGTCTGAATCATATTCAATTGAGGCAACTGTCTAAGAAAGGAACACAAAACAATGAACACAAAATTAAGTATGAAAATGAGTATCTACCTAGAACGAGAAAAGAAATCCCAACAAATTATATATTTTCAAAACTGATGAGTATTAGAAGTGTTTTAGTTTGTGAGCTGCCAGAATGCAATATATCATAAATGGAATAGCTTTTAAAAGGGGAAATTTATTAAGTTGCTAGTTTACAGTTCTAAGGCTGTGAAAATGTCCAGATTAAAACAAGCCTATAAAAATGTCCAATCTAAGGAATCCAGAGAAAGATACCTTGGTTCAAGAAGGCCGATGATGTTCAGGATTTCTCTCTCAGCTGGAAAGGCACTTGGCAAGATCTGCTAGCTTTCTCTTCAATGACTTTCCCTGGGCTCTGTCCATTCTGGTGGCTCTGTCAGTTCTGGTGGCTCTCCTCATGGCTATAAAGCTTTCTCCAAAATAGTTCCCTCTTAAAGGGCTCCAGTAAGCAACCGCACCTTCAATGGGTGGAGACACATCTCCACGGAAACCATCTAATCAAAATTTATCACCCACAATTGGGTGGGACACATCTCCATAGAAACAATCAGAAAGGTCATACCCAGCAATATTGAATGAGGATTAAAGGAAATGGCTTTTCTGGAGTATGTAATAGCTTTAAACCAACATAACAAGTATCACAAAATCCATAAAAATCACATAATATTTTTGTTAATTCACAGCATGACACACTTTCATAATATATTTTTCCATTTATTTTCCTATATTTCCTACATTTACTACATACTCTTTGATTATACTTTAATATGACAAATATTGGAACAATACTTCTATAGAGAGCCTACAAAGCCTATTCAATCTTTCCCCTAGCCTCACTGATTAAATTTTTAAAACTCATTGTCTAGAAAAGTTTCTTTCAGTTCCACAACTCTTTAGTAGAAATGCCATATATATTCTTAGGATTGCTTTTGAATTTTGGAAATACTTTCACTTAGCTTCTTGCATATATGAACTATGAGACTTCAAGGCAATTTAAATTTTCTTGTACAGGGACTAATCTTAAATATTTTTATAACTGATGACACTCAATAACCAGTTTGTTATTTCTATGCCCATTGTAATGACATTATCAGTTTTTGTTACCTTACTTGATGTCAATATTTGAGTCATATTAGCAAATTAAAATCTTTTACCCATGTGTGGTATAATTCACTCCTCTTCTTTAATTGGATTTTTGAAAAGTCTAAGTCTATTCATTACTTCTATTTGAAGGGAATGATAGATGTTTCAACAATAATAGTAGGAGACTTCAATTCACCACTCTCCTCTATAGATAGAACAACCAGACAGATCAACAAGGAAATAGAGAAGTTAAATAACTTGACAAATGAATTATACCTAATAGACATATATAGGTCATTGCAGCCCAAAACACAAGGATATACATTCTTCTCTAGTGCTCGTGGAGCATTCTCCAGGGTAGATCATATGCTGGGGCACAAAATGGGTCTTTATAAATTTAAAAACATTGGAATTATTCAAAGCACTTTCTCTGATCACAATGGGATGAAACTGGATCTCACCAAAGAACAAGAACATTCTCAAATATATGGAGATTAAATAACACATTCTTAATTGATGAGTGGGTCAAAGAAGAAACTACTAGAGAAATCCTAGCTATCCTGAGACAAATGAAAATGAGAACACAACTTATCGGAACTTATGGGATATGGCAAAGGCCATGCTGAGAGGGAAATTTATTGCCCTAAATGCACAAATTAAAAAAACAAAAAAGATAAAAAATCGAGGACTTAAGAGTACATCTGGAGGAACTTGAGAAAGAACAGCAAACTAACCTCAAAGCAAATAGAAGAGAAATAACAAAGATTAAAGCAGAGACAGATGAACGGGAGAACAAAAGAACAATAGGAAGAATCAATAAAACCAGATGTTGGTTCTTTGAGAAAATCATTAAAATCAATGGGCCATTGCCTGCCCATGCAAAAAAAAAAAAAAAAAATTGATGGGCCACTAGCAAGACTGACAAAGAAAAAAAGAGAGGGGATGCAAATAAACAAAATCAGAAATCAGAAGGGGTGTGTCACCACAGACCCTGAAGAAATAAAAGAAATCATAAGACCATACTATGAACAACTATATGCTAACAAAATAGACAACTTAGATGAATTGGACAAATTCCTGGAAACACACAAACAAGCTACACTGACTCAGTAAGAAATAGAAGATCTCAACAAACCAACCACAAGTAAAGAGATTCAATCAGTCATCAAAAATCTTCCTACAAAGAAAAGCCCAGGGCCAGATGGCTTCACAGGGGAATTTTATCAAACATTCCAAAAATAACTAACACCAATCTTGCTCAAACTTTTCAAAGAAATTGAGCAAAAAGGAACTCTACCTAACTCATTTTATGAAGCTAATATCATTTTAATACCAAAACCAGGTAAAGATGCTATAAGAAAGGAAAACTACAGGCCAATCTCCCTAATGAACATAAATGCAAACATTCTCAACAAAATATTAGCAAATTGAATCCAACAACACATTAAAAGAATTATATACCATGACCAGGTGAGGTTTATACAAAAAATGCAAGGATGGTTCAATGCAAAAAGATCAATTAATGTAATACAGCACATTGAGAAATTGAAAGGGAAAAATCACATGATCATCTCGATTGATGCTGAAAAAGCATTAGACAAAATTCAACATCCTTTTCTGATAAAAACACTCCAAATGATAGTATTCAAAGACAACTACCTAAATATGATAAAGGGAATATATGAGAAGCTGAAAGCCAACATTCAGTTTCCATCAACTCAATGGAAAGAGACTGAAAGGTTTTGTCCTAAGATGAGAAATGAGATAAGGATGTCCAATGTCACCACTATTATTCAACATTGTGCTAGAAGTTCTTGCTAGAACAATCAAGAAGCACAAAGAAATAAAAAGCATCCAGATTGGAAAGGAAGAAGCAAAACTCTCATTATTTGCAGATGAAATGATACTATACTTGGAAGATTCTGAAAAATCTACAGCAAAGTTTTTTGAGCTAATAAACAAATGTAGCAAGGTGGCAGGATAAAAATTAATGTGCAAAAATCAGTAACATTTCTATACACAAGCAATGACCTAGCTGAGGAGAAGTTAAGAAAAAAAAATCCATTCAAAATAGCAATGAAAAGAATCAAGTACTTAAGAATGAACTTAACTAGGGATGTAAAGCTCTTGTACACAGAAAACTACATAACATTCCTAAAAGAAATCAAAGGAGATCTAAATAGGTGGAAAGACATTCCCTGCTCATGGATAGGAAGGCTAAATATAGTAAAGATGTCAATTTTCATGTAGATTGGAATGATTTCTAATTGTTTTGTTAATTCTTTTTTTAATTAATAAAAAAATGGGAAAAAAAAGATGTCAATTTTCACCAAATTGATCTACATATTCAATACAATGCCAATCAAAATTCCAACAACCTGCTTTGAAGACTTGGAAAAGCTAAGTACCAAATTCATCTGGGAGGGAAAGAGACCCCAAATAGCTAAAAGCATCCTTAAGAAGAAGATTGAAGTGGGAAGATTAACACTCCCTTCCTGATTTTAAAACCTATTATAAAGCCATAGTGGTCAAAACAGCATGGTACTGGCACAAAGATAGAAATACTGACCAATGGAATAGAATCAAGAGTGCAAAAAAAAGACCACCAACTGTATGGTCAACTGATTTTGACAAAGCCCCCAAATCCTCTGAATTGGGACAAAATAGTCTTTTCAATAATTGAGCATGGAAGAACTGGATATCAATAGCCAAAAGAACACAAAAATTAACTCAAAGTGGATCAAACACCTAAATAGAAGAACTAGCATCACAAAGCTTCTAGAAGAAAATGGAGGGAAACATCTTTAAGACTTAGTAATAGGAGGTAGCTTCCTAAACTTTGCACCCAAAGCACAAGCAACAAAAGAAAAAATAGATAAATGGGAACTCAAAACCAAATGCTTCTGTACCTCAAAAGACTTTGTCAAAAAGGTAAAGAGGCAGCCAACTCAATGGGAGAAAATATTTGGAAATCACATATCGGACAAAGGTTTGATTTCCTGTTTATACAAAGAAATCATACAAGTCAACAACAAAACAACAAACAACCCAATTATAAAATGGGCTAAAGGTATGAATAGGCATTTTTCTGAAGCGCAAACACAGATAGCTCAAAAGCACATGAAGAGATGTTCATTTTCATTGGCTATAAGGGAAATGCAGATCAAGACTAAAATGAGATACCACCGCACACCTATAAGAATGTCTGCTATTAAAAAAACCAGGAAACTATAAATGTTGGACAGAATGTGAAGAAACTGGGACACTTATTCACTACTGGTGGGAATGTATAATGGTGCAGCCACTATGGAAGACTGTTTGGCAGTTCCTTAGGAAACTAAATATCAGGTTGCCCTATGACCCAGCGATAGCACTGCTTGGTATATACCCAGAAGTGCTGAAAGCAATGACACAAACAGATATTTGCACACCGATGTTCATAGCAGCATTATTCACAATCACCAAAATATGGGAAAAAAACAAATGCCCATCAACAGATGAGTGAATCAACAAAATGTGGTATATACAAATGATGGAATATTATGCAGCAGTAAGATGAAATGACGTCCTGAAGCACACGACAAAATGGATAAGCCTTGAGGACATAATGCTAAGTGAAATAAGCCAGACACAAAAGGATAGATACTGTATGATTCTGCTTTTATGACCAGCATAAAGGTATAATCAAAGGCTTATAATACAGAATATAGGAAACTTAGAGATACATAGAAACTAGAGATGGGTGAACCATTATCTAATGAGGTTGAACTCCAATATAAGGGAATAGATAGGAGTGAAGGTGGTTCTCTAGTGGGTCTATAAGTAATATTACCATATTGAAGATGAATAAGATTGAAAGGGGTTGTATAGACCTATGTGTCCCACTGATTAACATTAGAAATATTATAGTTCTTGCAAGAATTACTTCAAAGATATGATTCATGTGCAATGAATGTTAAAGTCCAGGGTACAGGGGGAAAACTGCTATAGCATGCTATGGTCTATGTTCACAAGGAAAACATCAGCACTACCACAGCAACAGCAGAGGTAAATAATGGGGGGAGGGACAAGAGTTAAGAGGAGGTTTAGATTTCCTATTTGGCGAGGGTATGTTTATTGGTTATTGGTTTCCTTTCTCTTGAGAACAAGAATTGTTCCCAAATTGAGAATATTGATGGACTGTGGACTTTGGGCACTATACATGGTGCCTGATGAATGCAGGTGGCTGAAAGATGCATTAACTGAGAAATAGATTGGTGAATGCTTATGAACGAAGTTCTGCTGCTACAAAAAGGAACAAAGTTGTGACACATGCAATGATGTGAATGAACATGTGGGACATTTGTATATATCTGTATATCCTGATATTTAGAGATAAGAACAAATCCAATCAGGTTGAGGTTAAAGTAATTCAGAACACAGGGTTAAGGAAGACAGTATCTATATTTTAGAACCACACATACTCTTTGAGACCAAAGGAAGAAAGGTTTATTTGGTCTGGAACTGTAATGTTCTATAGCACATAATCTAACTCAACCTAGTATAGCTCATTTGAACAATTGAAACACAGGGAGCCCAGAACAAGAAAGAGGTCCTTTAATCCTGTATATATTTTTGTAATGTCTGGATACATCCAAGAGTACATTAAGCAGATAATCAAAAAGTATTGGCAAACTCCCTTGAGGGATGGGGGGAAAGAATATGGAACTATTAAGCCTTAACATCAGGGAATCCCCTGATACTATATCAAACTATAGGGACACCCAAATCAATAGACCATGCCCTCAATCCTGAGACCTACTCTTGTGAAGCTTATGTAGGTAGTGGAGAAGCTTAGACTACCTATAGGCATGCCTAAGAGTTACTTCTGGAGGATCTCTTTTGTTGCTCAGATGTGGCCTTACTCTCTTTAAGCCTAACTCTGCAAGAGAAATCATTGCCTTCCCCCCTACATGGGACGTGACATCCAGGGGTGAAAGTCTCCCTGGCGACATGGGAGATGACTCCAAGGAATGAATTGGCCCTGACATCATGGGATAAACAATTCCATTCTGACCAAAAGGGGGAAAGGAAGCATAACAAAGTATCAGTGGGAGAGAGTCCAAATAGAGTCAGGAGGCTCCTCTGGAGGTTGCTCTTATGCAAGCTTCAATTAGAAGCTACCTATCATAACCTGCCAAACCCCAACGAGGACCATTCCAGCCAATTCTGAAGAACACCTATGGCAATATATAAAATTCCACAAGAGTTCCATGCACTAGGGTAACGTTCCAGAAACATACAACTTCCAGCTGGGCCCCCGGTCCAGATAAGCCCCGAAATCTAGAGGGCTCATCCTCTGCAGAACATCAGATAGTTCCATCTCCCTACCCCATATTAGTGACAGACCCTTCCAATATGAAAAATTTAGAATGGCCACAGCCCAAACACCCCTAAAGAGGGGGATGGAAAGATCAAAGGTGATGGTAGAGTTATACAGTGAAGATAGGATTTAACAAATGAATATGAATGCTGAATCATTAAATTGATATCTCTTTTGGTCTCCACTATCTTAGAGCAGCTAGAAGTAAAAATCTAAAATTCTGGAATTGTAACCCATGTCAAACTCTGAAATCTGTTCTACACCTAATTGTGGTGCTGTGCTTTGAAATTTGTTGCTTTTTTGTATATATGTTATTTTTCACAAAAAAAGAATGAAAAAAGTCAACTGTAATGATTTAAAAATATTTAAGCCTTCTAGCCTCTTATTTTCTGGAGTAGCTAGAAGGAAAAATATGAGAGGATTGTATGGTAGCCCATGACAAGCTCTGGGTTCTATACTGTAACTACTTGTTGAAGAGTGCTCTGAAAAGCATTGCTTTTTGTTTCTTTGCTTTGTATATATGTTATACTGTACAATAAAGAAGTTAAAAAAAAAAGACTCCATTCCATCCAGGGTAGACAGCCTTTAGAATCTTCCCAATGATACCTACCTCCTGATGCTCATGGCTTTGTGCAATACCCTTCCTTTAGGGGGAACTGGACCTAGAGACTTGCTTCAAACTAAGAGCGCACAGCAAAAGTTATGGGATGCCACTGTGGCTTCCATTTTGCTTGCCTTCTCTTCCTTTTATACTTGTTCATTATGATGGAAGCTGCTGCCATGTTGTGAGCTGTCCTAGAGAGAGGTCCAAATGGCAAGGAACTTCTGGAGGTCTGCAGCCAACAACAAATGAGGACCTGATATCCTCTATGCAGCAACCCATGTGAAACTGAAGCAGGTCAACAAGCACTTGAGTGATCTTGGAAGAGAAACTTCCCCAAATCAAGCCTTGAGACACTTGATTGCAGCCTTGTGAGATACGCTCAACCAGAAGACCTAGATAAGCCACATCCAGATTCCTGACAGATTTCTCTGTATATTCCCACTGGCCCTCAGTTGCTCCTACCCAGGATTAATTCCAGGGCTGAGTAGAGAGTTGGAAGTGGATGGACAGTGAGAGTACTTGCATCTGACATGCTTCTGCTGTGACCTGTTCTCATGATTACTCAGGTAGAATCTCATAACATACACTGCAAAAAAAATTATTCTATAGAGATTTATATAGAGTAGGGATCAAAACTTGGTTGCATATTTGGAAGCTACAGGGAGGCAGATTGGCAGATTCTGTGTGTATGTGTGGTTCATTTTTTTTAAACTTTTTAAGAAAAGTTATGGGTTTACAGAGAAATCATGCTAAAAATACAGGATTCCAACATACCTTGCATTAGTATGGAACATTTGTTACAATTGATTATGGCACATTTTTATAACTGTACTATTAATTAAGGCTGTGGTTTAATTTAGGGTTCACTGTTTATGAGGTGTATTTCCATGGATTTTTTAAAAAAATTATATTCTGTTACCATACAATCTAACATTTCCCCCTTTTAATCATATTCAGATATAAATTTCAATGTTATTACATTCACAGTGTTGTGCTACCATCGCTGCCACCCATTACTAAAATTTTTCCATCATTCCAAACAGGAACCCTGTACATTTTAAACCTTAACTTCCCAGTCCTTATCCCCAATCCATCCCCTGGTAACCTATATTCTAGATTCTGACTCTATGAGTTTGTTTATTCTAATAGTTTCAAAAGCAATGAGATCATAAAATATTTGTCCTGTTGTGTCTGGGTGAGTTCACCTAACCTGTTGTCTTCAAGGTTATTCATGTTCTCGCATGTATCAGGACTTCATTCTTTTTTATGGCTAATGATATTCCATTGTATGTATATACCCTATTTTATTTATCCATTCATCAGATGATGGTCACTTGGGTTGTTTTCATCTTTTGGCAATTGAGAATAATGCTGCTATGAACATTGGTGTGCAAATAATTGTTCAAGTCTGCTTTCAATTCTTTTGAGTATATAACTAGTAGTGGGATTGACAGGTCATGTGGGAGTTCTGTACTCTATACAGTGTAAAACTTGTTGCCTAACACAAGGTCCTGAAGATGCTTCCCTACATTTTCCTCAAGGAGTTTGATAGTTCTACCTCTTATATTAAGATCTTCAATCCATTTTTGGTTGATTTTAGTATATGGTGTGAGGGAGGGGTCCTCCTTCTTTTCTTTACAAATAGAGATCCAGCTTTCCCAGCACCATGTGTTGAAGAGACTATTCTTTTACAATTGAGTGTTTTTTCCACCTTATCAAAAATCAGTTGGCCAATGGTACTGCTACAAAAAGGAATGAAATTGTGAGGCATGCAATGATGTGAATGAACCTGTGGGACATTTGATAAAGCAAAATAAGCCAGAAACACAAGAGCACATATTGTAAGATCTCATTTAGAAACTAGTTATAAGAAAACGGGGCCTAGATTGTTAGCTCTTATAGCAGTCACATTTAGTCAAGAGTGGTAACTGATATTTCTAGATTTTGAGGGGCTGTTTTATATATGTATAATCTGGCATTTAGAGATAAGAATGAAGCTGACTGGGTCACAGGATTAAGGTAATTTAATACAGGGGTAAGGAAGACATTGCCTGTACTTTAGAGCTCCACCTACCCTTTGAGACAAAAGGAAGAAAGTTTTATTATGTCCAGAACCAAAATTTTCTGTAGCACATAATCTAACTCAACCTGTCTGGATAGATCATTTAAACAATCCAAACACAGGGAGCCTAGAATAAGAAGAGCCTTTAATCCTGTATAATGTAAATGTAATGCCTGGATAGATCCCAGATACAGTAAACAATCAAAAAGTATTGGAAAACTCCCTTGAAGGATGGGAGAAAAATTATGGAACTAACAAACTTTACCACCAGAGAAATCCTAGATTCTGTGCTAAACGTTATGGACACCCATATCAATAGGACAAGAACTTGATCTTGAGGTTTGCTCTTGTGAGGCTTATGTATGTAGCAGAGAAGCTTAGGCTACCTATAGGTATGCCTAAGATTCACCTCTGGAGGACCACTTTTGTTGCTCAGATGTGGCCTTTCTCTCTCTAAGCCCAGCTCTGCATGTGAAACCATTGCCCTCCCTCCTATGTGGCATATGACACCCAGGGATGAAAGTCTTTTGACAGTGTGAGGATGACCCCCAGGGATGAGCCTGGCCCTGGCACTGTGGGATTAACAATGCCATCCAAATAGAGTTGACAGGCAACACTGCAGGTCACTCTTATGCATGCTTCATTTAGACATTGCTACCTATCATAACTTAACAAACCCCAACCAAAACCATTCCTGCCAATCATAAAGAACATCTAGGGCATCCATAAGATTCTACAAAGGTTCCATGCACTAGGGTAACTTTCCAAAACCTACAACCTCCATATGGGTCCCTGGACCAGATAAATCCTGAAATGCAGAGGGGCTAGCCCTTCAAGAACATCAACTAGTTTCATCCCCCTATCCCATATTATCACCAGCCCCTTCCAACATGAAACAGTTGGAATGGGCAAAGCCTAAATACCCCTAAAGAGTGGGAGAAAGATAACAGATGATGGTGGAGTAAGACAGAGAAGGTCTGGTTTAACAAATGAGTATGAGTGCTGAATGATTATACTGTTATTTATTTTAGCTTCCAGGACCTTAGAACAACTAGAAATAAAAGCCTAAAATTTTGGAATTGTAACCCATGCCAAACTCTGAAATCTGTCCTACAACTAATTGTGGTGATGTACTTTGAAATTTATTGCTTTTAGGTATATATGTTATTTAAAGAGATGGGGGAGTATAACAGAGGAGATAGGATTTAAAAAACAAGAATCACTGCTGAGTCATTATTGATATTTCTGTTGTTCCCCAGTGTCTTGGAGTAGCTAGAAGAAAAAACAAAAAAATGTGTAACTGAAACTCATGCGAAACTTTAAAATCTGTTCTATAACTAATTGTTAAAATGTACTTGGAAATTTATTGGGGTTTTTTTTGTGTACATGTTATATTTCACAATGAAAAAAATTTTTTAAAATCATTTGGCCATAAATGTGAAGGTTGATTTCTAAGCTCTCAATTTATTCCCATTGGCCTATATGTGTGTCCTTGTGCCAGTACCATGGTGTTTTGATTACTGCAGCTTTGTAATAAGTTTTAAGATTGTTAAGTGTGAGTCTTCCAACTTTATTCATCTTTTTCAAGATGGCTTTGGCTATTCAGGGCCCCTTACCCTTACATACAAATTTGATTATTGGCTTTTCCATTTCTGCAAAGAAGGTTGTTGGAATTTTGATTGGAATTTCATTGAATCTAAAAATTTCTTCAGGTAGTATTGACATCTTGGCAATATTTAGTCTTCCAATCCATGAACATGGATGTCATTGCATTTATTTAGCTCTTCTTTTAGTAATGTTTTGTAGTTTTCTGTGTACAAGTCCTTTACTTCTTTGGTTAGATTTATTCACAGATATTGAATTCTTTTATTTGCTGTTGTGAATGGAACTTTTTCTTGATTTCCTCTTCCAATTGTTCATTGTTTATATACAGAAACTCTATTAATTTGGGGGTATTGATCTTGTACCCTGCTACTTTGCTGAATTCATTTATTAGTTCTAAGAGCTTTGTTTTGATTTTCATATGCCCTTTAGCACATTGAGAAAGTTTCCTTCTATTGCTAGTGTTCTAAGTGTTTTTTATCAAGAAAGGGTGCTGTATTTTATGAAATGCCTTTTTTGCATCAATTCAGATGACCATGCGTGGTTTAGCTTTCATTTTGTTGATGTGGTGTATTACATGAATTGATTTTCTTATGTTGATTCAACCATGCATCCCAGGGATAAATCCCACTTGATTATGGTTTATAATTCTTTTAATATACTGTTGGATTTCATTCACTGGTGTTTTGTTGAGGGTTTTTACATCACTATTCATAAAAGATATTGGTCTGTAGTTTTCTTTTCTTGTGCTATCTTTATCCAGCTCTGGAATGAAGGTAATGATGGCTTCATAGACTGAATTAGGGAGTGTTCCCTGCTCTTCAATTTTTTTTTGGGGGGGGGGGGGAAGGGTTTGAGCAGAATTGAAGTTAAGTCTTTGTGGTAGTTAGATTCAGTTGTCAATTTGGCCAAGGTGTTGTACCTGTTTGTCTGGTTGGGCAAGTGAGGACATTTCATAGAATTGGATCATGATCACCTCAGCTACAACCACAGCTGATTACATTTGTAATCAGCCAAAGGGGAGTGTCTTTTGCAATGAGTGATGCCTAATCTAATCACCAGAAACATTTTAAGGAGAATTCAGAAGAGACAGGCTCTCTTCCTGCTTCAGCTGGCAAGCCTCTCCCGTGGCTCCTGAGTTCGTCCAGACTCTCCATCGGAGTCGTCAGCTTCACAGCCTGCCCTGCAGATTTTGGACTCTGCATTCCCGCGCTCATGTGAGACACTTATACATTTTATATTTGCAAGTGTTCTCTGTTGATTCTGTTTCTCTAGAGAACCCTAACTCTCCCATAGCCAGGATCCATGGGTCCAGGAAACAAGGGGTGGAAAAGAGGTATAGAGATGTTGGTTGGTTGTTGTTAGATACACTGGCTACATTAACGAGTGAAAGGGATGGGCTTAAGGGTTCAAACGAGAAGTTTAAGCGCCATCTGACAGATGTAGATGTTTCTATGAGTATCCTGAAGGAAAGTCTTATTTCCTGTAGCCGTAGACTTGAGATCTCTGAAAATCAGACTCAGAATTTTATTGTTAGAGTAGCAACTTTACAATGTAAACTGAAAGCTCAATCTTGCATAGTGTCTGCCATTAAAGTGAGGGCATTGATTAGAAAGGAGTGGGACCCTGAAAAATGGAATGGTGACATATGGATTGATAATGATGTCGGGGGTGAGGTTGAAACCCTAGATCATACTGAGTCTTCTCTAGATAACCCTGTAATAGTTTGCCCTGAGGACATAACTACCCCACCTCCAGCCTGCCTTGAGGAGTTGGCCACTCAACCTCCTCCTGAAAGGATTAGCTCTAGAGTGATTAATCCTGTTTCACCAGATGAAACTGCAAATGAAGGTCCTAAAGCAAATGGCTTAGAAGATATTTCGAATTCTTTTCATGACCCACCCCTCATTCTTCCAGACCTATAACTAGACTAAAATCCCAACAGGCCCCTAAAGGTGAGGTACAAAGTATCACATATGAGGAGGTACATTATACTTCAAAAGAACTGTGTGAGTTTTCCGATTTATATAGACAGAAATCAGGGGAATATGTGTGGCAATGGATTTTAAGGGTGTGGGATAATGGTGGGAGGAATGTAAGGTTGGATCAGGCTGAATTTATTGATATGGCCCCACCCGTTTACATGGAGAGGGTGAGTTTACCCTGAAGGGCAGAGGATGAGTTTCCCATATCGTTGCAGTGCAAGAGATGTGCCTCCTCAGGCCTTGGAGAAGGTACAGTATGCTCCTTGGGGAACTGGGGAGAGCCTGGCTGCCACCACATGGAGGGGTTGAGCGTGTGTCCCGGAAATGGCAGAGAGCCCAGGGGTGGCCCTGATGCCTGGAGAGAGTGGAGCCAAGAAAAAGGAGTCTCCTCAATGTTCCCCAAGGTTGACTTGGGAACAGGCGGGCCACTGCATAAGCCCTTGGAAAGGGTGGGACTGCCACTTTCTAAAGCCAAAGGATAAATGACTTTTGGACTTTGAAATCCCATGGTTTGCCCTGCAGGTTTTACATCTGTGTTTCTTCCAATTTATCCCTATGGAAATGAGAATCTGTATCCTGTGAATATCCTCCTTTGCATATTGGCACCAGACAATTTGTTTTGAGATTCACAGGTCCACAGCCAGAAGAGAATTTTTTGCACCTTAATATTGTTTAAGGTGATGCATGTAGTTGCCAAATTGACAAGGGGTGGACATGTGGTAGTTAGATTCAGTCGTCAACTTGGCCAGGTAAAGGCACCTAGTTTTGTTGCTGTGGACATGAGCCAATGGTACGTGAACCTCACCTGTTGCTGATTTACATCTGCAGTCAGCTAGGAGGTGTGCCTGCTGTAATGAATGACGTTTGACTTAATTGGCTGGTGCTTAAATGAGAGAGCACAACGTAGCACAGCCTAAGCAGCTTGGCATACCTCATCTCAGCACTTGTAGCTCAGCCCAGGCCTTTGGAGATGCAGAAAGGGATCACCCCGGGGAAAGTTGTTGGAACCCAGAGGCCTCGAGAGAAGGCCTGCAGAAATTATCCTGAGCCTTTCCACGTAAGAAAGAACCTCAGATGAAAGTTAGCTGCCTTTCCTCTGAGGAACTAATGAAATAAATCCCCTTTTATAAAAAGCCAATCCATCTCTGGTGTGTTGCATTCTGGCAGCTGCAAACTAAAACAGTCTTCTTGGAATATTTGGTAAAAGTCATATGATCCTGGACTTTTCTTTCTTGGAGGGTTTTGATAACTGATTCAATCTTTTTATTAGCCATTATTTTGTTGAGATCTTCTATTTCTTCTTGAGTCAATGTAGATAATTCGTGTCTTTCTAAGAATTTGTCCAGTTCACCTAGATTATCTAATTTATTGGCATACAGTTGTTCCTGGTATCCTTTTATAGTCCTTTTTATTTCAGAGAGGTTGGTAGTAATGCCCCTCTTTTCATTTCTCTCTTTCATTATTTATAATCTCTCTCTTTTATTCTTTGTCAGTCTAACTAAATGTTTGTTGATTTTATTCATCTTTTCAAAGGTCCAACTTTTGGTTTTGTTGATTCTCTCTGGTTTTTGTTTGTTTGTTTTATTTTCTACTCCATTTTTCTCTGCTTTAATCTTTGTTATTTCCTTCTTTCTGTTCGCTTGGTTTTAGTTTGCTTTTCTATTTCTAGTTCTTCAGGTTCAGTCTCTGATTTGAAGTCTTTCTCTTTTCTTAACTAAATATGTAGCTATAAATTTCCCAGTCAGCACTGCCTTCACTACATCCCATAAGTTTTTGTATCTTGTATTTTAATTTTCATTCATCTCAAGATATTTCCTAATTTTGCTTTTGATTTCCTCTTCAACTCATTGATTGTTAAGAGCATATTAATTTCCACATATTTGTGAATTTTCCATTTCTACCTCTATTACTGTTTTCTAGCTTCATTCAATTGTGGTTGAGAATATGCATTTTACAATTTCAATATTTTTTAATTTATTGAGACTTATTTTGTGACCCAACATATGGTTTATCCTTGAGACTGATACATGTCCATTCAAGAAGAAAATGTATCCTGTTTTTGTTTGGTACCATGTTTTATATGTCTGTTAAGTCTAGCTGGTTTAGTATATCATCCAAATCCTTTACTTCCTTATTGCTCTTCTGATAGATGTTTCATCCATTATTGAGAGTGGTATGTTAATGCCTCCCATTATGAATGTAGAGTCATTAATTTCTCCCTTCAAATCTGTTAGCATTTAGTTCATATATTTGGGGGCTCTGCTGTTAGATGCATATATATTTATAATTGTTATATCTTCCTATTGAATTATCCCCTTTATCAGTATATACTGTCCATCTTTGTCCATAGTAACTATTTTTGATGATATATGTATAACTACTGCAGTTCTCTTTTGGTTACTACTTGCATGGTAATTTTTTTCCATCACTTCACCCTCATCCTACTTGTATCTTTGACTTTAATGTCTCTTGCAGATAGCATATAGTTGTTATGCAAGACATGGCCATGCTTTTTTTTATCCATATTGCCAATCTCTGCCTTTTGAATGGAGAGTTTAATCCATTTACATTTAAAGTCACTACTGATAATACAGAACTATTCTGTGATTTTGCTATTTTGTTTTTTTAAGTCTTATACTTTTTTGTCCCTCATTTCTGTTAAAGCCAACTTTTATCTTTATTTGCTTTTTTTTGTGTGTTGTACCATATAGTGAGACTTCTTATTTCTATCTCCATATATTTTTCATCTATTTTCCTTGTGGATATCATGGGGTTATCACTTAATGTCTTAAATATATAACAATCATATTTAGTTTGATGCCAACTTAACTTCAATAGCATGCACATATACTTTTCCTATACCCCTTTATCCCTCCACCATTTTTTTGGTACTTGTTATTACTTATATCTTTGGACACTGTATATCTTAAAACCTAGCTTTATCATTACTTTTTATGCATTTCCATTTTAGCACCTGTTGTGGTCAGGTTCTTACGTCAACTTGGCCAGGTAGTGGTGCCAGGTCATCTGGTTGGGCAAGCACTGGCCTGTCTGTTTTTATGAGGACATTTCATGGACTTAAATCGTGATTACACTGGATGCATCACAGCTGACTGCATTTGTAATCAGCTAAGGGGAGTGTCTTCTGTAATGAGAGATGCTTAATCTAATCACTGGAAAGCTTTTAAGGAAGATTCAGAAGAGACAATCACTCTTCCTGCTTCAGCCAGCAAGCCTCTCCTGTGGAGTTCATCCAGACCCTTCATTGGAATCACCAGCTTCACAGTCTGCCCTATGAATTTTGTACTCTTCCATTCCCATGGTTGTTCACCAGCCTTTCCTGAGAGTTTGTTGAGCAACTTCATCAGAGTTACCAACTTGTGGCCTGCCCTACAGAGACCTTGGATCTTTATATCTCCACAGCTGTCCAGCCAGCCTCTCCTGACAGCTTGTTGAGGACCTTCATAGGAGTTACCAGCTTGCAGCCTGTCCTACAGACCTTGGACTCTACATTCCCATGGTTACATGAGACGCCTTTAAAAATTTTATATCTATGGATATCTCCCGCTAATTCTGTTTCTCTAGAGAACCCTAGCTAATACAGCACCTATAGGAAGTAAGAAGTTGAATTACATATCAAACAATACAACAATACCAGCATTTATAATTACCTAAATGGTTATCTTTACCACAGGTCTTTATTTCTTTATGCTGCTTTTAACCTTTGTCTAGTGTCTTTTTCATTCAATTGGAACAACTCCCTTTAGCATTGCTTGTAGGGCAGGTCTAGTGGTGATGAACTCCTTCAGCTTTTGATTATCTGAGAATGTCTTAACCATTCCCTCATTTTAAAAAGGAGTCTCACCAGATATAAAACTCTAGGCTGGCAGTGTTTTCCTTCAGCACTTTAAGTATTTCAACCCACTGTTTTCATATCTCCATGGTTTCTGATGAGAAATCAGCACTCAATCTAATTGGGACTCACTTGTGTGTAAGATGTTGCTTTTCTCTTGCAGCTCTCAGAACTCTCTCCCTGTTCTTTGCATTTGATAATGCAACCAATATAGGATGAGGTATATTTTTCTTCATGTTTATCCTGTTTGGTGTTCTCTGGAATTCTTGATGAGCATATTCACATCTTTTGATAAGCCTGAGAAGTTCTCTGTTATTATTTATTTGAATATTCCTTCTGCCCCCTTCTCTCTTTCTTCTCCTTCTAGGACTCCCATAATGCATATATTGGTGTACTTGATGGTGTCCCATAGCTGTGTCAGACTATTTTCTCCTTTAATGTTTCTTTTTTTTTTTCCTCCTTCTTAGCCTGACTCATTTCAAGTATGTTGTCCTCAAGCTCAATGATTCTTTCTTCTGCCAGCTACAATCTGCTCTTGAAACTCTCCTGAAAATTTTTCACTTCAGTTGTTGTAGTCTTCAATTCCTGTAAACCTGTTTGGTTGCTTTCAAATTTTTCTATCTCTTTACTTAGACTCTCATATTCTTCATTCATTACTTTTCTGATATCCTGAAGTTCTTCCCTGGCACTTTCCTTCATATCCTTAAGCATTTTTAAGATCATTTTTTAAAGGTTTTCTTCAGTATGTCCACATTCTCAACTTCTTCATTGATGTTCTCTGTATTTTTATCCTCTTCCTTTGTTTGGGCCATCATTTCCTGTTTCTTTTATACTTTTTTGTTGCAGACTGTACATTTAATACTTTCAAATGTTAACTCTGGGATTTACTTCCTGGGATGTCTGTTTCTTACTACCAGCTGGTAATAAGACAGGGATTTTCAGCCCTTCTATCAGGAAGGTCTACCCAAGGCAAATGTAGTGTGCAGGGTTTTCCCTGTCTTTCTGGGCTTCTGTCTTGTCCTGGGCTTTTGGTTCTTAGTTATTTTGCACTTACCCTGTTTATAGAAGCTTGGTTGTCCCCTCTATTTCCCAAGAGACAGACCTCCCTCTTCTGGGTATTTGACACTGGCTGGCCTTTGTTCCAAACTGACTGCTGCTGTGGTTTTTTGTATTCCTTTCCTTGTCTCATGCTGATTTTGCCTGGAGGGCAAATTCTGGGAGCAGGGTCACCTACAGAGGACTTTCTAAAGTCAGGGTTTTTTCCCCCCAAAACAGCCAGGTACCCAAGAAGGAGGGTGCAGACTGGCTCCAAAGTGCCCTGAGGAAGGAATCAGGAAGGGTTCAAAAAGCTTCTCTAGTGGCTCCCTGCAGCTGAGCTTTCCTGGCCTGCCCAGCAAATGCAGTACTTTAGCTAACTGTTGTTTGCAGTCCTGAGGGAAGTACTCTATCTCTAAATCTCCACTGCCTCCATCTCTGTCCAGAGAGGTTTGAAACAATGGCTGCCACTGCCTTTGTCTGCAGTAGGTTGAAATAATAGTTGCCCTCAGAGCCTGGACCCGATGATCAGAATTTGCTACTCAAAAGCCTTGATCAACAATTGGTAGTGTTCCACCCCTGTTCTTGTGGAAGAGGATTTTTATGTTCCTTTCTGTCATCAGCAGCTAGCCAAGGACTGCCACAATAGCATGGAATAGGTGCTGGTAGCCGCTGTGTGGAGAGAACAGTTTACTGTTCTTTACTGTAATTTATCTGCCTCTTCCTCCTGCTCTTCCCTGGAGGCTGTACAGTGTTCTTCTCGCCTGTGGAGTTTCAAAATAGTTGTTTTAGGCAGTTTTTTCCTGTTTAATAGTTGTTTTAGTGGAAGTACTGTGTCCTGGAGCTCTCTGCTCTGTCTTCTTCCCCAAAAGTCTCCAGGGAGGCACATTGTAATAAGATGTGAAGATGTGGAGATGAGATGTGAAGAGAATGCAGAGAACTAGGAACACTCATTTATTACTGGTGGCAATGTAAAATGGTGCAGCCATTGTGAAAGACAGTTTAGGGTCTGAAAATTAAGTATAGAAATACGATATGGCCTAGTAATCCCATTGTTAGGTATATACCTGAAAGAATTCAAAGCAGGGACTTGAACAAATATTTGTACTGATATTCATAGCAGCATTATTCACAATTGTCAAAACATGGAACAACCTAAGTGTCCATCAACTGATCAATGAATAAACAAAATGTGGTATATACATGCAATGGAATATTATTCAGCTGTAAAAAGAAATGAAGTATTGATGCATGCAAAAAAAGTTGAACTGCTTCCTATGGAAAAGATCTCCCCAACATCTAAGGCATTCAAACAGAACTTAGTTGTTAGAGAAGGGGTTGGGGAAGAGGCTGGAAAACTTACCCAAGGGTATTCACACATCAAATAAGGTTTTGAATTAGATGACCTTAGGGCCTATGTAACGTCATGTTCTTCAATCTTTTTTTTAGAATTGGAATGACAAATATGCCACTCAGCTACTCTTTTATTTTTAAAATGTGAAAATAAATCATAATTCAAAATACACTTCATAACAGGATAAGTAGTTTTCCTTTAAAACTTATCTGACAAAGATCTGAAATGACTGAAAGGCAAAACAAAAACAAAATTCCCCAAGCTCCAAGATTTTAAATTCAAGAAAAATGTTCCAGATCTCAGCATGAAATGATCTAAAATAGGCAATATAATTTTCACATCTCCTGGAAAAATACTGAGTCATATTGCCCACCCACATCTTACAAAAATAACAGAAATCCAATGATTCAAGCAAGATCTACTCTGTCATTGTCTGAAGCAAACACTTGAGTCATTCAGTAAAATTAGGAGCAAACTCCAAGCCAGTGACAAAAGTTTAAATTCCATGTTCCAAGGAAAATTTTGCAGTAAGGACTTCTTTCTAACTCCACACATACCCTTCATTGCACTCTGTGGTACCTAGGGGTTGGAAATTGCCACCTTCCGTGAGAACAACAAATATCACCTGCTGAACAAGCTGGGCAGTCATTCATTCAGGCAGAGCACAGCCAATAGTCCAGTGAGCAGTGATTAAGACTCATTTAGGCATCCTCAGGGTCAAGGCCAAGCAGCCAGGGACAAAGGATGGGAAAGGCCTCCCAGAGACCCACAGGATACCCAGGACAAATGGAGACCAGCCTGCCTCCACCCCCATAGGTCCCCTCCACCCCCAGAATTTCTTAGTCTCTTTTCTATTCTCAGAAGCAGCAGCCCAGCCCTCCACCTGTGGTTTTATAACCCCCTGCCCTTCCTCTTCCTTGCTAACCTTGTTCTTTCCTTTAATCCTCTCCCTTTCTTGTGCGTCTTTCATCTCCTGCTCCCCATGAACTCCTTTTCCTCTCTGCCTATGAGCCCAGGTTTCCCTTTGCATTGCCCAGCAGAGTATCTGATGGCAGAAACAGCTCAAGAAATGTTTGTCCTGGAGAGAATGGTCAACAAAAATAAAAGGAATTCTAAATAAGCTCTTCCAGAGCCTGTCACTCCAAAAGAAACTGACCTAGCTTTCCCTGTTCTTCCATGAGGCACTTCTGTGCTTCTATTTCGTCACTCTCCATCAACTCTCCAATCACCGGTACTTGGGGTTTGCACTACTAGGACACTATAGAAATGGCTCCTAAAATGTCACTTCATCCTCATTTCTGCTCAATATTTATAGCATTTGATAACAGTGATGACCCACCCACATAAAGAATTATTATTTTTCTCCTATGATACTCCTGGTTTTCCTCATAATTATACAAACTGTAATAGATTGAATTGTGTACCCCAGAAAAAAAATGTATTATTAATCTTAATCCATTCTTGAGAGTGTGAGCTCATTATAAACAAGACCTTCTTAAGATGTTCCTTTTAGTTGAGAAGTGGCCCAACTCAATGAGGTTGGCCTTTAATCCTACTGCTGGAAGCTTTATGAAGTGAAAACCATGGGGGCAAGAAGAAGCTGAAACAGAACCTGGAAGAGAAAGGAGATGATGTCACCAAGTGAAGGGAAAGCAAGGAACCCAAGGATCACCAACCAGCCAAAACACTACCAACCCCAGGAGAAAGCAAGTCTTCCAGCCTCTAAAAACTGAGCCAACAAATTCTTGTTAACCTAATCCCTTGAGTGTATTTGTCATGGCAGCCTGGAAACTAAAACACTAACTAACAATTGTACAGCCCTTCACTGCACCACCTTTTCCTTTTTGTTGACTTTGATGAATACCCAGGTCTCCTCCTCTACCCTCACAGGGCTCCCCCTTGAAACTCTTCAAGACTCTTACCTTGGTGCTGCCAACACCGAAATCTCCAGCTCCCCAACTGTTTTCACTGCCTCCAGGGCATTGTCTTCAATTTCACAAACCCTTCACACCAACCTCACAACCATCTTCTTTCCTCCCTTTCTGGCCTCAGCCATTTCACTTCCTTATTCTGTTGCTGTCATCACCCTTCTTCCAGTTGTGCAAGTATCAACCCTCCATTTCCTTTGGCTTCTGTGTAGGCCTTGTCACCCCCATTTGCAACACCCTTACACACACACACACACATACACACACACACCAAAAAAGAATAATAAATAGTTTTTACCAGGCCTTATGAATTCTTTCTTGAAAATTGTTTTCCCAATCCTCTCCCTCTGGCCTTTCTTATCACACACCTAAATTCTTGCAGCCCCTCTCCCAGACTATTTCCCAAATTTTAGCCACTCAGGCCTCCAGTTCAGCTCAAGGCATCTTCCCAAAGCGGTGCACTGATCCACTCTCCTCTGCTTGTGCAACTTCAGTAAACTCTCCATTATTCCATGAATAAGATTCTTTTCCTTAGCCAGATGTTCAAGCTCCCCCAGCACCAAAACAAGCAAACAAAAAACCAAAAACAAAATATAGCCCTATCCTAGTTTCTCTGCTTTCTAGTAGTGAGTCTTTGAGCAAATTGCTGAAATTCTCTGGGCCCCAGTTTCCTCATCTGCAAAATGGGACTGAATAATAATGATTTTAAGAAATAAATGAGGTAATGTATGTAAAGCAGCTAGAGCAGTACCTGACATAAAGTGATTGCTCTTTAAATAGTAGCTAGCATTATTTTCAACCTGTTTTACTACTGCTCCCATATGTGAATCTTGACCCTATAATCTAATTGACCTACTCAGGTTTTATCCCTTCTGTGCTTTACTTATGTGAGGTCTGTCCATATGAAATGCCCACCCCTCCCTTCATCTCTGTTGGTTGAAATCTCTTAAGGCCAAATTCAAATGCTACCTTCTCTGTGGTGCTCTATTTAATTTCTTCACCTAGAAGAGTTAATAGGGCCTTTTATCTAGTACTTTTCATCTTATGCCTAGTGTTATGGATTGTGAGTCTCTCTGTTCTTCCGGGTTGTCTTTGACCCTCAAGGACAGAGTCCACTAATCAATTCTTCTATTCCTACATCATATCTTCAACTCAGACATTGTGTTTTTCATCTCTGGGAGTTCAATTTGGGTCATTTTTATATCTTCCATTTCTCTATCATGCTTGTGTTTTTCTCCACCTTCTTGAACATGTGGAATATGTTTATAATAACTATTTTAACATTCATATCTACTAATTCTGTCATCTGTATCATTTCTGGGTCAGTTTCTACTAATTGTTTTTTCTCCTCATTATGGGTCATATTTTCCTGCTTTTTTGCATGTCTAGCAATTTTTGTTTGGATGCCATACATTGTAAATTTTACATTAGGCACCAGTTTTTGTATTTCTTTGAGTGGTTTTTTTTTTTTATCTTAGTTCTGTGATGCAGTTAAATTGTTTAGAAATAGCTTAATTGTTTTCAGGCTTACTTTTTTTTTGCATAGGCAGGCACTGGGAAATGAACCCAGGTTTCTGGCATGGCAGGTGAGAACTCTGCTACTGAGCCACCGTTGCCCACCCCAGGCTTACTTTTAAATTTTGTTCACCAGATTCAGAAGTGTTAGTCTAGTTTGGCCCCATTATTGAGGTAATACATTTTTGAGGACTCTACTCAATGCCCCATGTGTTAGAAAGTATTTCTTCTCTGGCTGGTAAGAACAGACACTATTCCCCACACTATGTGGTCTCCTGTGATTGTTCCTCCTGTTCTTTTCAAGTGACTGCTTTTCCAGTCTCAAGTGTTTTCCTCACACACATGCACAGACTAGTACTCAGTTGAAGACTTAAGAGGGACCGTCTGCATATGTCAGAGCTCTCTCTCTATTTGTGTGTAGCTTTCTCTTCTCCACTGTTCTGCCCTACAAGTTTCAGGCACCTTAGCCTCCATGAACTCTGAGGAATATCTCCTCAACTCAAGAACATCTTTGGGCTCCATTTGAGCACTTTCACCCTGCACCACAGACTGGAATCTCTCTCATGGAGCAAATTGTATGGTGCCCCTCATTTGTTTTCATTCTTTCGTGTATCATTGTCCTGCACTGCCTGTTGTACAATGTCTGAAAAGGTTGTTTCATTTATTTTGTCTGTTTTTATAATTGTTTCAATTGGGAGGGCAAATCTAGTCCCTATTTCTCCATTTTGACCAGAAGGAGAAGTCTATCTCTACATGATATTATGAAGATTGCTTTATTCATCTAAGTGATCAATATTTTAAAATAGCATTTTTATTTTCTGATTAAAAAAATAATATATTCTTCTCATAAGTGGCCCAAGGTGATCTCTGAAAATGGTTCATTATTCACTTGATGCAGAAAACCCCACAAAATAATGCAAATCAAGGAGAAGTTAAGCCTACTGATAATCATGCCTAAGAGTAACCCCCAAAGAAACTCTTTTGTGGCTCAGATGTGGCCTCTCTCTTTAAACCAATTCAGCAGGTGAACTTATTGCCTTACCCCCTAGATGGGGTATGACTGCCAGAGGTGTAAATCTCCCTGGCAATGTGGGACCTGACTCTTAGGGATGAGTCAGGACTCAGCATCATGGGAATGAGAAAGTCTTCTTGACCAAAAGGGGGAAGAGAGAAATGAGGCAAAATAAAATCTCTGTGACTGAGAGATTTCAAACAGAGTCGAGAGGTTATCCTGGGTTATTCTTATGCATTGTATAGATATCCCTTTTTAGTTTGTGGTGTATTGGAGCAGTTACAGTGGTTACCTGTGATACCGATGAACTGTGTTCCAGTAGCCTTGATTCCTGAAGAGGACTGTATCACTATATAGCTTTTGCAATGTGACCTTGTGATTATGAAAACCTTGTGTCTCATGCTCCTTTTATCCAGGGTATAGACAGATAAGTAAAAATAATGATGATGATGATAATAATAATTATAGAAAGATAAATAAATAATAGGGGGAAATAAAGGGTAAAATTTGGTATATTGAAATACTGTGTGTCAATGAGAGGGAGTGGTAAGGGTTATGGGATATATGAGTTCTTTTTCTGGAGTGATGCAAATGTTCTAAAAATAATCATGGTGAATAACACACAGCTATGTGATGATATTGTGGGCCACTGATTGTATAATATGGTTTGCCTGAACGTTCCCATTTGGAGAATTCCTGATGTTCTCATAAGCAGTGGGGACAACCAAATCAATAGGTCAAGCCCTCAATTTTGGGGTTTGCCCTATGAAACTTCTCCCTGCAAGAATAGGCTAAGCCTACTCAAAATTAAGCCTAAGAGTCACCCCCAGAGAACCTCTTTTGTTGCTCAGCTGTGACCTCTCTCTCTCTCTCAGCCAACATGGAAAGCGAACTCACTGCCCTCCCCCTCTACGTGAGACATGATTCTCAGGGGTGTAAACCTACCTGGCAATGTGGGACAGAAATCCTGGGATGAGCTGTGACTCTGCATCAAGGGATTGAGGAGGCCTTCTCGATCAAAAAGAGGAAGAGAGAAATGAGACAAAATAAAGTTTCAGTGGCTGAGAGATTTCAACTAGAGTCGAGAGGTTATCCAGGAAGTTATTCTTATAAGATATTCTCTATATTAGTGTGGCTAGAGGGAAGTACCTGAAACTGTAGTGCTGTGTTCCAGTAGCCATGTTTCTTGAAGATGATTGCATAATGATATAGCTTTCAAATGTGACTGTGTGATTATGAAAACCTGTGTCTGATGCTCCTTTTATCTATGATATGGACAGATGAGTGAAAAATATGGTAAAAAATAAATAATAGGGAGACAAAGGGTCAGATATACTGAGTAAATTGAAATACTAGTGGTCAATGAGAGGGAGGGGTAAGGGATATGGTATGTATGAGTTTTTTCTTTTTTCTTTTTTATTTCTTTTGCTGGAGAGATTCAAATGTTCAAAAAATTATCATGGTGATGAATATATAACTATGTGATGATATCGTGAGCCATTGATTGTAATCATGTCAAGAATGTTTGCATGTCAAGAATGTTTGTTTATTGTTTTCAATAAAAATAGCTTTAAAAAATAATATGGTTTGGGTGGTGTGACAGTGGCTCAGTGGCAGAGTTCTGGCTTGCCATGACCTGGGTTCTATTCCTGGTGCCTGCCCATAATTTAAAATAATAATAATAATAATATGGTTTGACTATATGTGTGGATATTTAAGATTTTTATTCTATAACTTAATAAAAACTTTTAAAAGGATAAAAGTAAGTGAATAATAGGAGGGAGATAAAGGGTAGATTGAAGTACTGTGGGTCAATGAGAGAGAGAGTAAGGGGTATGGGATGTATGAGTTCTTTTTCTTCTTTTTATTTCTTTTTCTGAAGTGATGCAAATGTTCTAAAAATGATCATGGTGAAGAACACACAACTATGTGATGATATTGTGAGCAACTGTTTGGCTGTATATGTGTAGATATATAAATATGCAAATAAAGAAGTTCAAATCTTCATGTTCACTTTAAGAACACCCAAGAAACTGCTCAGGCCATCAAGGTATGCATATTCAAAAAGCCACCAAGTATCTGAAAGATGTCACTTTACAGAAGAAATGTATGCCATTCCGTTGTTACAATGTTGGTGTTGGTAGATGTTCTAGTTTTCTAACTGCCAGAATACAATTTACCAGAGCGGAAAGGCTTTTAAAAAGGGAATTTATTAAGTTGCAAGTTTACAATTCTAAATTCATGAAAATGTCCAAATTAAAGCATAGCTACAGAAATGTCCAATCTAAGGCGTCAACAAGGGGTTACCTGCACTCAAGAAAGGTCGATGAAGTTCAGGGTTTCTCTCTCAACTGGAAAGGCACATGAGAACATGGTGATGCCTGCCAGCTGTCTCTCCAGGCTTCTTGTTTCATGAAGCTTCTCAGGGGGGCATTTTCCTTCCTCATCTCCAAAGGTCTCTGGCTGCCTGGGCTCTCGTGGTTCTTGTGGCTCTGAAGAACATTTCCAAAATGTTGCCTCCTTTAAAGGATTCCAATAAACTAATCAAGACCCACCTGGAATGGGTGGAGTCACCTCTCCCTCTAATCAAAGGTTAATACCCACAATTGAGTGAGTCACATATCTGTGGAGATAATCACATTTCTGACCTACAGTGCTCAATAGGGATTAAAAGAAATGGCTGCCTCCACAAGATGGATCAGAATGAAAACATGGCTTATCTAGGGTATTAATCCTTTCAAATCAGCACGGTAGTTGTGTGCCAAACAGCAGGGCTGGACACAGGACCAATGACCCAGAAAGAGTGCTGAATTGTTGTTGCACATGCTTAAAAATGCAGAAAGTAATGTGAATTTAAGAGTTGAGATATAGATTCTCTGGTCATTGAGCACATCCAGGTGAACAAAGCCCCTAAAATGCACCACAGGATTTACAGAGCTCATGGTCAGATTAGCATGTTAATGAGCTCCCCTTGCCACACTGAGATGATTCTTATTGAAAAAGAACTAGCAGAGGAGATTGCACAGAAGAAAAATTATCCCAGAAAAAACTGAGGAAGTAAAAATTTATGGCTTGAGAATAAATTCATCAAAAGAATAAATGCAAATTCAAATTAAAGAAAAAGTAATCTATGTTTATCACAGAAAACTTTTTAACTGCATAAAAATACAAAAGAAAACAAACCAGTCACGCATAATCTACCACTTTTTACTCTACAAGCTTCCTTTCTTCGTGAACATATTCCTCTCTTTATAAATATGTTTAATATTATCATTATTATTATGTAATCAGTAAACACTTCTGAATGAATACCAGTGAACTGGTGCTAAAGAACAGGGACCACACACACGAATTCTCTAAGAATAATCTTACTCATAAGTAGGAAAAAAAAATTACTTATCAGATGGACATAACTGCTTAGTAAGGAAGTCCCTTTTTTGGAAGGCTACTTAAGGAGTTTGCATAATCACAATCTAAATATAGAGCCCAAATCTGATCAGTTTTGGGAGTGTAGGTTGCCCTAAGTTGGCAGACCCCAAAGCCTCTCTTTATTTTTTTTTATCAATTTTTAAATTTTTTTAAAAATACGATAAGAAAGAAACACAAACATTCTTTTTTTTTTTTATTTTTTATTTTTTTTTTATTAATTAAAAAAAGAATTAACAAAACAATTAGAAATCATTCCAATCTACATGTACAATCAGTAATTCTTAATAACATCACATAGTTGCATATTCATCGTTTCTTAGTACATTTGCATCGATTTAGAAAAAGAAATAAAAAGACAACAGAATAAGAATTAAAACAATAATAGAAAGAGAAAAAAAAACAAAAAAAACAAAAACAAAAAACCTATACCTCACATGCAGCTTCATTCAGTGTTTTAACATAATTGCATTACAATTGGGTAGTATTGTGCTGTCCATTTCTGAGTTTTTATATCCAGTCCCGTTGTACAGTTTGTATCCCTTCATCTCCAATTATCCCTTCTCTCTTTTTTTTTTTTTTTAATTAACGGAAAAAAAGAAATTAACCCAACATTTAGAGATCATACCATTCTACACATGCAATCATTAATTCTTAACATCATCACATAGTTGCATGATCATCATTTCTTAGTACATTTGCATTGGTTTAGAAGAACTAGCAACATAACCGAAAAAGATATAGAATGTTAATATAGAGAAAAAAATAAAAGTAATAATAGTAAAATCAAAACAAAACAACACAAAACAAAACAAAAACCTATAGCTCAGATGCAGCTTCATTCAGTGTTTTAACATGATTACTTTACAATTAGGTATTATTGTGCTGTCCATTTTTGAGTTTTTGTATCTAGTCCTGTTGCACAGTCTGTATCCCTTCAGCTTCAATTACCCATTGTCTTACCCTGTTTCTAACTCCTGCTGAACTCTGTTACCAATGACATATTTCAAGTTTATTCTCGAATGTCCGTTCACATCAGTGGGACCATACAGTATTTGTCCTTTAGTTTTTGGCTGGATTCACTCAGCATAATATTCTCTAGGTCCATCCATGTTATTACATGGTTCATAAGTTTATCTTGTCTTAAAGCTGCATAATATTCCATCGTATGTATATACCACAGTTTGTTTAGCCACTCTTCTGTTGATGGAGATTTTGGCTGTTTCCATCTCTTTGCAATTGTAAATAATGCTGCTATAAACATTGGTGTGCAGAAACACAAACATTCTTAACATATCGTTCCGTTCTACATATATAACAGTAATCGACAATATCATCACATAGTTGCATATTCATCATCATGATCATTTCTTAGAACATTTTCATCAATTCAGAAAAAGAAATAAAAAGACAACAGAAAAAGAAATAAAATGAAAACTGAAAAGAGAAATTATACATACCATACCCCTTACCCCTCCCTTTCATTGGTCACTAGCATTTCAAACTAAATTTATTTTAACATTTGTTCCCCCTATTGTTTATTTTATTCCATATGTTCTACTCATCTGTTGACAAGGTAGATAAAAGGATCATCAGACACAAGGTTTTCACAATCACACAGTCACATTGTGAAAGCTATATCATTATTCAATCAGCATCAAGAAACATGACTGCTGGAACACAGCTCTACATTTTCAGGCAGTTCCCTCCAGCCTCTCCATTACTTCTTGGTTAATAAGGTGATATCTACTTAATGCATAAGAATAACCTCCAGGATAACCTCTCGACTCTGTTTAGAATCTCTCAGCCATTGACACTTTGTCTCATTTCACTCTTCCCCCTTTTGGTTGAGGTTTTCTCAATCCCTTGATGCTGAGTCTCAGCTCATTCTAGGGTTTTTCTCAATCCCTTGATGCTGAGTCTCAGCTTATTCTAGGATTTCTGTCCCACATTGCCAGGAAGGTCCACACCCCTGGGAGTCATATCCCACGTAGACAGGGGGAGGGTGGTGAGTTTGCTTGTTGTGTTGGCTGGAGAGAGAGGCCACATCTGAGCAACAAAAGAGGTTCTCTTGGGGGTGACTCTTAGGCCTAATTTTAAGTAGGCTTGACCTATCCTTTGTGGGGGTAAGTTTCATATGAACAAACACCAGACTGGGGGTTCAGCCTATAGCTTTGGTTGTCCACACTGCTTGAGAATATCAGGAATTCAACTTTGGGAGGTTGAATTTTCCCCCATTCTCACCATCCCCTGAAGGGGACTTTGCAAATACTTTTTTATTCACTGATAAAATCACTCTGGGATTTATCAGGGTATTACTCTGGACAAACCAACAAAATCTCATGTCCTACCCAAGGTTCCATGTACTTATGGTGTTCAATTAAGCTCTCTGCATAAGTTATATTAGGAAATGCACTAGTCAAAATATAAATTTTGTACCAAATAAACATTTTTTGCCCAAAGCCTCTCTTTTAAGAACAAATGTTACTCCTTGTCCAGGCAAGGAAAGTAGAGAGGGTGTCTGGTTGTAACTGAGTATAGTTTGTAATTGCTGATGGAAGGAGGGAAGAATAGGCCAGAGGGGTCACAGGTACCAAACTTTCCTATACCTGATGGAAAAAGGGCCATCCCAGGGTTTCCCGACTTCATAGATAAAATGTCCTTTAGTCCCTACTCCTTGTACCATGCTCACAGCAGGCAGACCATGAACATTTCTTGGAGCACTGAATGAAATACATGAATAATATAATAGAAAGTCTTCAAGAAGCCAGATCTTTTTCTGGAGAGCTTTATCTCTTCATGATGGCTTTACTTTAGAAAAGTATTTTGTTAGCTCTGCCTACCACTGGATCTGTGATATTTTGCACTCATTCCACAGGGACAGGATCCAATTAATTGGTTCACAGTAGCTGAAGTTTTTATCACCTTTTCAGTTGTCAATTGTCTGACCCTGAACAATTGTTTAGAGGACCAGGCTGGTGTCCTTTGACCCCTGCCATTGACCTTCAGCCTCTTAATTAATTTTGGTGGTTCTCTCACAGTAGTGGAGTGACAGGGTTAGGAAGGGTTTAAGTGTCTACCAAGCAGAAGAAATAGACAAACTATTCCTTTAATGAGAATCCAGTCAAAAGTCTAAAAATATATTACAACAAAATAACAGAGAAAGTAAGAGAGAGAAAACAACAGATCCTTCTTCTACATGGAACACCAGTGACCTGAGACTGGAGGCAGCCAAGCAGTCTCAGATCAAATAGGCTCAGCCAAACACAGGACAAAATCTTATATAGCAACAAGATCTCAGTTCCCACAGTCAGGGCTTAACCAAGAGCCCTGGATCCCTACTCTCTCTTCTTTGTCACCAAAGACCACCAGCAGCAGTCTATAGTATTTAAGAGCACAAGCTCTGGGAGGTCAGCAAGCATTCGGATCCCAGTGCCAGGACCTAACATGACCTCGGGCAAGAACCTCATCTGTACAAGCGGGGTTAAATCTAGTAACACCTACCTCATGAGGTTATTCTGACAATTGAATAAGGTAAAACTAAAGTATTTAAACTGTCTCTGTTGCTTAGTGAATCTCAATAAATGTTAGTGTGGTGGATTGAATTGCGTAACCCAGTTTAGACATGTAATTGATCCTGGTCCAGGTGGGTATGGATCCACTGTAAATAAGATCCTTTCAAGATACTACTTCGGTTAAGGTGTGACCCGACTGAATCAAATTGGTCTCTAATCCAAATTACTGGGGTACTTTATAAGCAGAATGAAAGTGAAACAGAGAGAGAAACCACAGGAGTAGCCAGAAGCTGAAGTCAAAGGAATCAGGAAGAGAAAGGAGAAGACACCATTATGTGCATTGCCACATGACAGAAAAAACAGCAACCAAGGATCTCCAGCAGCCAGCCCTGGGATGCCACAGCCTTCTGGGAGAAAACATCACCCTGCTGAGGCCTCAGTTTTGAACTTCTAGCCACAAAACTGTGAGACGATAAATTCTCATTGTTTAAGGCAACTCGTTGTATGGTATTTGTTTAAACAGATCGGAAGCTAACTTAGCTATTATTTTACCTTCCAGAATTTTCTCCTTTCATCTTTTTTTAAAATAACTTTTATTGATATATATTACATATTCACATATCATGTACTCATCCAAAGTGTACAATAAGTGATTCACAATATTAATCCTCCTCCCCTTTAATTGTCTGGTTTTACTTAAAGAAATTGTGAGTTGTATAATTGTAGGTTGCTACCAAAGTTGAAGAAATGATGAAATAAACATTTCTGGTGGGCAAGGAGGGAACAAAGGTATTTAGGGGGAAAGAGAAATATATTAAATGGGAAATATGCATAAATACTCTTTAAAAGACTTGAAATCACTTAGACATTTGGGAACATTAAAATGTACTATTATAACTTGCTAATATCATGTTTTATATAATAAATGTGAAAGTATAGGTCACCTAAGCATTAGCTATGAGTCTATCACCTGATTTTATTGTTACATATTCTTGATTCTTGTTGTGAAGGGAGCCACAAAGTATCTTAGTTGTCAGTTTTTTGCCAGTTTATGAAAATTGAGCAAAATCTAAGAACTGGGGGGGGGGGGGGGGGGGACCAGGCTTAGAATAAAACAAAGAAAGTCATTATGTTCTCTGCACTCAGTGTCCTCCACTGTGTTAAAAAGATACAGAAAGCCCTGGTTTCCAGAAAAGGAGCTGGGAACAAAACAAACCCAGATTCACGGAGAACATCTTTTTCCACTTGTCTAATCATTCTTGTTTTCTGTGTGCTGTCACTAACATAAATTTCTGCTTTTTGTTTCTTTTTTATCGCCTCCAAGGATTTTGGAAAAATGAAATTTTTTCTATTTTTCTCTATTTTTCCCACACTAGGTTATTTCTTGAATAAATATATGTAATTTATCCATTCACTCAACAAAAATTAAGTACCCCCAGTGTGCCAGGTCACTGTGTTCAGATGCCTAAAGACAAGCCTGGTCCTTACCCTCAAGGAGCTCACAGGCTGGGCAGGAGAGAGACTTGAAAATAAGCAAATGTACTACAGAGCTACAGGGCCTGTGACAGATGTCTCTAGAGGGGGTACAAAGAAAGGGAAGGTGATTTCTGCCCATTAGTGGTGGGGAAAGAGGGGCAAAGAAGAGTCTTCCGGGGATGGCATTTGAGCTGACTCCTTTACAGATACGCTTTCCAAATAGAGTTATTTCTTTCATATTCTGTAGGATTTGCAGGGCTCTGAAGTTATCAGGGGCCATGACTTGCAAAGGCCTCACTAAAACAATATGGGACTGAATTGTAAATGTAAATTTATCATCTGGACTAGCTTCCCCAGATTTGGGAATAAATAGATGTCAGGTTCCCAGGGAAACAGACTCTGAGACAAACATTTGCACACAGGAAGTTTACTGGGGAATGTCCTCACAATCAATAGCTAAAGGGTTCCTGAAGAGAGCAGGCGTGGGTAGAGGAAGAAGGTCAACTGTGATACAGTCTCAGCAAAGGCCTCAGCTGCTATTACAGGGCGGTCTGAAGCTGAGGTGGCCCTTCAGAGTTGTCCAGAATTGGGAGCAAGAGGCCGTACCCCAGCATTGACCAGTTAGTGGATGTGGGCTTCCCTGGGAGAACGGGATGACTTTGGGCAAGGAGGGAAGTCCTCAAATGACAGCCTGCAGCACTCACTACAGCTCAGGGTGCCGTTACATAGTAAATGATCCACTGTTCCCTGTACTTCTTATTTTGTTTCACCAGTTAGATGATGAACACATTAGGGGAAGGACTTGGTCTTCTAACTCTAAGGTTCCCCCTGAAATGTCCCTTGCATTTCTCAAAGGCTCATGATAACATCTGGGCCACTCCAGACAGGATTACCAACTAGGCCTCAGAGAGATTTCAAACAGAGTCGAGAGGTTATCCTGGAGGTTATGCTTATGCATTATATAAATATCCCTTTTTTAGTTTATGGTGTATTGGAGTGGCTAGAGGGAAGTACCTGAAACTATAGAGCTGTGTTCCAGTAGCCTTGTTTCTTGAAATTGACTGTATAATGATAAAGCTTTTACAATGTCCCTATGTGATTGTGAAAACCTTGTGTCTGATGCTCCTTTTTTCTAGAGTATGGACAGATGAGTAAAAAATATGGATAAAAACTAAACAAATAATAGGGGGAACAAAGGTTAAAATTTATTTTAAATTTGAGTAGATTGAAATATTAGTGGTCAATGAAAGGGAGGAGTAAGGGTTTTTTTCTTTTTATTTCTTTTGCTGGAGTGAAGTAAATGTTCAAAAAAAAAATGATCATGGTGACGAATATACAACTATGTGATGATATCGTGAGCCATTGATTGTACACCATGTATGGAATGTCTTTATGTCAAGAATGTTCATATGTTAAGTTATTTGTTTTTGTTTTTGTTTTCTGGCATGGACAGGCACCAGGAATCGAACCCAGGTCTCCAGCATGACAGGCAAGAACTCTGCCTGCTGAGCCACCATGGCCCATCCTGTATGTTAAGTTTTTAACAATAAAAATATTTAAATTAAAAAATAAACAAATAAATAACTAGGCCTATTGGTATTTAAAATCAGAATAAATGTGAAAAATGCATAATAAATGGGGATGCAGAAGAGTGACATTCTGTCTTGGGATCCTTAACTGTCCTAGAATACTGGAAAACAGGCATTGAGGGCCAAGAATGCCTCTCAGAATCTCCACCTCCTGCTGTCCATATATGTCAGTGCAATAATTGTCAGAGTGTGGTCCCTAGACCAGCAGCCCCAGCATCACCTGGGACTTGATAGACATGCAAATTTTCAGGCCTCACCCTAGACCTACTCAATCAGAAACTCAGGGTGAGGCCCAGAAGTCTGTTCTAACAAGCCTCTAGGTGATCGTGATGCAATTAACGTTTGCAGGACGGTGGCTAATGAGTCACGCCCCAGAAAGGAACCACACCTGGCCAAGGAAAAAGAAAAAGACAAGAATAGGAAGGAAAGACTCTCAGAGGTCAGTGTGTCCACCCAAGGGGACAAGATGAAGTAGCCAGGCAGGCCCTGATGCTCAGCACAGACCTGATGCCATCGGAAATGAGGGGTGACAGTACGTTGGCGTCTTTGTTGGCATCACTCTTCCTGTTTTGTTCTAAGGGTCCCCGTGCTGGCTGTCATTTCCTTTTTGTAGTTGAAGGGAGGTGTGCCCCCTTCCATTATAGGTTCTACTTCCTTGGCTAAGAAAAAAACACGCTTCTACCCAAGCCCCTCCCCTCTGTGGGGAAATGAAACAGGGCTGTGGGTTGGGGAAGGAAGGAGGGCTAACTGGAGGTACTCTGGAAACCTGGTGACTTTCTGGTTCACTCTGACAGTTCAACCCCAGCCAATACCAAGAAAAAAGAAGTGGTCCTCGGTAAACTGGTTCCCAGAAGAGGAACTTTTTCATTTCGGCAACTACTGAAGAAAGCGAGGACTTATTGACACCCACACGTGTGTAGGATGTGGGAGGAATAGTCCCTACCTGTAAGGTGCTTAGAACCTGTTAGGGAGAGAGCAACCCACCTGAAAGGACAGCAAATGAGCCTGATCTGTACAGTTACGGGCTAAATTATGTAGTGGGGACTCTAAATGCTGGCAGTCAGGGAGATAAAAGCCATTCAGACTGATGACCCCATGGAGGAGGCTTGAAAGAGGAAAAGGGATGAGAGAGGCTGTAAGAAAAGGAGAAGAGAAGGTGGTGGGAGGGGAGCTGGAAATCCTGGAACTGTAGGAACAGAAGCATGGGAACAGGGGCTACAGTGAAGAAACAAACCTCGCGGGAGCAGAGAGCGAGGCAGAGTGTGCCAGCTGGTGGATCCAGGTCAGCCTGGAGCAGCCTCCTCAATAGGATTGCCCAGTAAAATACAGAAGGTTCAGTTGAATTTGAATTTCAGATAAACAATGAATAAGTTTATACTATAAGTATGCTCCCAATTTAGTTTTTTTTTTTTTAATTCTAAAAGAGTATCCATTGTTAATTTGACATTCAAGTTTAACTGGGCATCCTGTATTTTTATTTACTACATCTGGCAGTCCTACTCCTTGAGTAGTTATACTTTCTAGTTCCTCCCTTGATCCTCAGTGAGTACTGTGAGGTAGTTTTATTATCACCGCCATTCCCATTTAACAGATGAGAAAGCTGAGTCACAGAGCTGACTGTGGCCACACAACTACTGAGTCTGTTTCCATAATACATGCTCTTAACTTCTGGGCTACCTGACAGAGTTTGGGATCCATCAGATTTCGGCTCAATCAAAGTCTGGCTCTGCTACTTACTAGATATATGATCTCTGGCATATCATTTAACCTTTCTGAGTTTCCCCCATCTAGGGATAACAATATTGGCCTTATAGTGATTTGTGAGAATTAAGTGAGATAATTGAACACATAAGAAGCATTCAATAAATGGTACTTTGATGATGATGATGATGATGAAACCAGAAATAGGAGTCATTTGTGATACTATAGAAAGTGAGTAACCATGGACAGCCCTAGGGAAGTGGCAGGATCTGCCATTTCCTCTGCCTTCATCCTAATACCTGTCTGCTTCCATTCTCTAACTTACCTCCCTGCTCCCTATCTGCAGGCACTGAGCTGACCTCATCCCACATGTGTGGCAAGAGGCTCAGAGTCAAGAGTTCCTTATTGCTGGTGGTTAGAGTTCAATGCTCAAACTTCTTGCCTAGGTTCCTGACCATAAGCAGTCCAGGCCTTTACACTTGTCTGTCGGTCCCTCAAATCACTGCCTACATCTAGTTCTTGTCGCCATCAGAGGGGGGAAAAGTCCAACACATCAAAAACAGCAACAACAACAACAAACCAGCACCATTCTATAACCACAAATCACAAACATTTTCCCCTCCCTATTACACACTGCCAGGGTGCACACTCTCAGCTATCTTAAATATCTACTGAGTAAGATCAATACAGAACAGATCCGGGAGTATGTTCAGTTTTAGTCATTTCCTGCCTTCTCAGGACAAGTCGGGTCTAAAGATTTGTTCCTGCCCCCTCAGCCTCCCACCGAAGCCCCCTTACTGCTCTAGGTATGGGGCATCTCAGCAAGCTGCTGTACCTTCTTAAACCTGACTTAAGGGGTCCAAGGTCCTGGTGGTCCAGCCCTTAGCAAAGATTACCTTCTACCTAGTACCATGTGTGTGCAAATATTTCTTCCTTAAAGATTTTTACCTTCAGTGCTTCACTTAGGCATGAATCCTAGCAAATAAACTTTAAAAAACGATGGCCAGTGTTCTCACTATAACTATTGCCATCTCCTGGGGCTAAAAGAGCCTGTTCTTCCATGATCAATGAGTGTCCAAGTAGTGCTCTTGATTCCTGACTATCAGTCTGATCGATGTGACTCTTTTGTTCCAGGTTGTATTACAGGCAGTGTAGATACCGCAGAGAAAAAGAGACAAGATTCCTGCTCTACAGGGAGACTAATATTTTTGACAGAGATTCCAACTGTAGGGCCACTCCCAGTCTCTTTTTAATTCACTTCCTTATCTTGACTTTTAGAACCAATGGCCCCTGGCTCCCAGCTCCTTGCCAGCCTCTGATTCTACGCTTTCCTAACCACCAACTCTGACATACATCTCCAGGTCTCATCTGTTCCTGTGCCCCTCACCTATGATGAGTTTCTAGTTTTCCTCTAGCTCTCCCAGCCCTAGAGTTGAATCCTACCCCCCAGACCCTCAGCCTCCCACCCTAAGCACTGACAATGCACAAAGTCCAGCCATCTGGCCCTCATAAAATGTCCCAGGCTCCATGCCAAGTTGAGCTACAGATTGCTTGGCCCTCTGTTCCCTAGGAAACCGTAGGCTGAACTGGCTGCCAAGTCAATGGAGGATTTAGGCATGCGGTTGGCCACCTGGGCAGGAACCTGGCTGATTGCTTTCTTATCTGGCAGTTCCCTTTCCTGAGCTCTGGAGCCCAGCCCTATCTGAATCACCTGGACCTTGGAAACCTGCTCCTTTTGAGTCATTTGCAAATAGGACACCCAGTTCTTCTGAGCTATTGGGCCTTTTGGATCTGATAAATGCCCTGCCTTAATTAAGTCTTTTTGACCCTGAAATATCTCATCTAATTCCTGGATGTCCTAGGTCTGTGGGAGCTGGATTCCTAGAACTTGCCATCCTACACCTGGACCCCAAGACTCCGAGTTACCAGAATCTGGTATATTTCTGTAGCTCAGGAAAAACCAGCTGTGTTCGAGTCCCACATTCATTACCTCCTTTATTCACTCACCCACTTATTGACTCAACAAATGTTTATGGAGCATATATTTTTCAGTCAGGTAATATATTAGTTGAGATTTCCCAAAAAGGAATATACAAGACATGGTTTCTGGCCTAAAGAAGTTCACAGTCCAAGGCAAGGCACCAAGTAGATACAATTAATTTCAACAGTATGAAAAGTGTTACAGTAAGCCTGGAACAAGTTCAAAGCACCAGGTGAGCACTGGGGAAGAACATGTATGTCCAGGGGTGCAGGGAATATTTTCCCTGGCAGGTGATAAGAAGTCTAGGCTGAATCCAGAATCACAGACAAGAGCTGGTGAAGGAGGAGGGGAAGACACTACAGATTTCATGTGTGAAAAAACAAGAAGAAAGAGGGAACTTTGGGGAAATTAAAAACATCAACATATCTGTAGCAGTTGGAAAGGTGTGTGAGGCCTAATCATTAAGAAGGAGTTGGTTTATCTCCTCCAGGTGATGGGGAGCCACTGAGGGTTCTAAGTAGCAAGCTCTACTCTTCATGATGAGATCTATACTTTGAAACCTCACTCTACTACCATAATGGAGAATGAATTAGAGGGAAGGAAAGGTCCGGGGTCAGAAAAACAGACAGGAGAGGCTGTAGCAGGATTACAAGCATTTGATGGTAATGGCCTGAACCAAGGGAGTAGTAAAAAAATATTGGAAATCAATGGAGCTTAATGGTTGATTATATATGAAGTGTAAGGGGAAAGGGGGAGTGTGGGAAGATGGACAACTGGGAGTGTGGGAGTTCCATGAACTATCATCAGGAAATAGAGTTGGGAGGGCAGGTTTGTGGTTGTGGGGGAACGGAAGGCAATGCCCAGGGCAGTAAGAGCAGTGTTGAGTTGAAGGTGGTTATGGGACAACCCACGAGGGTACCATGTCCCCAGGAGAGACCTTGGCAAAAGACAAAGGTCTGAGAGACAGCCGTCTGCAGACAGTAACTGAAGCCAAGAACACTGTGGAATGAGAAGCACAGAAGGCTGAGGATGGGGCCCTGGGAAACAATAGCATTAAGAGATACACAGAAATTTACATAGTCTCAAAGCATCCCCCACACATGATATTTACTCACTGCAAAGAAAAAAGTTACCTTTACAGTGGAGAACTCTGAAAGATACCACCTTAACCAAGTGATCAAAGTTAACACCCCAAGAATAGGACATTTTCATGTCATGTGCCTCCTGATATGATGCACTGGGAAGGACATAACATCACTTCTGTAATATTCCTGCCAAAAAAAAAAAAAAGCGTAATCTGAATCTTATCATTAGAAACATCAGACAAAACCCATATTGAAGACATTCTACAAAATAAATGGCCTGCCCTCTTCAAAAATATCAAGGTCATGAAAGATAAAGGACTGAGGACTACTAAGATTAAAAGAAACTAAAGAACAAATTTAATAACTACATTCGATGTATGATTCTGGATTGGATCCTGGACCGAGGAAAAAAGTGGGTTTTTTGTTTCCTCCTTTTGCTATAAAGAACATTATTGTGACAATTAGCAAAATTTGAAATAAAGTATGTAAATTAAACAATAGTACTATATTATTGCTATTTTTCTAATTGTGAAAAATTAGAAAACCACTATTACTGTGGTTATGTAAGAGAATGCCCTTTTAGGAAATACTAGTTAAACTCTTTCTGGGTAAAGGAGAATTTGATCTGCAACTTACTTTCTATGGATTAGAAAAAAAGTAATATGTATAGAAAGAGAGTGATAAAACAAATGTAATAAATTGTTAACTTTTGAGGATTCCAGGCACAGATACACTAGAATTCTCTGTAGGTTTTTTTTTTTTTAGCTGTTCTGTAACTCTGAAATTTTATTTAAGGTAAACAGGTAAAAGAATAGCAATCCCAGGAGACAGAAGGCACAGAGGTAGGAGAAAAAAAGGGAGATGGTGAAATGATGACAGCCAAGGGAGAAGGGTGTTTTAGTTTGCTAAAGCTGCCACAGTGCAACATACCAGAGATGGATCAGCTTTAAATAAGGGGATTTATTTAATTACAAATTTACAGTTCTTCAGAGGAAAGGCAGCTGGCTTTCCTCTGGCTTTCTTTGTCATGTGGGAGGGCACACAGTGGAGGTCTGCTGGGCTTCTCTCTTGGGTTCTAGGTTCAAATGGTTTTCCCTGGAGTGATTCCTTTCTGCATCTCCAAACATCTGGGTCTAAGCCCCGAGTATGAGGTGAGTATACTGAGCTGCTAAGCGCCATTCTGACCTCTCTTTTTTAAGCCTCCAGCTAATTAAAGTAAATGTCATTCATTGCGGAAGCCACTCCCCTTGGCCAACTGCAGATGTAATTAGCCATAGGTGAAATTTACATGCTAATGATTTAAGGCCACAGCAACAGAACAGGGCATCATCATCTGGCCAAGTTGACAACTGAACCTATCACAGGTGTCAAACAGAAGTTTGTGGTCAGAGGAGTCACTGTTGCAAAGAAGTCATATAAATGTATTGAGGAGACAAATGTCATAGCCTGAGTTTGTTCTAGAAAAGGTCATTACCCTCCTTTATAGGAACTACTGGTGGGGAGGGAAGCTTCGAATTCTATTTGAGACCACTGACTCCATTTAAGAAAAGCTGGCTTCAGAGTTTCTGCCAGCTTCATTGAGTGGCTGAAGGTGGCTATGGGGATAGACTGTGCTTTTTTTTGTTTTGGAAAGTATTTGGTGGGCTCACCCCCACCCTCGCCCCACTCTCATGGCCTGAAAGGGAAGGTTGAGTCAAAGGGGAACTGAAATTACTCAGCATAAGAGAGTAAGAGTAATTTTCATGGGTTTCTGGTAAACTCATAGACAGGACTTTGGGGTGGGGCTTGGATCTAAAAGAAGTTAAAATATGGAAGAAATTTTCAAGTATAGAGTGAGAAGACAAAGCAGTAGATAGTGGCTAAGAAGAGAGGCTGCTGGTAAGAAACGTGTGGAGCCAGCTGGCCAGAAATCCTCAGGAACTCCATGGCTGATGTTGGGTTTCCTTTGCTTTCTCTTCTATACTTTAATTCCCTGGAATCATCCATAAACTTCAGTAATTGTCTCTTTCTTACAGTGGCACTGGGCTAGATATATCCTTGGGTTGCGAAGACAAGGGGGCGAATTCACATTTGGGGAAGATACAAATCAGAGAGAATGTGGGCAACCCAGGGGAGCAGCAGAGGTAGGACAGCCACGGGGATTCAGGACTGGGGACAGGAACAGGAGTGTAGAGAGAAGATTGAAAGAGTTTAAACAGATATGCTCACCATATATCCTCTCTGAGGTGGTAGAGCCTCAGAATGTTGAGGAGCACACTGGATTACACGTTACCTACACACTGGACTTGACTTTGTTGAAGCAAAGGGTGACCCCAGGAAGCCAAAGAAACAAGCGACTTTCAGCCTACATAAGATAAAAATCGAAATTGTTTATTGGGGGAAGTTGGTGACATTGGCATGAGCTGTGTCGAGATTTGGCAAAAACTAGCTCACAGTTAGCTGAGGAGAGCAAAGGTGGGAAGGAAGAAAAGACAGCTAGAATAGGCAGCTCCTTCAAGGGTCTTTGCTATGAAAGAGGGAAAGAGATACATAAGGAGACTTCTCTGCTTAGAGGTAGGAAGGGTTTTATTTTGTTCTAAGATGAGAAATTCTTCAGAATAATTAATTGATGAGAAGGAAAGAAAAAAATAGCAAGAAGGAAGAAAGTGAACAACTGAATTGGGGGCCCAACAGTGGGATTTGGTTAGTTTAGGACTGCTCATTGGAAAGAACACCAAACCTCTGCAGGGAAGGGGCTCAGCCCAGACACCTGTTCAGGCTGGAGCCGCAGAGTCCTAGTGTCATTGCTTTTATTTCAAACCCAGTGGTTGAATCATTAAGACCAGGCTTTTCTACTCTACCTGAACCCGATAAGGTGGTACAGTATCTTGAGAAGACTGCCTTTGATGAATGTGTGACATGAACATTTATTTACAGACTTTACTCATAGGCTTTACATGCTTAATTACACCTAATTCTCACAGCAGCCCTCAGAGTAGCATTATTATTTCCATTTTATAGATGAAGAAATTGAGGTTCAGAGAGATTAAGTAACAAGCAGCAAATGGCAGAGCCTGGATCTTAACCCAAAATTCATTTTATTTTACTCCAAACCTTAGGAAATACATTCTAATGCCTAAGGCATTAGAATAGTCATAATAGTATGACCGAGATTTTTCCTGATGCTCCCCCGATTTTCAGAATTACAGAAACATGTCCCTTTCTCTCCTGAACCATAGAAACCTTGAACCTAGATAACCTGGCCAACTTGCTTCTCTGGCAATCCAGAAACTTTCCATAATTGCTCCTGAAGTTTCTTCCCTAGTCATTGAACATCAGAGCTACTGAGATCCATGATAATATTTTAAAAAGAAAGAAGCAAATAAAAAAGAAGCTGATCTGGGTTAAGTGGAGAGGGAGGTCAGGGAAGACTTTCTCTCTGCTCCAGTTGCTCCATTATTCTCTAGCCTAACTGTGATGATAGGTCATGAAGTCTAACTTTTAAAAATTTTTAATAAAGATATTAAAGCCAAAAAATAAAACCTACAATCATATGGAGAGTCAAGGAATTTCAGTTCCCAATAATCCATTAACTTCATAGCTACTTAATCCAGCTTTCTCTGATAAAGACTGCTAGCTGCCCACACAACCCAACAGCGACTCTCCTTCTTCCTCTTAGTAATGAACTCCAAATGTATTCAGGGTAGCCCTGCACCCTGCTGAAGGACCAAATTTCCCACCCTCCCTTCAACTTAGTCTGACCGTTAAGTTCTAGACAATGAGGTGGAAGCAAAAGTTTCATATGGTTCCTCCAGGAAGTCTCCTGAAAACAAACAAACAAACAAACACATAGGCCCTTCTTTTCCCTTTCCTCTGCCCTTTTTCTTGGAAGTCAGATTAGACCATGAGGATGAGGCAAACAGCCTAGAGAGGGCAGAGAGCTGGAAAGAGCCTGGGTCCCTGACCACGGTGGAGCTGATAGAATAGACTTGGACTTGGTACATGAGAAACAATTTAATAAAACTTTTTAAAGATACTGTTGCTTTGTGTTTTCTGTCACATGAAGCTGAATCTAAATTAATTGAAACAAATCATAAACAGGTTCAACTCCTTTCGCTAAGCCCTAAGAACAATTTCCAACTGTGTGGCCCAGATTGCATCTCTCGGAACTGGAAAGGTATGACCAGCAGGTTTCCATTCATTCTGGAAACTCCTGTGTTCTGTGCTTCCCAAGGTGTAAAGCCAGCCTAACAGTCCTTGGAGGGCCAGATCATCTGAGCCGCCAAGTAAGTCTCCACAGAGTTTTCTAGGTCTAAGTTCTGGACTCTATTCCAGAACTCCCAAAGTCCGGCTGCTACCTGAGCCTTCAGGCTACTATTTTCCATTATCCTCAGAAAAGCCCTGAGGTTGTGTGATTATGGACTTCAAACAGGGATCACAGAAAATCAAAAGAAGTCAGAAAAAGAGACTCCTTAACTTGGTCCAAAGGAAACTCAGTAAAAAAAAAAAAAAAAATACACTTGCCATGCCAGAGGACCCAGGTTCGATTCCCGGTGCCTGCCCATGTGAAAAAAAAAAAAAGATACACTTAGTATCTGTGAGTGAAGCAAAATGAATTTGTAAATACAGAGATTCAAACCAATAGTGATTAAAATAGAGTGGGAACCTAGAGACTTCAGTAAAGTTTCTCCTTAAAGCAACAAATTCGACCTGTCCTGGAGAAACCAGAATGGAGGAAATTTCCACTTACTTCCTATTGATGAGAAGCATCTTAGTAAATACGCTTCCTGGCTGAGAAAAGCAGTGCCTCAATCACCAAAGCTCTCCTACCATAGTTCATGCCCCAGCCTCAGTGGTAGGAGTGAAGCTGTCATGGATAAATTGTACCTGTTAGCAAAAAGAAATACAACAGCTTACTGGTCCCTTATCCCAGCTGTCAATCAAGCCGACTAGAGTCTGAAAGGGGATGTCCAATCCCCATATTTATGAAACTAAGGAGAGGAAGTTTACTTCCTAAGAAGGGTGACTTAATCATGACATTTGCAACCATTCAATTATAAAGACTGCAACAGAAGGGCACTTGCCTAAGGACATTACCCATAGTTGAAGACAGCCCCAAGGCAGATGGAGAGGTGCCTTTCCTACTCATGACACTGTGGTGCCCAATGACAACACTGGGGATCCTTACGTGGAAGGCCTAAAGCGAACACTGCTTCCTGGTGCTGTCAGCATGATGGGGGAGGACCTACTAAGGATGGTAGAATTACTAAGAGGAAGCAGGAGTATCGCTGTTGGGTTGGGTAGGCAACTAGCAGTCTATCAGAGAAAGCAGGATTAAGTAGCTATGAAATTAATAGATTATTGGGAATTTTGAATTTCCTAAACTCTCCAGTTGCATGTAGGTCTAATCTAGGATATCTTGCCTCAAAAGTGTACTCTCTGTATCTCTTGCTTCCTGCCCCAGGGCTTCCCTGCTTTTGTGTATGGGACAGGACATCTACAGAAATCCACTCAGCCATTCCAAGGCATGCACAAGTCTAGAAGTGTGCGAGTTACCACACCATGTGTTTTAGTTAGTTAGCTGCTGGAATGCAACACACCAGAAACAGATTGGCTTTTAATAAAAGGGGATTTATTTTATTAGTTCTTCAGAGGAAAGGCAGCTAACTTTCCACTGAGGTTCTTTCTTACGTGGGAAGGCACAGGATGGTCTCTGCTGGACTTCTCTCTGGGTCTCTGGGTTCCAACAACTTTCCCCGGGGTGATTTCTCTCTGCATCTCCAAAGGCATGTGCTGAGCTGAGAGTGCTGAGATGAGGTATGCTGAGCTGCTTGGGCTATGCTATGTTGTGCTCTCTCCTTTAAGCACCAGCCAATTAAGTCAAACGTCATTCATTGCAGCAATCATGCCTTCTAAGCCTACTTCAGATGTAAATCAGCAACAGATGAGGTTCACGTACCATTGGCTCATGTCCACAGCAACAGAATTAGGTGGCTTCACCTGGCCAAGTTGACAACTGAATCTAACTACCACACCATGGGACAACTTCTGACAATTAGGAAACAAGAACCAATGGATAAACATTCTCTTCTTCCTTTCCTTGCACAAACAATTCCTAGGCACATTCTACCTGGCTCCTCAGAGGACCTGCAGTAGTGAGCCCCAGTCACCCAAAGCCAATACACATCTTTGGACTGGCTGTACCCTTCCCAGGTTCACTTGTCCCAGTTCCTCTCTTCTGTTCCTAGCATTTCTCTCACAATAAACTACCCATCAGCAAGTGCTCTTCTCAGGCTCTCTTTGTCAGAGAATATGACATAGAATACTACTGCCACCTTTTGAAAATATTGGCCTAGTTATGTTAGAAGGGAATGACTATTGTGTATAAGAAAGTATCAATGGGGAAACCGGTGTCTGGGAATGTTTGTGTCTTGCAGCCCGGAGCTCTGGCAGGGCTTAGTTTTGGTGCATGTTCTTTAGGTTTCACCCTCTTTCTCTAACTCTTTTTACCTGGAGCTCTTCTGTCGACAAGACCTTACCTTTCTCATTTATACCAAATTCTATTCCAAATGCTACTTCAATTTATAGTTCTGCCCTTTCATATGCACTCTGGGCTCATTCCACGGCACTCACTGACAACCCATGTGCAACAAAAACTTTTCTCCTTTCCAGTTTCCTCTGTTATGTGCAATTACTATGCTTGAAAATTCAGAATTCTTTTTAACTTCCTGTCCTGTATCCTCCATGCCCAGTCAGTCAACAGGTTCTGGGGTTTTTTTAATGTCTCTCATGTTTGTCCCTTCTTCATTCCTTTTCCCAGTACCCAAACCCTGGACTGTGGTATCTTCCTTCTTGATTCCCCAGTCTCCTATCTCCACCACCATTCTCCACTAACCCACCCTGCACAGCATGGCTGGACACCACTTTCCCCATTCATATTCAGTTGTGTGTGCCTCTGTAGTAAGGACAGGATAGGGAAAGATAAAAAAAAAAAAAGTACTAGACTTGGGCTCATCTCCAGGGACAGAGAGAAGGGCCAATAAGGACCACAGCAGCCTGCGCTCACGGAAAGACTGGGGGATGGGACCACTGGGTTCTCCAGCACTCTCTCGCTGCATGTCTTTCTCATATACTCAACTACAAATACTATAGTTCTGCAAATATTATTATTCAACCTCTTTCCCATACAAGCCTTTGCTTTTATAAAATTACCTGGCAGATGGTCATTCCAAGCAACTATTTGCATTCTGACAATTTAAATTGTTACAAAGTTTTTTGTTATTTTGAGCCAAAATGGGTCTCACTCTAACTTGCCCATTGGCTCTCATCCTGCCTGCTGGACTGTCTGTGCTTTGCTCTGGAGTTACACAAATAAACCAGATCACTCTTTTGTATTGCAGCCTGGCAGACTTGAAGACAATTGGGTTTTTCTCCTACCTAAATGTCTTCAGCTTCTCCAACTATTTCCTAAATGACTTGACTTGCAGGTCTTTCCTCATCCTCAGGATTCACCCCTTTATTCAATAAATAATAATTGTACACTTACCACAGGCCAGCCTTGTTAGGTAAAGAGGATATTGTGGTAAACAGGAGAGACCTGATCTGTTCTCATGAGGCTTATTAGTTCCACGGAGTGCTCCAGTTTATTCTTGTTCCTCTTAAAATGTGATGCCCATAATTGAATGTAATAAATACTTCCTTTCTAGAACCATAAAGTGTACAGTGGGGCTGATGCCTCCTTTGTTACCTTCCAACAACTTGAGTTTCTTACTCAGTGGAAGTGGAAAAGCACCTGACCAGGGTCTAATTCCATCTGTTACTTTATGATATGAGCATCTTGGAGATTCAGATTTCTCATCTATTAAACGAGTAAGAAATACTTATCCTGCCTATCTTTCAGAATCATTTTGAGCATAAAATTAGAAAATATGCATGCACACCCAGTTTTCACCAGTGTGGGGTATAAATGAGATCCCTTTTATATGGATATTCCAACTCACAATGATCCTGAGGTCCCAGGTGAAGATCTAAACCTTCAGCTCCACCCCTGCCAAGAATACCTCAGGTATTTCAGGGAATCCTCAAAAAGGGTGCCCCGCATCTGCTTAACCTACCAGTACCAGTCATTACTTTGTCATTCTTCCGTCCTGGTTCCTCTGGCTGATGAGGTCTGTGGCTCCAAAACCACCAGAAGGAGCCTGGAGGCCACCCCTGCTGATGGCACAGTTCCCCGTGGTAAGGTTGCCAGGCTCTAGGCCGGGGTGCTGCTTCCATACACCCCACACCTGTGATACTGTGCACAGGTGAAGAAAATGCATCTTTCACTCCTTCCTCTTTGCATCACCTGCAAGCAACTTTCAGCAACCGAACCCCACCCCCACCCCCCCAAAAAACCCCAACAAAAAACAATAAACACTAGTTGTTACAGGAGTGAGTTCAGGAATCACCAGCCCTCCAGTCATTCACATTTCCAGAGGAGAACCTCCCCGCTGGATTCAGATTTGGCTTAGTCTGAATTGATTTACGTGCTCAAACCAGAAATGGAACCTCTCTGCACTCAGGTGAGGCTAATGGTGGCTTGCCCAGCTTCCCTTAGATCAGTGAGAGCATATCTGCTTGTTCTGGTAGACTTCACAAAACAAAAGAAGACTTTGCCCCAAAGGTGAATGGAAACGTCCACCTCAAAAAATAGAAAACTGCTAGTCACTTTTAAAAGATAGCTGCTCCTTCGCCCCCTAAGCCGCCTGTCCATCGTGGAGCAGAAGGTCAGAGGGCACCACCTAGGGGGAAAAATGAAGTCTTGAGGGCCTGAGAAACATCATTGATAGTGGTGTGCCAGAGATGTTAGAAAATTTGAGAAAAATACAAGTTCAGAGAAAATCAGGTAAATAAAAACCAGTTCCAAGGGAGTAAAGGGTTGCACAAGAAAGGGGTGTTGTCCTTGGTACCTAGCGGCTCAGAGGTGAACAGCATTTGCCTAGTCTTCATTTGAACACTAATCATTTCATCAAATACTGTGATATAAGTATATGGGCAGATGGGGAAAGGACTGTGGTTGGAAATAGTAATATAACCATGTGTTTCAATTTCCTAGCTGCTAAAACAAATACCGTACAATGGGTTGGCTTAAAAAAGGAATTTATTGGTTCTTGGAGGTTAGACGGCTTGCTTCCTCCTGGAGTCACTATCTTCTGGTTGGCCAGCAATCTTTGGGGTTCCTTAGCTTTTCCGTCACATAGCAATGCACATGGCAGTGTCTTTTTTCTCTCCCAGGTCCCTTTGACTTCCAACTTCCGCAGCTTCCCCTGGCTTTCACTCTCTGTGACCTTCCCTGTAAAGCCTTCAGTAAGAGCTATAGAAGTAGCATTGAGTAAGAGTGATAGGATTAAGACCCATCCTGACTCAATTGGGCCACATCTTTCTTGAATTAACCTCATCGAAAGGTCCTATTTACAATGGGTTCACACCCACAGGAATGGATTAAGATTAAGAGTATGTTTTTCTGCCTTCCTGGCAACCTGGGACAGAAATCCCAAGAACGAGCTGGGACTCAGTATCCAGGGGTTGAGAAAACCTTCTTGACCAAAAGAGGGGAGAGAGAAGGGATACAAAATAAAGTGTCAATGGTTGAGAGACTCCAAACAGAGTCGAGAGGTTATCCTGGAGGTTATTCTTACGTGTTATATAGATATCACCTTTTTGGTTAACGTATGATGGAGAGGCTGGAGGGAACTGCCTGAAAATGTAGAGCTGTGTTCCCGTAGCCATGTTTTCTGAAGATGATTGTATAATGATATAGTTCTCACAATGTGGCTGTGTGATTGTGAAAACCTTGTATCTGATGCTTCTTTTATCTATCTTATGGACAGATGAGTAAAACAGATGGATTAAAAATAAATAATAGGGGGAACAAATGCTAAAATAAATTTAGTAGATTGAAATGCTAATGATCAATGAAAGGGGGGTAAGGGGTATGGTATGTATGGTATTTTTTTCGTTTTTTTTTTTCCTTTTTCTGAATTGATGCAAATGTTCTAAGAAATGTGAGTTATTGATTATATACCAAGAATGGAATGATCATATGGTAAGAATGTTCATGTTTGCATGTTGTTATGTTTAAAAGATTGAAAAAAAAAATAGTATGTTTTTCTCACGTATATGACTCCAGGCCACCACAAATGTTTTTTTGAAAAATGGAGATAAATCCCAAGAAAAGGGCTAAAGATTTTCAGGGGAGAGGGCTCAGAGGTCAAGAGGATGAGGGAGATTGTAATTTTTCATTATAAACCTTTTCTGCTAGTTTACTTTTTAAAATTATGTGCATCTATCATTTTGTTAAAAAGAGAGAGGGAAGGTAATTTTCTATAAAACAGGTCTTCCCAGCTGCTACAAAGCAAAGTTTCAAAAATCTTAGGGCGGCATCACAGCCAGGACACCCATCATATATGCTACAGTGTTAAAATTTGATGTGTTACTACTGTACCTTAAAACTAGTTGGTCACCCTGCAGTTGGACACCTTCCCGTGATGCCTCAACTCATGTGCTTGTCACCCAGCACTCCCAATTCAACACAACAAAGGGCCCATCTCTCTCCATGTCTCCAGGAACACAAACCCATGTAACTAAAAGGCACTCTTGCTACCCATTCCACACAACACCCTGTTGTCCACTGTATCATTTGTCCTAATTCCTTCACAGTGGTCCCTACTTAGCCCATTGACTATTATCTATTCTCCCTCTCCCTCTGATAAGCCAACAAACTTTCCTCGGATAAGCAGCGAAGTCCCAAATTTCCACCAGGTCAAGAACTTGGGAGCTGAACCTCAGCACAAAAGAGCAAAGCACTTTCATTCCTAACGGGCTTAATTACACAGCTGGGAGCATAAGCCCTAACAGGCCACCTACTAGTTGGATAACATTGAACAACTTAACCTCTCTATGGTGGTGCACCTACCTGCAAAGTGGGAATAGTAATAGTAACCTACTCTACATAGTTAAATGATATAAAGCACATGAAGCCCCTAGCACACTGCCTAGAACACATTAGGCATTCGAATTATTTATTATTTTCAATAGTATCCTTTATACATTCTTTCAGCTTACGATGAATACAGATAAGAGCAAAGCCCTTGGATGTGCTTGGCTTCCCATCCGTCTTTGTCTTAAAAGAGAGGCCTTCCTTGTGGGCGCCTCTTATCAATGCCTCTGTGGCTCCTGCATCCTCCCAGTCCTTAACTTCCAGCAGGGGAGCTCAGCCTAATTGCTTTCCCCTTGGCCTCCCAGGGCGCATCTGTCTCTAGGACAGTTCCCATCACACTCTGCCTCAGATTATTCCTATTAGCTCTCTTAGTGGGGGCACTCGGGAACACACTCCCCACTTCAGAAGCAGCAGCAAACTAAAAACTTTTTCAAAAGTAAGTGATTTAGTAAATAATGTTGATTTGCTTTGCAAAATTTTAAGACTGCATTACATTATCCATGTCATCAGAATACACACACACATTTCTTTCCTTCTAAACTCACGGACATCAAGCACCCTGCTGAGGGCTGAGGAGCTTGTTGCTGATAACATTCTACAACTGGGAAGGGAAGGAACAGATAAAGTCCGGGACAAGTCTGCTTGGGAAGACATTTTATAGAGTTTGTCTCAGAGCATATTGTTCATGAGCTCTACTTCCAAAAGCATTTGGAAATGGCTTTAACCACAGTAAAGCAAAACGCTAAATCATCTCTTAAAAAGAATTCATCGAGAGGTTTGCTGCCTAAGATTCTTGTAGAACTTGCAATATCAATAGGGAGAACTTTTAAGTTTCTTATTTGTAATAATTATAGTGATAAGAATAATAGCTAGCATTCATTGCACATTGTGTAAGGCACTGCTCTAAGGGGTTTTGCATGGATTGATTCATTTAATTAATACAGTGAAGTGTATTCAAGGGAGAGCTCAAGAAGGAAACCTTTCAATCAGACAGCTATGTGAGTTGTTGTGAAGATTAAATGAAATACTGTAGGTAGAGCTCTTTAGCCCACGGTTTTCATTGTAATTTCATAGGCTTAGAAAACTGAATGATACATTTCAAAAATATGTACTGTATTAATTTTTTAAAAAAACATTCCAAGGGATGGAAAATGTTGAGATTCTTTCCAGAGTATTTCAATCTGCCCCTTCAATATGTCCATCTGGTGGAGGTGAACTTGGAGTGTTGTTTGATCTGTTGGTCCCAGTAACCAGTCCCTTCCCAAGCCTCAGCTTCCATGCCACATCAAAGGAGCCACAGAGACACTGTGAAGTCAGTGGAATTGAAATCCTGCCCACACTTCAAAGGGCATTCCTCTTCCGGAAGTTGTTACAGCAACTCTTTCAAGGAGGGTAAACAATACAGCTCAGGGGACTCACAGGTAAGTACTTTGACAACAAACCGGCTTCCACACTGTGCCGGAACGTTCATGGGCCCAAATGGTACACCCCAAAACAAAATGTCACTCTATATAAAGAATATTGGCCCTTGATGCCTTCCTTATTTCATCCCTACAAAAAGGGGTAGCCAGGAAGCTCTATCACAGAGTGAGCCATCTATAATTGTCTGAGGCTCTTCTCCTTTCCGCCCTCTGTCAAGCCCCAGTGGGACAACTCCTTAACTCCTGGGCTTCTGGCCTTTGGTCTGCAAATTTGATGTTTCTGTGTTTGAAAATCACAACCAAAAATAGGCAGTCCCCATCTCTATGGCAGGGGGTGGGAGGTGGTGGTAAAAAAAGGGGCCTATGAGTACGACGCGCTTCCTCCGGGAACAGGTGCTCTGGGCCCAGCATTTGAATTCCCCTCTCCACGTCCTGCTGCCGCGGGTCCTCAGCAGCTGGCGATAGACACGCAGGGTCAGCGGGTCCATCCCCACCCGTCTGTGACCCCGTTTTTAGTGAGAGACTGACTGGCTCAAGGGACTTTTCTATCGCGCCCCTCATTGGCTGAGGAGGTGGCCGAGCTGCGGCAGTCCCTGGGGAGGGGGGGCGGGGCGGTGGGCCCCCACCCCGCGCGCGCTCGCACCTCCCCTACCCCTGCTCAGTCACACACTCCCGACTTCTACGTATCACCCCCCACACCCCCCGCGAGTTAACGCCCCACGCGCTCGCGAGTGCACCAACCACCCCGCCCCGCGCGCTCGCACCCCGCCCCGGCCGGCGCGCGATGCGAAGACGTGCCGCACGTGCGCCGCGCGGTGATTGGCAGGGACACCCGTCTTCGCCCCCGCGCGGGCGCCGAGCCGCCAGGCCGGCTGGCAAAGGGGCGTTTGGAGAGGCTGCCGGGTGGGTGCTGCAGGCGGCCCGGAGGGCTGGGGCCCGCCGGGGTGCGCAGACTGGGCTGGGCCGCGGGAGTGGGGGCAGGGTTGGCCCCGGCGCCCGCTCGCCTCCTGCGCTCCGCGGGCTCGCCGCTCGGGGCGGCTGGAGAACAATGACAGCCGGGTGGGGGTGAAGAGGCGGGGTGGGGGGCAGCGCTGATGGAGCATCCCTGGTTGCGCCGGTGTTGTCTTGCGCGGGGATGCTTAAATAAGCTTGCTCTGAACTGTAGATATTGTTCCTGTGGAGTGAAAATACTTTGCGTAGGTGATTAAATGTTTTCACTTTAGTTCTTCAGGACAGACCTTATCTTTCGACCTGTGTGTTCTGTGAGGAGGGAGGAAAGGCGTTAGGAAGGAGCTGGAGGATTTTAACGCAGCTGGTGCGGGACGTGAGAAAGTGACAGAGGGCCCCAGCTCATGCGCGTGGCCCGAGGACCAGTGCTCCGCCTCTGAGTGGGCAGCAAAGGAGCGAGCAGCCCTGAGTGATTCTCTGTTGTGACCTCAGATGGGGCTGTCTCGCCTCATCCCAGCCGCCAAGAAGAATTCACTGAGCCAATGAAAAATTGACTCAGAAGGTTACCGAACCAATGAGAACCTGCTGGGCTGTGAGGATTTCCCAGAAGAGACGGTTGAGAGCTGGCAGGCAGCCTTCTCATGGGGACTGCCTTGCCAGAAGCCCAGCACAGGTGTGCACCAAGGACCAAAATACCAGGAGCGGCATTCACCTATTCACTTGTATTAGAGTGCCTACTGTGTGTCTGTAAGGCACACGCTGAGTCCAGGGAGCAGAGAGGGAGGGCAGAGGGGAGTAAACGTCCGGGAAAGTAGCAACGGTCACACCCGCTGTTTTGTTGCCGAACTAAAAACGTTAGCGTGTCTTACATTCGTGCGGCACTTTGGTTTCCTAATTGCTTTCAAATGCCTACCTTATCCACTAATCACTGTGACCTCTGAGACATGCATTAGTATTCATACTTTACCAGTGAGGGAAGTGAGGCTCAGCTAAATTAAATCAAATACCCAGAGTGACACAGCTGATTAGTGACAGGTTTGGGACTGGAATTCAGGTGTCCCAACTGCAAAGCCAGAGGTCTTTAAATATATCAAAGAAGGAAACCAGGCTTGCTTTATGATCCTGGTGCAAAGGGCACGCCTACTGATTAAAATTAAATCCCAAAGGATTGTGTGTGTGTGTATGTGTGTGTGTAGCCTTAGTTATTGCTCTTGCAAATTGTCCCATTGAAATACAGGCTTGATCTGCTGTTTTACACTATGTATGAAGAAGAGATTCCCACTGAGTCACTGCAAGGAAAGCCATCACCAGAGGAGGGCATGAGGATGGGTTACCAACAGTGAGTTTTTTGTCTCATATTGGTCCCCAACTAGAGCTGCTGCTTCCTGTCACATGGACTAGGCCCTGGCCTGCCTAAAATAAACTATATCCAGGGGGACCTCTGAAGCCTCTGTCTCAGCCACCATATTTGTCCCAGCCCTGAGGAAACAAAAACAACCCCCCTGTTAAAAGGAGTTTTGCTTCTAGAGGATTTGCCAGCCCAGGACTAACAGTGCCACCACCGTGGTGCCAGATGAACTCTCTGGGCCTGTTCCCCAAAGCAGGTGATGATCGCTGGTTCCCATGACTGAACACCCATTGCAGTCATCCAGCAAGCTTTTTAAAAATACATATCACTGAGCACATCTCTGGTTGGAATTTGTGAGGTCCTGGGTGCATATTGTTTTGTTCTGATTTGCTTTGAATACTCTGAAGTGATTTAGATGATCAGCCAGGTATGGAACCCACAGATGTAGAATACCCATCATCTGAAAAGTTCGAGATAACTCAGGGGTGAGATTAGAGGGTTGTTGGTCAGCTGAGAAACCTGTCATTCAAATGTTCATAATGGCTAAGAAGGAGCAGAATGACCTGTTTATGGACTCTCCATTCATAAGAGAGTCTAAAAGGGAACTGAAACCTCGTGGTAGGAAAACTCTGTGTTGAGCAATCTAAACCTTAAAAGGGTATAGGGCTAGGGAACTGAGATTGGGTGTGAACTTATTTTATTTTCACTAAAATAAAGTCAAAACTCTAAACAAAGATAAAGGTTGGTGGCAACTTGCGTGACTGTTATTCCCATCAATAGACGCTGTTTGCTAATTTCCTTTTTTTAAAAACTTTTATTATTTTGAAATACTTTCATGTTTACAGAACAGTTAGAAAAATAATACAAACCCTGTGCAGAGAACTCTAACATACTCTCATCCCCCGCCCCCCATGCCAGATCCACCAATTTTAATATTTTGTCACATTTGTCATGTTATGTTTAATTTCCTTCTGTCATCCTTTTCACTCTAGGCCTGCATGGTTCAATACAAAAGGCATAGTCCCAGGTAACTACTGAGCACTTGAAATACGGCTAGTCTGAATTGAGGTGTGCTGGGAATGTAAAGTAGTAGTCTTGGATTTCAAGACTTAAGTCAGGAAAAATGTGATAGCTTATAAGTATTTTAGTATTGATTACATGTTGAAATGATAATTTTTAGATATGTTGGATTAAATAAAATACATTATTAAAATGAATTTCATCCATTTCTTTGTATTTGTTTTAATGTGGCTCTTAGAAAGTTTAAAATTATATATATGGCTGGCATTAAACTTCTGTTTGACAGTGCTGCTGTAAATATTTTAGGTTCTCCATTTTCTGCACTTGCAGTGAGATTCCTGTGAAATTGTTTGCGTTGTAGCACATAATGTGCATGCTGTGAGACTCTTTTCGCCATCTGGCCTTCTACACAAATGCCTCTTTGAATTTAAGACTTTGAGTTACTAACTCTCATGTCTACTTGCTAGCCACCATGATCCCAAAGAGAGAAAAAGCTCTGGTAACTCTCTTTTCCTTCTACACAGTTTGGTGATGATATGTCCCAGGGGTTACATGCAACCCTCCTTACTATCACCAGGCTTACATAACTTCATCTCAGGGACACCTTGAAAATATTTCCCAAATCTTTCCACTTTTGCTTTTCATGGCTACCATGCTAGTCTATCTTGACTGCTATAATAATTTCCCAACTGTTCTCCCAGTTTCCATTTTTACCTCTATAGCACATCACTTCGTTGCTTGAAATCCAATGACTTGATACAACCACTTTGGAAACTGGCAGTATCTAATAAAGCTAAACATATACATGTCCTGTGACCTACCAATTCCATTCTTAGGTATAAATCTAAGAGAATGCACACATCCACCAAAAGATGTGTATAAAAGTGTTCATAGCAGCACTATTCATAAAAGCCAATCTGGAAAGAAAACAGAGACCTATGCTATAAGCTCTTAGAGCAGTTACATTTAGTCTGGAGTAATAATTATTATTTCTGGATTTTAAGAGGCTCTTTTATGTATACATCACCTGGTATTTAGAGGTAAGAATGAAACCAATCAGGTCGGGATTAAGGTAATTCAGAACACAGGGGTAAGGAAGACATTGTCTGTATTTTAGAACCTCACCTCCTCTTTGAGACCAAAGAAAGAAAGGTTTATTTTGTCCAGAAACTAAATTTTCTGTAGTACACAATATAACTCACCCTGTCTGTATAGCTCATTTAAACAATTGAGACACATGGAGACCAGAATAAGAATGAGGACTTCAATCCTGTATAGCTTAATGTAATGCCTGGATACATCCTAGAATATATTAAGTAGATAATCAAACAGTATTGGCAAAGTCCCTTGAGGGATGGGGGAAAAAAAATAGGGAACTGAGACTTCCAGAGAAGATGGCGGCTTAGTAAGATGCGCGGGTCTTAGTTCCTCCTCCAGAAAAGCAACTAAAGAAACAGAAACAATACGAAACAGCTCCTGGAGTCACGACAGAGACCAAAAAGACAGCGTACCCCATTCTGGAACACCTGAACGGGCAGGGAGAATCTGCTGCGGTGAGATACCCAAGGGGCGCGCGTTTTCCTGGCCGGGGCGGCTGGCGACTGGGGTCCCCTCCACGCACGTGGCTCCCCGGTCTGACTGGGAACGTTGGATAGCGGGGCCCTCCCGTCATGCTTGGCGTTTCGGGCCAGCTGGGCAATTAGGACCGGCACTCTCCCAAGCTGCGGCGGCCAGCGACCCCCGCCTCCACGCGCGGTTTCCCGGGCCGACTGCCGTGCAGACAGACGAGCGCCACGAGCGCCACCTACTGGGCAGGAAAAGAAAAACAGAGCCCAGAGATTTCACAGAAAAAGCTTTCAACCAGCTGGGTCCCACACCCAGGGAAATCTGATCAAATGCCCAGACACCAGCAGAAAATAATGGATGACACTCGGAAAATTGAAGATATGGCCCAGTCAAAGGAACAAACCAATAGTTCAAATGAGATACAGGAGCTGAGACAACTAATGCTGAATATACGAACAGAAATGGAAAAACTCTTCAAAAACCAAATCAATAAATTGAGGGAGGACATGAAGAAGACATGGGCTGAACAAAAAGAAGAAATAGAAAATCTGAAAAAACAAATCACAGAACTTATGGGAGTGAAGGACAAAGAAGAAAAAATGGAAAAAACAATGGATACCTACAATGGTAGATCTAAAGAGACAGAAGCTACAATTAGTGAACTGGAGGATGGAACATCTGAATTCCAAAAAGAAACAGAAACTATAGGGAAAAGAATGGAAAAACTTGAGCAGGGGATCAGGGAACTGAATGACAATATGAAGCGCACAAATATACATGTTGTGGGTGTCCCAGAAGGAGAAGAGAAGGGAAAAGGAGGAGAAAAACTAATGGAAGAAATTATCACTGAAAATTTCCCAACTCTTATGAAAGACCTAAATTTACAGATCCAAGAAGTGCAGCGCACCCCAAAGAGAATAGACCCAAATAGGCGTTCTCCAAGACACTTACTAGTTAGAATGTCAGAGGTCAAAGAGAAAGAGAGGATCTTGAAAGCAGCAAGAGAAAAGCAATCTGTCACATACAAGGGAAACCCAATAAGACTATGTGTAGATTTCTCAGCAGAAACCATGGAAGCTAGAAGACAGTGGGATGATATATTTAAATTACTAAAAGAGAAAAACTGCCACCCAAGACTCCTATATCCAGCAAAATTGTCCTTCAAAAATGAAGGAGAAATTAAAACATTTATAGACAAAAAGTCACTGAGAGAATTTGTGACCAAGAGACCAGCTCTGCAAGAAATGCTAAAGGGAGCACTAGAGTCAGATACGAAAAGACAGAAGAGAGAGGTATGGAGTAAAGTGTAGAAAGAAGGAAAATCAGATATGATATATATAATACAAAAGCCAAAATGGTAGAGGAAAATATTATCCAAACAGTAATAATACTAAAAGTTAATGGACTGAATTTCCCAATCAAAAGACATAGAATGGCAGAATGGATTACGACCCAGCAATACCACTGCTAGATATCTACTCAAAGGACTTAAGGGCAAAGACACAGACGGACATTTGCACACCAGTGTTTATAGCAGCATTATCTATAATTGCAAAGAGATGGAAGCAGCCAAAATGTTCATCAACAGACGAGTGGCTAAACAATCTGTGGCGTATACCTACGATGGAATATTATGCAGCTTTAAGACAGACTAAACTTATGAAGCATGTAATAACATGGATGGACCTAGAGAACATTATGCTGAGTGAGTCTAGCCCAAAACTAAAGAACAAATACTGTAAGGTCCCACTGATGTGAACCGACATTCGAGAATCAGCTTGGAATATACCATTGGTAACAGAGACCAGCAGGAGTTAGAAACAGGGTAAGATAATGGGTAATTGGAGCTGAAGGGATACAGACTGTACAACAGAACTAGATACAAAAACTCAAAAATGGACAGCACAATAACACCTAAGTGTAATGTAACTAGGTTGGAACACTGAATGAAGCTGCACCTGAAATATGGTTTTTTGTTTGTTTGTTTGTGTGTTTGTATCTTTTGTTTTTGTTTTTTTCTTTTTCCTTTTTATATATATATATATTATTAGTATTATTATTTTAATTCTCTTCTCTATATTAACATTCTATATCTTTTTCTGCTGTTTTGCTGGTTCTTTTCCTAAATCGATGCAAATGTACTAAGAAATGATGATCATACATCTATGTGATGATACTAAGAATTACTGAGTGCATTTGTAGAATGGAATGATTTCTAAATGTTGTGTTAATTTCTTTTCTTTTTTTTGATTAATAAAAAAATTTAAAAAAAAAATAGGGAACTATTAAACTTTACCACCAGGGAAACCCCTGCTACTGTGTCAAACATTAGAGACACCCAAATCTTGAGGCTTGCTCTTATGAAGTTTCTGTAGGTAGCAGAGAAGCTTAGCTTACCTACAGGTATGCCTGAGAGTTACTTCTAGAGGACCGCTTTCATTGCTCAGATATGGCCTTTCTCTCTCTAGGCCCAACTCTGTAAGTGAAATCATTGCCCTCTCCCCAAAGTGGGACATGACATCCAGGGGTGAATGTCTCCCTGGCAGTGTGGGAGATGAACCGCAGGGATGAGTTTGGCCCTGTCACCATGGGATTAACAATGCCATCTTGACAAAAAGGGGGAAAAGAAGTGTAACGAAGTATCAGTGGTTGAGAGATGTCAAATATAGTTGAGAGGCTACTCTGGAGTTCAGTCTTATGCAAGGTTCAGTTAGATATTGCTACCTAACATAGCTTGCCAAACCCCAATTAAAACCATTCCTGTCAGTCCTAAAGATCACCTAGGGCAGTATATAAGATTCTACAAAGGTTCCATGCACTAGGATAACTTTCCAGAAACCTACAACCTCCAGATGGGTCCCTGGAAAAGATAAGTCCTGAAACCAAGGCGGGGCAGCCTTTCCAGAACATCAGCTAGTTTCATTCCCCATCCCATATTATTGACAGCCCCTTCCAACTTGAAAAAGTAGAATAGGCATAGCCCAAATACCCCTAAAGAATGGGAGAAAGATCAAAGGTGATGGTGGAGTTATACAGAGAAGGTAGGTTTAACAAATGAATATGATTGTTGAATCATTATATTGATATTTCTTTTAGTCTCCAGTATATTAGAGCAGCTAAAGGTAAAAATCCAAAATTGTGGAATTGTAACCCATGTCAAACTCTGAAATCTGTTCTACAAGTAATGTGACGATGTTCTCTGTATTCCTTTTTTGTATTTTTCACAAAAAGAGAAAAAAAAAAAGGTCGATTGTGATGTTAAAAAAAAAAAAAGTATTTATTCCTTCTAGCCTCCAGTGTTCTGGAGCAGCTAGAAAGAAAAATCTGGTATGGTATCCCGTGATACATTCTAGGATCTCTCCGTAACTAGTTGTTGACGAGTGCTTTGAAAACTACTGCTTTTTTTCTTTATTTGCTTTGTATATATATTATACAATAATTTTTTTTTAAAGCCAATCTGGAAACAAATGCCCATTGACAGTAAAATGGATAAATGGGCTGTGGTATGTTTATGTAATGGAATGCACACAGCAATAAAAGAGCTACCCATGGAAACATGCAACAACATGCAAATTCTCGCAGACATGATGAGGAACAAAGGAAGCCAGGCCAGAAGAGTATATACTGTATGATTCCATTTATATTAGGTACAAGAAGAGGCGAAACTAACCTATAGTGCTAGAAATCAGAACATTAGTTATATTTTGGAGGAATATTGATTAAGAATTCACAGAAGAGCCCTTTCTGGGGCTGAAAACATTCTTGATCTGGATGATGAAAATACATGGTTATGTGTGCATCAAAATACATCAAAATGTGTCCTTAATATTTGTGCACTTTGCTGCTGAATATAAATAAAAATATAAATAAATTAAAAACAAGCTGTCAGTGGCTTCCCATTGCTTTTACAGTGAAATCTAAGGTGCTCACCTTGTCTACCAAAACCTTGCCCACCTCTCTACCTCACTCTAGGCTTCTGTACGTAGCTCACTGATCTTCCTGTATTTCAGATGTGCTGAGCTCATGTCTACCTTGAGGCCTTTGAATTCGCATTTTTCTCTTCTTGCTGTTGTTTTCCCTCCAGATCCTCTTTACATGTTATGCTGGTTTGAAACTGTTATATACTCCCAGAAAAGACATGTTCTTTTAATCCTAAATCCAATCTGTGGGGACAATCATGTTCTTTTAATCCTGATCCAATATTGTAGGGTGGAACCTCATGATTAGGTTTCCATGGAGATGTGACACACCTATTGTGAGTGTGACCTTTTGATTAGATGGAGATGTGACTCTGCCCATTCAAGGTGGGTCTTGATTAGTTTCCTGGAGTCCTTAAAAGAGCTAACACAGAGAATAGATGCAGTCATTTGGAGATGCAGAGAAAAACATCAGAAGGACCCGAAGGTTCTGTGAGAGCCATTTGAAACCAGAAGCTGGGAGGGGAGCCCGGCAGACATTGCCATGTGCCTGCTTATGAGCTGCTAAGCAATCCAGAACCCATAGTTTTGCCCTGGAGAAGCTAAGTGATGGCCCACAGATGCTTAGAGGGGAAGCCATTGGAATCAGAAGCACAAAGCAACAAACTAGGCGCAAGGACTTAAGACACCAGCCACATGCCTTCCCAGCTAACAGAGAAATTCCAGACACCATTTGGACTTTCTTCGGAGTCAAGGTAGCTTTCTCTGGATGCCTTAGTTTTGACATTTTTAAGGCCTCAGAAATGTAAACTTGTAATTTAATAAATCCCCTTTATAAAAGCCATTCAATTTCTGGTATATTGCATTCTGGCAACATTAGCAAACTGAAACACATGGCTAGTTATGTGTTATCTTTCGGGTCTCAGCTCAAACATCACTTTCTCCTTCCTTGGCCACCTATATAATTAGGTTGCTTTGGGTCAAAAGAAACAGGAAACTGAAACTGGCTTAAAATGTTGAAGGGAATGTATTGGTTTGTGGAACTAAAATGTTCCACAGCCATGGTATGTTCAGGGCTCTGGGTCTTTTTCTGTGTGATTCTCTAGGTACTCCCTTCCTCTATAGGTTGTCTGTATCCTCATGTGGACCTCCTCAACATCAGAGAATGGCTGCTAATCCTGGTCTTACATCCATATACCACCCCATCCAGAAAAAGAGCATTCCATTTCTTCCAGCACTCAAAGAAAAGTACTAGGCTTCACCCAACAATTCATTTAGTCTGGGAGAATCCCATGTGCCAATTGGCTTCTCCATGAACCAGTCGCTGCTGAAGGGGCCCTGATCTCACCAATCTGTAAGAGTTCTTGCATGCAATGCTAGGGACCTGGGTTCGATTCCTGGTGCCTGCCCATGCAAAAAAAAAAAAAATTAAATAAATAATAAATAAATCTACCATGTATTAGGAAGATGTGGATGGGTGCTGGGTAGACAACCAGTAGTGTCCACCAGGCTACTCTACCACTGCAAAGCACTGTTTAGACTAGGGATCAGCAAGCTTTCTGTAAAGAGTCAAATAATTAAGTATTTTAGGCTTTACTTGTTTGTTTTGTTTCATTTTGTTTTATGACCCTTTAAAATATAAAAATCATTCTTAGGAGAGGACTTCGGGAAGATGGCAGAATAGGGACTTGCAGGCTTACTCCTCTCCCCCAAACAGCTCATCGACAAGCAGAAACTGTCCAAAACAACTGTTGTGGGAGTCCAAGGGGGTATAGCAGAGCATGGAGGGAAGATTGGAACTAAGAAACTGAGAAACTGCAGTGAAAAACTGTGAGTAACTCAGATGGCCAAGGCTCCTGGCACCATTCCCCAGCCTTGAGGCAAGAAGCTTTGAGTCAGCCCAGTCTGTGCCTGGTGGGCTGCTGTGGACTGGGAAAGTTACGAAAAACTTCCTCCCCAAGAACAGAGAGATACATGGCCCAGTACAGCCAACTATTAGCCACCAAATTTAGCTGGGTCCTGCTGCCTTAACCCATCCCAGGCAGGTGTCTCCAGTGCCACTGTTTCTACCCTGGTCAAAGGCAGAACCGCCACAGGGCTAAAAGTACCTTGCCTGCTTAGAGCTGTGGGGAATAGGCTGCTGAACAGTGCCATCTGGTGGGAAGACCAAGAAAGCACACCTTCAGGGGGCTATCAAAAAGGCTTATTGTTTAAGACCACCATCTCTTGGGCAAGCCAGGAAAGTGCACCCATGGGGAGCTGAAATAAAGACTTTTTGGTGTCTTTCCTGATCCTCTCCCAAGCACCTTTGGAACTGGTCTACACCTCCAGCATGTCTCTCTTGTCCTGTATTTGCTGGAGAATATTGATGAATAAAGGATTAAAGAAGAGCCTTAACATAAACCAATTAACAACAAAATCCTAGCCAAGAGACAGAGACCAACTTTCAGAATAATCTTATCAAGGCAATCAAATGCCCAGACTCAGCAAAAAATTAAAAGCCATACTAAGAAACATGAAAATATGGCCCAGTCAAAGCAACAAATTAAAAAGTTAGTGGAGAAACAGAATTTGGAACAACTAATCAAAGATTTTCAAACAAATATCCTAAACCAATTCAAGGAGAGGAAGGAAAATATGACTAAAGAGATAAAGGATATTATGAAGACACTAGGTGACATGAAGAATTTGAGAGCATGCAAAGAAAATTAACAGAACTTAAGGGAATGAAAGGCACAATAGATAAGATTTAAAATACAGTAGAGGCATACATCAGCAGATTTGAACATGCACAAGAAAGGATCAGTGACCTAGAAGACAGAGTATCCAAAAACAGAAAAAGGAATGGAAAATTTTGAGCAGGTTCTCAGGGAATTGAATGACAGCACGAAGTGCATGAACATATGCATCCTATGCATCAGAAGGAAAAGAGAAGGGAAAGGGGGCAGAAAGAATATTTGAGGAAATAACGGCCCCAAATTTCTCAACTCATATGAAAAACATAAATATACCTATCCAAGAATTACAACATACTCCAAACAGAATATATCCTAATAAGTCTACTCCTGGACACATACTACTTGGACTGTCATTTGTCAAAGATAAAGAGAGAATTCTGAAAGCAGCAAGAGAAAAGTGATCAATCACATACAAGGGATGCCTAAAAAGACTTTGTGACCACATGTTGGGTCACAAAGCAGGTCTCAATAAATTTTAACAGATTGAAACTATACAAAGCACTTCCTCTGATCATAATGGAACGAAGCTGGAAATTACTAACAGGTGGAGAATAGGAATATTCACAAATATATGGAGGTTAAATGAACAATCAGTGGGTCAAAGAAGAAATTGCAAGAGAGATCAGTAAATATCTCTAGACAAATGAAATGAGAACACCACATATCAAAAGTGCCAATTTCTAATCAGAAACCATGGAGGTGAGAAGGCAGTGGTATGATATGTTTAAGATGCTGAAAGAGAAAAATTACCAGCAAGAATTCTTTATCCAACAAAATTGTCCTTCAAAAATGAGGGAGAGCTTATTTACAGATAAATAGAAGCTGAGAGAGTTCATTAACAAGAGACTTGCCCTACGAGAAATACTAAAGGGCGTTCTGCAGGTTGAAAAGAAAAGAGGAAAGACAGATTTGGAGGAGAGTGTAGAAATGAAGATTATCAGCAACGGCAATTAAAATGGTAAAAAGAGAGTAAAAACCAGCATAACATATAAAAGCCAAAGGATAAAATGGTTGAAATAAGTACTGCATTTGCAGTAATAACCTTGAATGTTAACGGATTAGACTCCCCAGAATCAGGACATATTGGCATAATGGATAAAAAAATATATGATCCATCTATATGCCATCTACAGGAGATTCATCTTAGACCCTAGGATACAAATAGGTTGAACGTGAAAGGCTGGAAAAAGATATTCCATGTAAACAGTAACCAAAAAGGAACTTAGGTTGCTTGTCTTGGCAGCATATATACTAAAATTGGAACAATACAGGGAAGATTAGCATGGCCTGTGCCCAAGGTTGGCATGTACATTTGTAAAGTGTTCCATGTTTTTTAAAAAAGATCTGGGATACACTAATATCAGACAAAATAGACCCAAAATACAAAAATGTTATAAAAGACAAAGAAGAACATTATATATTAATAAAAGGGGCAATTCATCAAGAAGAAATAATCATAAATACTTATGCATCTAACCAGGGCTGCCCAAAATACATGAGGCAAACACTGGCAAAACTGAAGGGAGTAATAGACATCTCTACAATAATTAAGATGTTGGAGACTTCAATAGACCACTCTTATCAATAGGTAGAACATCTAGACAGAGGATCAATAAAGAAACAGAAAACTTGGATAATATATTAAATGAACTAGATATAACAGACATATACAGAACATTGTACCCCCAAACAGCATGATATATATTCTTCTCAAGTGCTAATAGGTTACTGTCAAGGATAGACCATATGTTGGGTCACAAAGCAGGTCTCAATACATTTTAAAAGATTGAGACTTTACAAAGCACTTTCTCTGAACATAATGGAATGAAGCTGGAAATCACTAACAGGTGGAGAACAGAAAAAAATCACAAATATATGGAGGTTAAATGAACAATCAGTGGATCAAAGAAAAAGTTGCAAGAGAAATCAGTAAATATCTCTAGATGAATGAAATGAGAACACCACACATCAAAACTTATGGCTTGCAGTGAAAGCAGTGGTAAGAGGGATATTTCTAGTCCTAAATGCCTACATTAAGAAGGAAGAAAGAGCTAAAATCAAATACCTAACTGTACAACTGGGAGAACTGGAAAAAGAACAGAAACTAATACCAAAGGAAGCAGAAAGAAAGAAATAAAGATTAGAGCAGAAATAAATGAAGCTGAAAGCAACAACAACAACAAAATAGAGAGAATCTACAAATAGAGAAAATCAACAAAGCCAAAAGTTGTTTCTTTGAAAAGATCAATAAAACTGATAATCCCTTAGCTAGACTGACAAAGAAAAAAGAGAAAAGATACAAATAAATAAAATCAGAAATGAGTTGGTAGACATTACTACTAACCCCACAGAATAGGAAAAAGACCACAAGAGGATACTATGAACAACTGTATACAACAAATTAGACAGCCTAGATGAAATGGACAAATTCCTAGGAGCAAATGAACAACCTACACTGACTTTTGAAGAAATAGAAGACCTCAACAGACCAATTACAAGTAAACAGATTGATTTAGTCATCAAAAACCTACAAATAAAAGTCCAGAACCAGATGGCTTTACCGGTGAATTCTACCAATCATTCCAAGAAGAATTAATGCTAATCCTGTTCACATTCTTCAAGAAATTTTACTCATTCTATGAAGCTAACATCACCCTAATACCAAAGACAAATAAAGATACTGCAAGAAAAGAAAATTACAAACCAATCTCTCTAATGAATATCAATGCAAAAATCTTCAATGAAATACATGTAAATTTAATCCAACAGCATGTTAAAAGAATTATACATCATGATCAAGTGGATTTTATTTCAGATAAGTGGTGATTTAAGACAAGAAAATCAACTAATGTAATATATCACTTAACAAATCAAAGGGAAAAGCCAAATGATTATCTTGATTGATGCAGAAAAGGCATTTGACAAAATTTAGCATCGTTTCTTTTTTAAAAATATTTTTATTGAGACATCTTCATACACATGAAGTCCGTACATAGTATACAATCAGTGGTTCACAAATTGTCACATAGTTGTGTATTCATCACCATGATCATTTTTAGAATGTTTGCATCACTTCAGAAAAAGAAATAAAGAGAAAAAAAAAAGCATCCCATACCCCCTACCCCTCCCTCTCATTGGCAATTAGTATTTCAACCTACCAAATTTTTCACCCTTTATCCTCCCTATTATTTATTCATTTTTTATCCTTTTTCCTGGTGGGGGGGTATGCATGGTCTGGGAATCAAACTCAGGTCTCCCACATGAAAGGTGAGCATTCTACCATTGAACCACCCATGCACCCCATCCTTACTTTTTTTTACTCATCTGTCCAAACCCTGGATTAAAGGAGCATCAGACACAACTTTTCACAATCACACAGTCACATTGTAAAAGTTATATCTTTATACAGTCATCTTCAAGAATTAAGGCTACTGGAACACAGTTCAACAGTTTCAGGTACTGCCCTCAAGTCACTTCATACACCATAAACTAAAAAGGGTTATTCTATATAATGCATAAGAATAACCTCCAGGGTAATCTCACGACTCTATCTGAAATTGCTCAGCCACTGAAACTTTACTTTTCCTCATTTCTCTCTTCCGCCTTTTGGTCAAGAAGGCTTTCTAAATCACATGATGCTGGGTCCTCTGGCTTATCGTGGGATTCCTGTCCCACGTTGTCCGGGAGACTTATACCCCCTGGGAGTCATACCATATAGTGGGGAGGGCAGTGAGTTCACATGCAGAGTTGGTTTAGAGAGAGAGGCCACATCTCAGCAACAAAAAAAGTTCTCTGAAAGTGACTCTTTCGCACAATTATAAGTATGCCTAGCTTCTTTGCAGGAATAAGTTTCATAGGGGCGAACCCCAAGATTGAGGGCTCAGCCTATTGAATTGGTTGTCCCCACTGCTTGTGAGAATACCAGGAATTCCCCAGATGGATAAGTTGAATATTTCCTCTTTTCTCCTTAGTCCCCCAATGGGACTTAGCATCCTTTCTTGATAAAAACTCTTCAAAAAAATAGGAATAGAAGGAAACTTCCTCAACATGATAAAGGGCATATTTGAAAAACCCATTGCTACCATCATACTCAATCGTAAAAGACTGAAAGCTTTCTCTCTATGATCTGGAACAAGACAAGGATGTTCACTGTCCCCTCTGTTATTCAACATTGTACTGGCAGTTCTAGCCAGAGCAGTTAGGCAAGGAAAAAAATAAAAGTCATTCAAACTGGAAAGCAAAACATAAAATTTTACCATTTGCAGATGACATGATCCTATATTTAGAAAGTCCCCCAAAAATCTATATACAAAGCTACTAGAGCTAATAAACAAGTTCAGCAAAGTGGTGGGATACAAGGTCAACATGTCAAAACCGATATTGTTACTATACACTAGTAATGAGCAATATGAAGAGAAATCAAGAAAAAAATTTGCATTTACAATAGCATCTAAAAGAATCAAATATCTAGAAATAAATTTAACCAAGCATGTAAAGGACCTGTATTCAGAAAACTACGAAACATTGCTAAAAGAAATCAAAGAAGACCTAAATAAATGGAAGTAAATTCTATGCTTCTGGATTGGAAGATTGAATATGGTTAAGATGTATATTCTACCCTAATTGATTTACAGAATCAAGACAATACCAATCAGAATTCCAGTGACCTACTTTGAAGAAATGGAAAAGCCATTTTCCATTTTTGACAAAGCCCAAAGATGCATAAAAGTCTTCAGTTTTAAGGATGTCCCATTTTTCTATTTTTTCTTTCATTGCTTATGTATTGGGTGTCAAGTCCAAGAAACCACTGCCTACCACAAGATCTTGAAGATGCTTCCCTATGTTTTCTTCTAGGAGTTTTCTGATCCTGGCTATTATCTTTAGATCTTTGATCGATTTTGAGTTAACTTTTGTATAAGGTATGAGATAGGGGTCCTCTTTCATTGTTTTGGATATGGATATCCAGATCTCCCAGCATCACTTGATGAAGAGACTGTTCTGTCTCAGGTGAGTGGACTTGGCAGCCTTGTAAAATATCAATGGACTATAAATGGGTGTGTCTATTTCTGAACTTTCAATTTGGTTACATTGATCAACATGTCTATCTTTATGCCAGTACCATGGTGTTTTGATCCTGTAGCTTTGTAGTATGCTTTGAAGTCAGGAACTGTGAGTCCTCTAACTTCGTTCTTTTTTTTCAAGATTTTCTTTTCTTTTCTTTTCTTTTTTTGGCTATTCAGGGCACCTTACCCTTCCAAATAAACTTGAAGGTGAAATTCAGGCAGTGTACTCAATGGTGGAAAGTATTTGAAAACCACATATCCTATAAAGGTTTAATATCCAGAATATACAAAGGAATCCTACAACTGAAAAATAAAAGATCAACAACTAAATCAAAACATGAGCAAAAGACTTGAATAGACATTTTTCCAAAGAGGAAGTACAAATGGCTAAAAAGCAGACGACAAAATCCACAACATCATTAGTTATTAGGGAAAGGCAAAGCAAAACCATAATGAGATATCATTTCACACCTACCTGAATGGCCACTATTTAAAAAAAAAAAAAAACAGAGAACTGCAAGTGTTGGAAAGGATGTGGAGAAATAGAAACACTTATTCATTGTTGGTGGGAATGTAGAATGATACAACTGCTGTAGAAAATAGTTTGGCAATTCCTCAGGAAGTTAAGCCATATGTATGATCTGGCAATCCTGCTACTAGATACTCAGAAGAACTGTAAGCAGGAAAGTGAACAAATATTTGCAACCTGATGTTCATAGCAGCATTATTCGCAATTGTCAAAAGATGGAAACAACTCAACTGTCCATCAACTGATGAATAGATAAACAAAATGTGGTATATACATAAAATGGTATATCATTCAGATGTAAGCACCTATTCAGATATAATGAAACCCTGATGCATGCTACAACATGGATGAACCTTGAGGACATTAGGTCGATTGAAACAAGCCACACACAAAAGGATAAATATTGCATGATCTCACTAATATGAACTTCATGCAAACTCATGAAGTTAAGATCTAGAATATAGGTTATCAGAAGATAGAATGAGGGTAGGGAAAGGGGAGCTGGTGCTTAATTTGTGCAGAATTTTTAATAAAGTTATTATAAATGTTTGAAAATGGATTGAGGTGATGGTAACACATGATGGTGAATGTAATTAACAGCACTGAATTGTGTGTGTGACTATGGTTGAAAGGGGAAGTTTAGGTTGTATATGTCACTAGAAGGAAAGCTAAAGGATGAAACATGGGATGGTATAACATCATGAGCCCTATTGTGGATGATGAAGGTAGTACAAATATAAGAATGTTTTTCCATGAACTAGGACAAATGTATGTAACTATTACAAGGTATTAATGATGGTCAAATATATATATGTATACCTAATGCAAACTATGGACTATAGTTAACAGCAATATTATAATATTCTTCCATCAATTTGTAATAAAGATACCAGACAAATGCTAAGAGTCAATAATAGAGGATATAAGAGATACGGGGTTTTTCTTTTTGGAGCAATGAAAATGTTCAAAAGTAGATTATGGTAATCAAAACACAACTGTATGATTATACCAAGAGCCACTGATTGTATATGGATAGATAAAAAAATAAAACTTTTAAAAAATTATAATTCTTGGCTCATGGGTCATACAGAAAGAGGTCAAGGGATAAGAGCCAAAGTTTGCCAACCACTGATCTAAACTGTTATAATGCTTGTGACATCTAAATTTTTGCTTTCTTTCTTCAATTGGAGAAATTGTAGGCTTACAGGAAAATCATGCATAAAATACAGAGTTCCTATATACTACCTTATTATTAACATCTTGCATTAGTGTGGTGTATTTCTTACAATTCATATAAGAACATCTTCATAATTGTACTATTAACTATTGTCCTTCGTTTATAACAGGGTTCATTGTATGGGATCTAAATTGTCCTTGTTCATTTGTTTCCTGACTATAATGTAAGTTCCATGAGAGCAGGTACCTTTTCTGTCTTATTTGCCTCTGTATTCTCAGCACCTAAAATAGGCATAGTAGATGCTTAATAAACATTCACTGGATGAATGACTATGAAAACTTTATGGCAGAACATGTCAGGACCCAGTGCCTAGCTCTGATCTGGGTTTCTCTGTCCTTCTTGACTAGAGGACACAGATGCCCCCATACTGGCCAGCCCAGGAATGAAACAGGCTGCTGCTGGTCCACAATCACCTTTATGCAAATCAGGAAAAGGTAACCTCTCTGGCTGATGGAGCCCAGCACAACGGACCCTGGTGAGGGTTGAGGGCTGGATTTCAGCCCCAACTTGCCCCATCCTTGGGTCTGTCACAACCTGCATAGCTATGCACAGTGGCTCTGGGAGTGGAGTCTAGGTGGGAATTTTGAACCCTCTCCTTTTTTATTGTTCCCACACCTCTTATCCCTTGACCTCTTTCTGTATGACCCATGAGCCAAGAATTATGATTTTTTAAAAGTTTTATTTTTTTATCCTCTGTTTATGCTGTGCCTGTGGCTTTTACTAACTTTTCTTCATCAGCTCCCAATCCCTCCTTTCTCCCATTCTCAACAAAATGCAGTTTACATATATTGAGCTAAAATTCTCATTTGTTGCTTGGAAGTGCATCTAAGTACAGTAGGATGTGTTCTAAGGGGAATTGTGGTTATGGAGGGATTTCTGTCCCGTGTGCTTATTAAACCTCTAAGACAGTGGGAAACTGGGGGGTGGGGGATGGAGGGAAGGACAAACCAAAATTATCAAAGAAATAGGGAAGCTGCCATAAAAACACAGTATAATATGTCGAGGGGTCTCCCATCTGGAAAGACAAGAAACAGTTAGCTCTATTTAATCATGAAATGCTATGAGTGATCCTGAGCTCACTCGCCAGATCCTGAGCTAGAATCAGGAGTCTCTGCTTAAAGCATGAAAGAGATATGTTTAGGAATAAAAAAAGAAAATTCCACTTCACTCAGTGGGTGGTAAGCTCATGGAACTCATTACACCAAGCAAGAGTTAGGCGGGAAATAAAAATGCTCAGAAAAGCCTGGGAAAACTTTGCTGTTGGCAGATCCGTAAATGATTTACTCAGGGGAACAAGGATGCCTTGGGATATTGGGATGTGTTCTTTGAGGCTGCTGACAAGGAGCATAACTTGTTTTGCACGCTGCTTCTCTCCTTACCCCCAGCAGAGACAGAGTTCTGAGCCAGGGCAAGTCGAGGTGCTGAGGCTGCCACAAGCCCTGGGTAACCTGGAAGATTGCCTTGCAGGGGAGCAGTTCATAGATTTACTTATCCCAATTTGTTTTTCCTTAGGCCAGCTACAATCTGTTGCTGGAAATTCAGAGGTCATTGAAACAACAAAGTGGTGCTCGTGGAAATTTTACATAAATGTTTATCCCTTGGGAATTCACTTGTCATTATGACAGCTACACAGCATTATTGATTATTTTTATGTAGCATTATAAGCTCTTACTTATTCAACCCTTGTAACAATCCTATGAGGCAGGTACTATGATTTCATTGCTCTATTAGACAGATAAGGAAACCGATGCACAGAGAAGTAAATTTTTCAAGGTCCCGCAGTTAATAGGTGGTTCATCCAAGATTCAAATTTGGGCAAGCTGACCCTGGAGTACATAATTTACTATTTTTCCATTAGATAGAGGCTAAAGCTGCTCTCCTATAATTATGCTGGGGGAGGTACATCTCAGCTCAGCCCACTGTTATCAATAAGGAATGCAGCCCCACTATGGCCTTACTCATTTGCACCCCCACCCCGAAAAGCCAAATCCAGCCCAAGGATATAGACTTCATGACCTCTGCTCTACCCATACCCCTTCTCCAACAACACATCTGTTTTAGTTTGCTAATGCTGCCACAATGCAATATACCAGAAATGGGCTGGCTTTTATAAAGGGGATTTATTAAGTTACAAGTTTATAATTCTAAGGCCATAGAAATGTCCAAATTAAGGCATCCACAGAAAGATACCTTGACTCAAGAAAGGCCAAATGATCTCCAGGATTTCTCTGTCAACTGGGAAGTCATGTGGCTGGCATCTGAGGTCCTTACTCCTAGTTCATCGTTTTGTGCTTCTGATTCCAGAAGCTTCCTCTTTAAACATCTGTGGATCTCACTTAGCTCTCTAGGTCAAAACTCTGGATTCTGGCTTGCTTAGAAACTAATGGGAAGGCACAAGGTAACGTCTGCTGGGCTTTGCATCTTCTAAATGTCTGCATCTATGTTGGCTCTGAAGCAATTCCAAAATGTTTTGCCTTTTAACTCCAGTGAACTAATCAAGACCCATCCTGAATGAATGGAATCACATCTCCATCTAATCAAACAGTCATCCCCACAATTGGGTGTGTCACATCTCCATGGAAGTAATCTAATCAAGAGGTCACGTCCACAATTGGGTGCGTTTTATCTCCATGGAAACAACCTAATCAAAAGGTTCCACCCTACAATATTAAATCAGGATTATAGAATGTGGTTGCTCTCACAAGATTGGATCAGGATTGAAAGAATGTGGCTTCTCTGGGGTATGCAACAACTTCAAATCAGAACATCTTATGGAGAGGATGCTGTTTTCCATTCCCTTTCACCTGAGTCACAAGAAATGGGCTCTAAGCTGGACAGAGAGTGGCTGGACAAAATATGGTGCAAAGGCCACTGTGTAGGAATCTGTCCTGGAGGGAACTGGCCTTTGTCCTTCTGCCACTCAACAGCGATAAGTGATCTCTCCAGGTCCCTTGCAAATTTCAGGACTCCTGTTGACTACCATCACAGAAAGCAATGTCTAAGGTTCTATGGCACAGAGAGAGGCTTGAGGAGTAGAAAAATGAGCTCTGTGGCAGGTAGCCAGATGTACCATGAGCTGACACATCAACCACACTAAATGTGCAGGACCAAGGCTACACATTAGACTAGTGTGTGGAGAGAACTGGCAGGGCAAGAAGCCTCTGGCATTAAGTGGAGCCTTCATTCAGGGTCACCAGTCTGGGTCAATGTAAGTTTAGGCAGGTTGTACACCTGTACCACAAGCACGCAGGGCAGAACGGGTCTTTTTTTTAGTTTGCACAAAGGCACTGCCTGTTTACTAAGCTGAGCATTCATGGGGCTGTATCTGCCCAGAGGAGAGACCTTGTCTAATTCACATCAAGGCTCTATATGTCCCAGGGTAACCTCAAAGCAGTTTTGGGTGCTGCGGTGTACCTTTCCCCACACTCCCATTCCATTCTATTTATACCTTTCTACCTTTTCTAATATTAGAGTGTATCCCCCTGGGATTTGGGGGACCCAGGAATGCCTGAATCCTTCCCTGCCCCATCTAACCCTTCCTTTCTTCCTGTGGGGCTCCTGAGGGATTGACACACACAGAAAATAAAGGCAAATCATGCAGATCCTGATACACCACTCAGAGCAGGGCTCTGGGCTGGGATGGCAGAGCTGAAATTCAATCCCCGGAGCTCCCTTGCTCCCCTGCCTCCCTCACCAAGTTCCAACTTTATCACCAGCCAGCCAGTGCTTCTGGGAGAAGGATGAGGGAGGGTAAGATGGCCAGGCTCCAGGAAGACCTTGGTTCAGTGTCCTCATTCTGTCCCAGAGCTGGAGAGCTTGAGCCAGAAAAAGATCTGTCCACCCCTTGGAAGCAGAAAATGGGGGAGAAGTCCACACCTGGGCACACGACCCTCTGACACCCAGGAATTCCACCTCCTTATAAACGTGGCTGAACCAATGTCCTAAATTCTCACCAAACAGATTAGCAGTACCTCACCACAAGGAAGCCAGCAGAGGGATGAGGCTTTTTCTCTTCCCTAGGGGAACACTGTCTCATTTAATCCTCACAATTTCTCTTTCTACAGATGAGGAAAGGGAAATGTATGCTAAATAAGGATAAAGAATTTGGTCAAGGTTACACAGCTAATAAATAGCAGAGGTGGACTTTGAACCTGTATAGTGGACGCTGTGACCTTGGGCCAGATTCCCTGGAGGGCTGAGGTGAGGCGCCTAGGCCTATAATGGCCCACAGTTCCTCCCCAGGAAACGCCCTCACCTGAAGGGATTTGCCTCATCCAAGGTTGGCTTCTTCCTGGGCGTGGCCCGAATCCAGTGGCTGGTTCAAAGAGGCAGCCCTCTTCAGGACAACTCCGGAAGGCCTTCCTGGCTTCAGAGTACCTCAGGGGGGTCACAGGCTTTGGCTGAAACTGCTCTGCATTTCAATTTCTCTCTGCCCAGTCCTGCTTCTCTCACTCTCTTCCAGGTGTGACTCCCCAGTAAAATTTCTGCCTCAAATGTCCCTCTTAGAATTGGTTCCGTGGGCAGCTCACCTAAGACACCGGCCTCCTCACCTTTATGAAATGCTGCCTCTCCGCAAGAATCCAAGTAGGTGGGGATGAGGCAAGCCAGAGATCAACAGCAGTAAATCCTGAGCTCCCCCGGCTCCCCATCTCCCCAGACTGGAGGGAAGGAAGGAGGGAGCAGTGTTATCTGAGTCCAGGGACCACCCAGCAGAGGCTGGCTTGGTAGGTTCTGAAACCATCCAGGCAAACAACCCCTGCAGGAGATGTGCCCTGAACTGGGGGACAGTGGGGAATACCTGGTTTCTCCCTTCCTTTGTGTTTGAATTTTAAGATTATAAATTACATATAACGACAAGGAATTTATACTTAGGTTTAAATGAGCACAATTTTAGACAATATTAAACATTAAAAAAAAATTAATGGTTTTGAGGGTTCTTTAATATGCTACATAAAAATCTTTTATCACATATGTGATTTGGAAATATTTTCTCCCAGTTTATTGTTTGCTTTCATTCTCTTCTAAGTATATTACAAGGAGCAGAAGTTTTTAATTTTTATTAAGTTTAATTCATTTATCTTTTTCTTCTTCTACATGTCATAAAGTTTATTTCCTAACTAATATCTCTTTGCCTTAAATCAAAGTCATAAAGATTTCTCTTACATTTTCTTCATGAAGTTTTATAGTTTTAAATTCTAAATTATATGATATATTTTGGTTCAATTTTTGTATATAGGGTGAGGTTTATATCAAAATTCCTTTTTCAGGAATTTGGATATGTGATTATACTAGCACTGTTTAAAAGACTTTTTCATCAATGAATTGTGTCTGCAACTTTAGCTAAAATAAATTGACCTTATTGTTTGAAAAAAAAAATTAAGTTCTGTTTGGGAGTCCATGATAATTTTTTTTTCTTTTAAAAGGGAAACATTGCTGTAGAATGATATGGAGGGGAGGGTCCCAAAGTATCAGCAGCAAAAACCCAGGCACCTACCTCCTTAAAGTCTGGAGTTCCTACTGCTCTAATCCCTTCTGGATTGGAAGTGGGTGGTCTAAACTGCCCTTACAGTCATAAGATTTTAGAGCTGGAAGGGGTCCTAGAGGTTTTGTTCACCCTCTTCATTTAACTGAGGGGAAACCCCAGGTCCAAAGAGTCCTTTAGCATAGCGTGGACAACCTGTCCTTTGGAGAGGGCCCCTTAACCGTGGAGATTTGGGGGACCATCACTCCTCAGGGTTTTTTTGTCTCAGCCTAGATGAGAGCTAGTGTGTATGTGTGTGTGTGTGAGAGAGAGAGAGAGAATTCTCCACTTTGTAGTTCACAGGAGAATGGTTGTCTGTGCACATCTTTTGAAAATTATAGAGGTCTTTTAGCATTGATGAGAAATAGGGTGTGATTATATTTCTGATTTGTCTTCATATGGAGGGAAAAGGAGTGGGAAGGCCACCCTGAACTGTCCCCAGGGAAAGGAAATGAGGTCCTGGTGGAGATATGACTTAAGCACCCGGCTCCAAAGAATCCAGGCCCTGCCCTGGAGACTGCCTGCTTATCAGCTGCCATCTCAGTTTCCTGTTTCTCAGTCTGCTGGGGACCTGGGCTGGAGGAGCAGCTGCTTCTGTTTATTCTCCCTCTTTATCTTAATGGCTTCCCCCACCTAGTGCTCCTGTTGTACCCCTCACCACTAATCCCTATACTCAGATACTGTTCCCTGCCTGGGGCAAAGACCCATGAAAGCAGGGAAGAAAGGAGGGAAGAAGACAGGCCCCACACTTGGTATCCTGGGACTTAAGGTACAAGGCACTGCCCTGAGGTATAACTGGACTCTGAGGTCAAAGTGGAAAAGGAAAAACAGGGTAAAAGGCAAAAGCCTCTCCTCCCAAGAAGGAAAACAGAACACTGGCAGGTTGCTAAGAGCAACCTAAGCTGCTAAGAGATATGTAATTACATTTAACTTTGAGGTTACACACCTAGGCTAATAACTAGCAACTGGAAATTCCTGTTGGGAGGAGGAAGTTTTCTCTCATTAAGAGATAATAGAGAGTCATTCGCCCTTGAACCCTGCCAGGTTTGTTCTGGAAGAACTTTACTGCAGATAGGGCCTAAGCGAACCCATATGACCCATGGGTACAGATTAGAAAAAGGCATCCCTTCTTCTAGCGCTCTGCCAGGGCACTCAGTTTGGAAGTCCCCACTCACCCCTGGGCACCCTGGTGTAAAGACAATCGGGGGTAGTTACATAATTATAGCATCTCACCCTTCCCTCCTTTAACTATCCTGGTAATTAACCTGGGCAGCTTAAACTCCAAATGGACCACCCCAGAGTAGAAAAAATGCTTGTAGCTGTGAGAAGCTTCGAGGGGCTTTAATGCTAGCTTGGTCTGAAGTACCTGCTCCACTTCAACCCATGATACGGATTCTGGCTGAGCTGTAAAAAAAACTTTCTAGCATGTTCTGGACCTGACCAAGGATATCCTAAACTGTGATTATTGACAATTTAGAATTAATGAGCAAGGTGCCAGATTGTACTCAGAGGTATTTCTTTACATTTTACTTAATACATATCATCTTAAAGCATGGTTTTTGTTTTAAAATTTTGTGAATGTTATGAAGTTGTTTTTTTTTTAAGGGAATTTTTTTTCCTTTGTTGCACAATTGACATATTGGTTCCAAGCTTGGTTTTTTGGAGTCAAAATGATCCGAATTCTAATTTTAACTCCTCCACTTACTAACTGAGAGACCATATGCTATTTACTTAATTTCTCCACACCCCGGTTTCCTCATCTGTAAAATCAGAATAAAAAGTATGTGGAGTAAATGAGATAATGCACAGAAAACACTTAATACAGTGCCTGGCACAGAGTACTTAATAAACATTAGCTGCTATAAGACGTATTTAAAATGGGTAAGAAAAGGGATACCTTAGTTAGAGGTAATTGAGAAGGATGATCATGTTTATGCTTCTTGGAGAAATGGGTGATCTCAACAGTGGGACAGGGGAAATACAAGGTGAGCTTGGGACACCAAAGTGTGCCAGAAGTCAAGAAATGTTGCTCAAAGGCACAGGAGCCAGCTTGAAGGAACTCTTATTGACCAAATTTGGGATAATTTGGACATCAAAATGAGTAATAAATTGTGATAACACAATGAATAAAAATATCTACACATCCATGGTGTTATTCAAAACAAGGGGAAATAAATGGAAGAGAAATACCAGGTGATAAAAAATGGAGGACGGATAAAATTAGGAATCTGCATTTTGTAAACCTCAATGAGATAACAGATTTAGGTAGATTATCAATGGAAGCATTGGGTGGAAGATTATTTGAAAGCAAGATATTTCCAGTGGGTTGAAGAATCACCCACAGAGGATTTATAAATTACCAGTAGAACTTCCCTTCCCAATGGAGGGATCTGGTGATTACCACCTCAACCAAGTAGTCAAGTTGAACATCATTCACAGTGCAACAATTATGTGCCTTATGATGTGGTGTAATCTGACATACACATCACCCTATGAATTTTTCTTCCCAGAAGAGATAACATGAATCTAATCAAGCCTTATGATTCTAAATCCCAGTTTGCAGGAAATACAGGGAGAGAAGGAAAACAAAAATTACAGCAAGAGAAAACAAGAAGACAAATTCACAGTGTGGAACATACTGTAAGACAACTGACCAAAACACTTCCAAAAGTGAAAGTCATTAAAAAAAAAAAAGAGGTGATGATTATTTCATCATAAAAGAAATTAGAGAGACATAATCAAATGAATGGAAAATAACTTGATTAGATTCTGGATCAAAAAAAGAAAAAAATCTATGAAAGGTATTTTGAGGACAATTGGATAAGTCTTATTATGGATTGCTTATTACAAAATTATTGCTAATTTTCTTAGGTGCTCTAATGGTATTAGTCATGAGGAAAATATCTATTTCTAGAAGACGTGTGCATAAATATCTAGGAGCGAAGTGTCATGGTGCCTACAATTTATTTTCAAGTGTTTCAGGAAAAAAAAATTATATACAGAGAAAGAGAACAAATGCAGAAAACTGTTAATTGTGGAGTCCAAGTAGAAGGTCTAGAGGTGATCACTGTATACTTCCAACTTTTCTGTAAGTTTAAAATCTTTCAAAAGGAAAAGTTGAAGGAAAAACATAGATTCCTAGCAATTCCCCCCATCCACAACCCTCTTCTGTTTAGAATGCCTGGTACATGACCCCAAAATATACATTTTTAACAAGCACTCCTATTTAATAAGCACTTGCAGGTGATTCTAATGTACAGCTAGGGTTGCAAACACTGATTGGTGTTATAAAAATATGAATATATTTAAACACTCTGCCACCATCTTTCTGCCAACATACCCTAATTATAAGATATATTCTTTTGAAGAACAGAATAAACTTTTGCAAAACTGAATCAACCAACACGACACACAGGCACACACATTTGCACAAAGATGGCAAGTGTTTCGGTAAACACTAACCAATGTGACAATGTCTAACAATTTATTATAAGATATATACTTCACAACAGGGAAATGTATCCAAAGTAAGTTTATTTCTATTGAAGGTCAACAGACTTCAGCTAGTGTAAGTAGAATACTTTGTAGCTGGGTTTTTAAGTTCTGCAAAATATGAGGTGAAGACCTAAGTGAGGGATGAAGAGGAAGCTTAGTGGCCAGGACTAGGCTCTCTTTCACCCCCACCACCATCAAGCAGAGATTGATTTCTTTCATCTCTGTTGTAATATTACATGTCTATGTCAGATTATGCATTAAAAAATAATAATAATAATTTTGTTCCCAAAGTGTTTTACACCACTGGTCTAATTGTTGACTTGACTGACACCCAGTAGAGATGTGATGGTTTTGAGCTATGTACCCTAGAAAAACAAGTTCTTAAAATTAATCCGTTCCTGTGGGTGTGAAACCATTGTAAGCAGGAACTTTTGATGAGGTTATTTCAGTTTAGGTGTGGCCCAAATGAATCAGAATGAGTCTCAATCCTTTTACTAGAGTCCGTATAAGGAAGGCCACAGAGAACAGCCACAAAGAAGTCAATGAAACCCATAAGAGATAGGAGAAGCCACTTGCATTGCTATATGACAGAAAAGCCATGGACCAAGGATCACCAGCAGCCAGCCTCAAAACACGAGTCTTCTGAGAGAAAGTATCACCTTGATGACACTTTGATTTTGGACCTCTCCTAACCTCAAAACCATGAGCCAATAAATTCTTGTTGTTTAAGCCAACCCATGACATGGTATTTGTTTTAGCAGCCAGAAAACTAAAGCAACCCTTCTCAAATATTTTCTTCAAAACACTTAGCATTGTGACTTTATGTTTATTTATAGATAGATGGATCACTCTTAGAGACCTTGATCCTATTTCCTCTCATCCAATGCCATCTCCTTCCCTGTCACATGCTGGATGTTGGAACTGAGCTCCCAAATTGGGACAACATGCAGAAGCCTATTTCCAGCATGGACTCAGGGCAGGGCTTAGTCTCCACGATGTGGTGCATGATGCTAAGTGGGCATTTTGTGGGCATCTAGATGCTCAATCATATGCTTGTTGAGGAATGGATTCCCTAGAATATCCATATCAAAATATAATTATTTACCTCTGATAGTAAAAACTGATTTTGTGGGTTTGTAAAGAGTGGCCCAGATAGGAAAAATAAAAAAGGAAGATCTATGCCTTATGACAAGTAGTACAATGGATTCAAAGCCAAATATACAGGTTTTACACTCAATCAAGGCTACATTACAAATTATCATACCATCATCACCACTGCCATCGCCATCGTCAGCATGTTTTTTTCCAATACCTTTGATAAATCATTGGCAGTATTTTGTGATGACACCATGTTAGTGTTAATAAGTCTGGTTTTGGACTCAATTCATGATAGATTGATCAGAACATTCTGAACTGCGATGTTGCAGGAGTGGGCCCTTTTACAGCTTGGGACTGTAACATAGGCATCTGTACTGTAAACCTTTGCCCTGTGAGGGACACTAGATTTCAGCTGAAACTGACATGGGTCTTGGGGTTGATGTGCCTAGTATGGGAGTAAGTGAACTCATATTTAACTATTATTGTTTTTATTAAAGCAGTGCATACCAATATATACCAATAAAAAGGAAAATAGATTTTCAAATTTTAAAGGGAGCAGCCCTTTCCCCATCATGTCCACCCCTGATTTCCAATGGCAACTACTTTGGGGTGGGGGGGAGGTGATGCATGGTCCGGGAATCTACGCCTGGTCTCTAGCATGGAAGGCAAGCATTCTACCACTGAACCACCTCCAATGGCAAATACTTTTTAACTTTTACCATCTTCTTCAGGTATTTTTGGTTTTATTTTTTGTGTTGTCTTCTTTCTCTGGAAAATAAGGACTTAGCTATCATATGCCTTCTCTTTCCCTATCCTCTTGTTTGTATTGCAATTTCATGTTTAATTAGTAGCCAGTGTTTATGACAAAATGACCATTATTCACAGCTGAGCTATGTAGTGTAACATTGTGCCTGTTTGTAAGTATTATGTACCTCAAAAAAGCCATGTTTTAATCTTGATTCAATCCTGTTGGAGCAACTGTTTCTTTTAATCCTAATTCAATACTGTAAGGCAGAAACCTTTGATTATATTATCTACATGAAGATGTGACATGCCCAATTGTGGTTGGGACCCTTTGAGTAGAAGGAGATGTGGCTCCACTCATTCCAGATGGGTTTTGATTAGTTTTACTGGAATTCTTAAAAGAGGAAACATTTTGGAGAGTGTCAGAAATGAAAGAAACAACAGAGCTGACAGAAACTTCAGAGCAGAGCTGAAACAGATGCCTACATTGGAAAATGGAGACACTGGAAAACAGAGACACTGATGTTTGGAGATGTTTGGAGTCCAGTAATGTAGCCATGAGATGTAAAGCAAGCCAAGAACCTGGAGAGAGCCAAGGGAAATGAAGAGATGAAAGCAAGTCCCAGAGAAGCAAATGAGGTACCCCCACAGGAAGAGAGGCTGAAAGCATGGAGCTCAGCAGCAAGGGACCAGCAAATGCCAGCCATGTGACTATCCAGCAGACGGGGTGTTCCTGAACCATGGACCTTCCTTGAATTAAAGGCATCTTTCCTTGGATGCCTTAGTTTGGACATTTTTAGGGGCTTAAAACTGGAAACTTGTAACTTATTAAATACCCCCTTTAAAAAGTCATTCTACTTCTGGTATATCACATTCCAGCAGCTTTCAAACTAACACAAGCATTGCGGTTGTTTTTCCTATGCCGTATAAACTTTTTGTTGCTTTCCCTGGAGATAAATATTGCCTTATTTTCTATGTGTTCAATTATCTATGTACTTATTGCTAATTCTTGCCAAAAGTCCCTATCAGAAATACAAATCTCCTGTCATTATATTCAGACATAGGAGGCCATCTATTAGCTTCTTTCTTTCTTTCTTTTTTCTTTCTTGAAGACATCGTCTTGAGTCTCTATCCTCCTGTTCCAAATTCTGTTTTCTTCCCCTGCTTCTCAATTTCACTTCTTCCTCTTTGATTTATTCCTTCATTTTTGGTGGGATATATCATCTTGTAGATTCCTGAGAAAGGCTGCTTAGAATACAAAAGTTTTGAAACCTTGCATTTCTGAAGATATCTTTATTCTACCGTAATACTTGAGTATTAGTTTGGCTGGATATAGAATTCTAAATAGGAAATCATGTTAAGAATTCTGACATTCTGAAATCATCATCTTCCAGCTTTTAGTACTGTTGTTGAGAAGTCCAAAGTCATTCTGATCCCTGATCTTTTGTACATAACATGCTTTTTCACTTCTGGGAACTTTTTGAGTCTTCTCTTTATTCACGGATGCTCTGTAATGCCATGACTTGTGCCTGGGCATAGAATTTTTTCATTCATTGTATAGGACATTTGGATGGGTCGTTTCAATCTGGAAATGCATAGTCTTCCATTTTATAATTTCTTTTCATGAATTATTGTTACTTTTTAAAACATTTCCTCCTTTTCATTTTCTCTGTTCTCTCTTTATGGAACTCCAATTGGTTAAATGTCAAACCTCCTAAAATGATCCTCTGTTTTTCTTACTGTTTTCCTCTGATGTTCTGCTCTTTATTTCCCTTCTGAGATATTTTCTCAACATCATCTTCCAACCCTTCTCCTGAATTTTCAGTTTATACTACCACAGCTCAAATTTCCAAGAGCTCTTGCTTATTCTTTAAATGTTCCTTTAAAAACTATATCTTTTTCTGTTATATGAATTTCACTTCAAAAAATTTTAAACAGAATATATATGTATATGAAAAATAATACTAATAATATCCTTGCATATGGAAATGCACTATCCAGATTCCCCTTTGAGGAGGAACTAGTTGACCAGTTGTCATCTCCTTCAGGGTTTGCCTACCTGCAGAGATCTGCCTTGCCCATGATCGTACATTTCCTAGGATAACCCAACAACTAATCAATGCCAGGGTATAAAGATCTGGCTATTTCAGCCCAAGGCAAGAGAACTTTGATGTCCATACATGCACTGGAGCTCCCCATGAGGTTGGTCAAGGCTTCATCAGATCTGCATCACAGCTTGATTTCTCCCTTAGTCTGACCCTGCTTCCTCCTCCTCTCTTCCAGAAGAGTTTATCTCTAATAAATATCCTGCACTCCAAAGTTCATTTCAGCATTTGATTCTGAAGAACCCAATTCAAGACAATCCTATTTTTTTCATGGACACAAAATTCTACTTTTATCTCTCTGAGTGTTTTTATCATGGTTTTTGATGTTTTCTTCTGCTCCCGTTATTGACTTTCTTCCCCGTGGGTACTTTTTCTGTCTGCTTGCTTTGATCTCTGTCTTTCATGTTAGAGGCTTTTCATAAATTGCCTTACCATTTTTGGTTGTCTATTTATATTTAAAAATGGCACACTAAAAATCTGATCAAAAGATTTAGGTGTAGGGCGGGCCACGGTGGTTCAGCGGGCAGAGTTCTCGCCTGCCATGCCAGAGACGGGGTTCGTTCCCGGTGCCTGCCCATGCAAGAAAAAAAACAACAAAAAGCAGATTTAAGTGTACAGCAGATGTCAGAATAGTGTGATCAGACCAGGGTCAGTTGTCCTTGGTTCTCCCTCATGTTCTCCCTCATGTTTAGTAGATTTTTTTCATGGTGATCAGTTTTCTCAAAGTAGTTCTCAAACTCCTTCCTAGGAGTTATAAACTTGTCTGACAATGTTCTAGGAGTCAAATGTGGGAAGAGTGAGAGTTCACTGGCTGATATGTTGACTTTCATTTAATCCCTTTGTTTTTTCATACTATTCCTCCACCCTCAGTTGTCCCCAAGTTTAGAGTCTCCCTGATTCAACCTCCTCATAGGATTAATGGCCAATTTCTTACTGGGGCTGGGAAAGGATAGTGGCTTATTGTATAGGTTTGGTGAGGGATTTTAGGGATTCAATTATTTCTCCTGAAAACTCTTTTAAAAAATATTTTTATTGACAAATCTTTACATACACACAGTCCATACGTGGTGTACAATCAGTGACCACAATATCATCACATAGTTGTGCATTCATCACTCTCTCATGAAAACTTTTAATCAGTCTTCTAGCTTTCAACCACAGCCATATTCAGTCTTCAGAAGTAGCTAGTGCCACCAATTACTAAGCATTTGGAAAGGGAGGCTGGAGTTTGCAGACATGGATGGGCTTGTTTCTTGGCTCTCTGCTTTCCAGCTCCTTTTCTCTGATGTGTGAGGTTAGTAATCACTTCATCTAATTTCTAACTTAAAAAAATATTTGATGCCTCCCTCTGCTCTTATCTTTCTTAAGGATTTATGCTTTTTTTTTTCTTAGTCTCTTTACTCACATTTTAGTGGTGTTTTGGAAAGGAGTGGAGGCATATGCATGTGTCAATCTACTACAAATAATGGAAAGTGCTCAGGTCCCACAAAGAGGTTTCAACTCTAGCTTTATTGGAGTTGGTTTTCTCATCTAAACCTATTTCAATTTTATAATGAAAGTAGAGGAAAAACATGATTTGATTCGCATAGTTTTAAGACTATTTTCCAAAAACACTTTTAGCTTATGTGGTTAGGTATGAATTATCACTCCAAGTATAATTGTCTGACTATCCTGTGTGGGCCATGTATACACAGCTCAAACCCAAAGTCCCCGCCTTGTCCCCTCAATGAAACATTAGTGCCCAGAAACAGAAGGTTCCTCTTCTCTCCCCTCTTCTCACCCATGAAATAAACAGGAAGGTCTCTTGGGGCTGTGGTCTTGGGGCTGTAGCCCTGCCCTTCATTTCTTCACACCCTTTACTGAGAACTGAGTCATTACAACATCACACCCAGCCAGCTGTCTCAGCATAAGAAAAAACTTTGCTGTGGTATGAGGTTTTGTGGGCTGCAAACTACATCTAGGTCAGCAAATTAAACTCCACAGTGTGGTAAGCAAGTCCAGCTTCGTCTAGCTTAAAGGCTGTCTGATTTCACCCTTTGGGCATCAACTCTTCTGGTACATGGGAAACAAAACCCTGTGGGTCTTCAAGGCACATTTCAGGCCTAAACCCAGACTCTTTTTTTCCTCTACCAAGACTCCAGGAGTTGTGAGGGTAGCAATACTCCAACCAATCAGATTTTTTTTTTCCAAAAAGTAAAAAATTCCTTTTTTATTTAACAAGCACCAAACGTTACACATACTTCACTAGGGAAAATCATTTTGAATTTAAAACTGCTGTTTTGGTGATAAGAGACAGAAAACATTTCCTTTGCAAGATATTCTGGATTTCTCAGAATGAAATCCAAGTCTTTTCAACCTGAATGCTACATATTTATAAACCCAGAAAAAATACATCTTATTTTACTGAAGAACTATTTCTAACAATCAACTAAATATAACATGTGATCCCTGACTATTCTTGAAGGGTAGGAGTTTGTATTTTATATAACTTCAAAGAAGAGAACCTAGTGACTGTAACAGAATAAGGAACAGATATTTAGCACCTAAATTTAGAGAACACATAAGTATTGCCATAGTTTTAAGCACTTGTATGCCCACGGATAGGGGAAAGAAGATATATGCTGTTTAATGACTTTAGAACATTCTCAAAGATAACCATCCAGATTTTGAGCAGTGTGTGTGTGTGTGTGTGTGTGTGTTGGGTCAGAAGTGGGAGGTGGTAATGTATTTATTTGCTCCTCAGTTTTACCTTCCACTGGGGTATCTCTCCTGGTATACTGTGGCTCAAACTGGGCTTGAGTTTCCTTTCATAGAAATTTTAAAAAGTGAATGAGGACATAAAAGAAGACCAACTGGTCTACCTAGTTAGGGCCTGGCAAGGGGAAGTACGTCAATGGGGCCACTGGTTCAGGACCTGGGTCTCAGATTTGTAGTGGATAAGCCCACAGAGACTGAGTCATGTATTGTGCTGGTTTGAAAGGAAGTATGCCCCCTAAGAAAAGCCATGTTTTAATATATATCCCATTTCATAAAGGTAGAATAATCCCTATTCAATACTGTATATTTGAAACTGTAATGAGCTCATCTCCCTGGTTGATGTGATTTAGTCAAGAGTGGTTGTTAAACTGGATTAGGGGATGACATGTCTCCACCCATTTGAGTGGGTCTTGATTAGTTTCTGAAGTCCTATAAAAGAGGAAACATTTTGGAGAATGAGAGATTCAGAGAGATTCAGAGAGAGCAGAACAATGAAGCCATGAGATGCAGAGAGTCCACAAGCCAGCAACCTTTGGAGATGAAGAAGGAAAATGCCTCCCGGGGAGCTTCATGAAACAGGAAGCCAGGAGACAAAGCTAGCAGATGACACTGTCTTCACCATGTGCCCTTCCAGCCGAGAGAGAAGCCCTGACTGTGTTCACCATGTGCCTTCTCACTTGAGAGAGAAACCCTGAACTATATCAGCCTTCTTGAACGAAGGTATCTTTCCCTGGATGGATGTCTTAGATTGGACATTTCTTTAGACTTGTTGTAATTGGGACATTTTCTCAGCCTTAGAACTGTAAACTTGCAACTTATTAAATTCCCCTTTTTGGAAGCCATTCCATTTCTGGTATATTGCATTCCAGCAGCTAGCAAACTAGAACATGTATCATTCAAAAAACAATTCAGCAAAAGTTTATATGAGGGCCTCCTATTATCTGAGGCTTTGGAATACAGACATGAAAGCTAGAGTCCCTGCGTTCCAGGAGCTCTCTCACTATGGAGGAAGACGTGCACTTTAGTGTGTGGCTGTATTTTCTACTACCTTGAAAAAACTTCATTTTTACTACTTACGCCCATTCACTGTTTTCCTGGTAATAGTGCTTCAATTTTATTCTAGGAACAACCCCTTCTCCATCCTCAGTCTATGTGCTTTAAGTGGAACAAAATCTACTCCTAACGCTAGAGCTGAGATCTAGATTCAGACATGGTCACAGAGATTGGGCATGACATGTAATCAAAGCCAAATGTGTGAGATTTTTGCTGATAATGTTCAGGGCGAGGTCATAGGTCAACATGGACGATATGGGCCTAGAGCTGCCAGAAGCCACAAGATGGAGCCTAAGAATGAAGCTAGTATGGTACAAGACAGATCTGAATGACAGGAGGGACTGAGCTCTGTGATCAAGCCATTCCTCACGTTTCCATAAAAATGCCTAGACTTTTCTGTTAATTGTACCAATAGTTATTTTTATCTGTTTAAACTAATTAGTTTAAATTTGTAACTAAAAAAGCTCTGAACATTAAATCACTCAATAAATATTTATTAGTACCTAATATGGGTCTGAAGAGGTCTTAGAATAAAATACAAAGAAAAGGAATATGGAGAGTATACAGAGATATTTTAGCTGGGACATTATGAAGCCTAAAGAACTATCTGTCCCACCAACCTACTCTATCGGGGGTGCCCCTGGGAGGCCCTGAAGAAACTGTATAATTCATGTTCTCTGTGCCCCCCTTTTCTAGTCTTTGGAGGCCATACTCCTAACATATGGACTTCTTTCTTCAGCAAGGAAATTAGTTCTATTTGATATAAATTGAAAATAGTTCCTGTGTTAGTTAGATTCAGTTGTCAACTTGGCCAGGTGAGCACAGCTAGTCTTGTTGCTGCGGACATAAGCCAACCGTACGTGAACCTCATCTGTTGCCAATTACATCTGCAGTCAGCTAGGAGGCGTGTCTGCTGCAATGAGTGATGTTTGACTTAATTGGCTGGTGCTTAAATGAGAGATTGCAACGTAGCACTGCTAGCAGCTCAGCATTCCTCATCTCGGCACTCGCAGCTCAGCCCAGGCCTTTGGAGATGCAGAAAGAAGTCACCCGGGGGAAAGTTGCTGGAACCCAGGGGCCTGAAGCGAAGATCAGCAGAGACCATCCTGTGCCTTCCATGTAAGAAAGAACCTCAGTGGAAAGTAAGCTGCCTTTCCTCTGAAGAACCAACAAAATAAATCCCCTTTTATTAAAAGCCAATCCGTCTCTGGTGTGTTGCATTCCGGCAGCTAGCAAACTAGAACAGTTCCCCATTTGTTCTTTTGATTGTTTAAAGAGATTTTTGCTGTGCAGAATTAAAACAAAAAAGTTTTTACATAGTCAAATGCATCAATATTTTTACGGCTTGTAAGTTTTAAAAATTCCTCTGATTTTTGGCTTGTAAGTTATATTTTTATGGCTTGTAAGTTTTTAAAAATTCCTCTATGTTTTTACTTAGTACTCTATACTCTGGTGTAAGGTTGCTTTTTTTTGACACTCACCTATATTTCCCTTATACTGCATTTCTATCACCTTTGTTACATATTTCTACAACACAGAAACAATAATAAGAGTCATCATTTGTTGTGTTCAGGCATTGTACCAAGGGCTTTATGTCCAGTAGCTCTAATCTGCACAGTAACTCTGCAAGGTAGGTGGGTATTCTGCCTATTTTACAGAGAAGGACAGTGTAGCTCAAAGAAGTCAATGTAAGTTTTCCAAGGTCTCAGCTTTCAATTGGAGGAGGGAGGACTTGTGCCCACATCTGTCCAAGTTAAGCCGAAGCTCCTTCCATAATGCTATTTTACCTCCCATTTACGGCCATAGTGTGAGCTGCTTCTACAGACCACTCCTCTTGCCTCTCAGATGTTGATTATTCCTGGCTTTACTTGGAGAAGATAAACTTATTTTCAGTTATTGTAAATAACTTTGTTTTACCTTTTAGCCTTGTTAATAAAATATAACTCTATTAATATATAGGAGAACAAAAGCAGACAGTTATTTAAAAAAAAAATTATATCCCAATGGTCAAGGTTTCAAAGTGTGAAAGAAAGATAGCCCCAGTAGCTTCCATGGCTGGCTCCTCTCCACTTCCTGCCCTCTCTCAGGCAGGTGGACTCAAGTGGCCATCTTTCTGGTCCTAACCCCAAAAATCACAGAAGAGTTTAAATTTTGCCTCATTTAAACTCTCTTTCCTGTTTGAGAGCTGTGTCTCATTTAAGCTGAGAATAGACAATGGCAAGTGATACTCTGAGCATCATGAAACGCAAAGATTTTTCTGGGTCTAGAATTACTTACTGACTTTTCCTACATGCGAGGTACATTCAAGGGTTCCCCTAGAGTCACCAGGTCCCTAATGCCCCACCCTCCCTCCTGACAACTTGCATTATAACATATATCAAACACATAGAACATGTGAAAGAGTAGCATGATAATCACCCATATTCCCACCATTTAAATTTAGTAATTGTTAATTCTTTGCCACTTTTTCTTTTTCTGTGTATGTGTATTTTTTCTAAAAGGTTTGAAAATAAGTTTTAGGTATCATGTTTTACCCCTAAAAACCTCAGTAAGCATCTCCTGGAAATAATCATAGCATCATTATCATACCTAAGAGCATTTACAGTACTTTCCTAATAATTTCCTTTTATCATCTAGTATCTGGTCCATATTTTAACTTCCCCAATCATCTCCCGGTCCAAACAAAGTTCACAAACTATTTGATTATGATGTATCTTAAACCAAAACAGTTCCCTGGGGCTTTTTTTTTTTTTTTTTAAATTGACTTAAAAGAAAAACAGGTTAGTTGTCTGGTAGAATGTTCCACATTCTGGATTTTTATGATTGTATTCTTGTAGTGCCATTTAACTTGTTCCTCTATCCCTTTCTTTTCTCTAAACTGTGCTTTCTCAACAGGTCCCTCACATGCAGCACAGAACACTGAAATATTATTTGAATGACTATTTCTACTAGTACTATTCTAGATTCACCTCTAGAGAGAAGCTAATCAGTTACAAAGGATGCCTTTGGATATTAGGACTTATTTCTCTCCCAGAACCCTGGTAGAGAAATTAAGGTAATTGGATTAAGGTTAATCACTTTGGTCAGGAACATTCTATACCACATGACATCAAGAAGCACATTAGGTCTTATAGTCACTCTATTAATGATGCTAAGTTCCATCATTTAATTGCAGATACTCATTTTATAAAGTTACTTTTTTCTTTGTTATTAGCAAGCAACTCCATATGGTGATATTTTGGCACTATGCAAATATCCTCCAACTAGTTTTCACCTGATTTTGGTATTCATTCCTGAATCAGTTATTTCATTGGTTGCACTCCCAGCAATTTAAACCCAAGAAAGTTTATCTCACAGGGCTACAGCATACAAACATCTTAGCACATAGTAATTAGCATATACGTAGTATATATCTTTCAAAGCCTCTCACTTTCCTAAGAATCCTTGAACTTAACATCTCAGTCTGTGGAGAACAGGCTTGGCTGATTGGACCCCTGGTGCCTGGAAATTAAACACAGGGAGAAAATCAACCTTAGTTGTATTGCCTGAAAAAAAAGGATCAGAATCATTTCTGAGTTCTAGGGAGTGAGGAAGAGAAGTGCCAAGATGAAATCAAACAAACTAAATAAATACATGTGAAAACAAAAACTGGGTGTTCTAGTTTGCTAGCTGCTGGGATGCAATATACCAGGAATGGAGTGGCTTTTTAAAGGGGGAATTTAATAAGTTGCTAGTTTATAGTTCTAAGGCCAAAAAAAGTCCAAATTAAAAGAAGTCTATAGAAATGTCCAATCTAAGGCATCCAGAGAAAGATACCTTGGTTCAAGAAGGCCGATGAAGTTCAGGGTTTCTCAAGTGAGAAGGCACATGGCGAACATACTCAGGGTTTCTCTCATAGCTGAAGGGCATATGGCGAACATGACATCATCTGCTGGCTTTCTCTCCTGGCTTCCTGTTTCATGAAGCTCCCTGGGAGGCATTTTCCTTCTTCATCTCCAAAGTTTGCTGGCTGGTGGACTCTCTGCTTCATGGTGCTGCAGTATTCTCTGCCCTCTCTGAATCTCCTGGCTTTCTCTCTTGTCGTTCTCTTCTATGGGATTCCAGTAAACTAATCAAGACCCATCCGAATGGGTGAAGACATGTCTCCACCTAATCCAGTTTAACAACCCCTCTTGATTAAGTCACATCTCCAGGGAGCTGATCTAATTACAGATTCAAATATACACAACTGAATAGGGATTAAAAGGAATGGCTGGATTTATGAAATGGAATTAGGATTAAAACATGGCTTTTCTAGGGTACATACATCCTTTCAAACCAGCACACTGGATGAGTTGAGATGCTAAGGTGAAAATCCCAGCAGACATGAGAGAAGCAGAGAAGATGAGATGGAGAAGCCCGTGTCACAGAACTAGCAAAATGGTGAGAATCTGCTTTAATGCTAGAGAAAGGCTTTGAGGTGGGGCTTCTCTTTCTCTGGGCAAGTGTTTATTGGAGAGGAAGGACAGAAGGAAATATTTAGGGCGGCCAGTTTTATTGAAAGGGTGGGAGAGACAAAATGATACCAAGGAGTCAGGACCCAGGTGTGGGCAGGCTGAGATCACAGCAAACTCCATCCAGGCAGATGCCAATGCAGAAAGGAGGGCACAGTCAGAAATCAAGGCAGGTCACCAATCCAGTAGGAGGCGGGTGGCAAGAAGAGGAAGAGCGAGCAGTGGAAGAAACCTCAGAGCAAGCACTGCCTAAAGAGGTGTGTTCCTTTCCTGTGGCTGCCATAGCAAATTACCTCAAACTGAATTTAAAAAAACAACAGGAATAAAAATAAATAAATAAACAGGAATTACCCCAGCCAAGGCCATTCCTGCCAATCCTGGAGAATACCTAGGGCATTATATAAGACTCTGTAAAGTTTCCATTCACTAGGGTAACTTTCCAGAACCTACAGTCTCCTGGAGGGGTCCTTGACAAGATAGGTCCTGGGATGCAGGAGGGCCAGTCCTTCCAGAACATCAACTGGTTCTGTCCCCCTATCCCGTATTATCGACAGCCCATTCCAACCTGAAAAAGTTAGAATGGGTATAGCCCCAATACCCCTGGAGGGTGGGGGAAGGATCGGAGGTGATGGTGGAGTTGTACAGAGAGGGTTGGGTTTGGCAGATGAGTGTGAGGGTTAAATCATTATACTGGTATTTCTTTTGGCCTCCAGTACTTTAGAGCAGCTGGAGGGAAAGACCTGGGATTGTGGAATTGTAACCCATACCAAACTCTGAAATATGTTCTACAACTAACTGTTGTGATGTACTTCAAAATTTACTGCTTTTATATATATATATATATATACTATTTAAAGAGAAGGAAGAGTATAATAGAGAAGAGAGGATTTAACAAATGAATATAACTGCTGAATCATTATATTGATATTTCCATTGGTCTCCAGTGTCTTAGAGTAGCTAGAAGAAAAAATGAAAAATTGTGGAACTGTAACCCATACCAAACGTTAATATCTGTTCTATAACTACTTGTTAAAATATACTTGGAAATTTATTGCTTTTTTGCATTCATGCTATATTTCACAATAATTTTTTTTTTAAAAAAAAGGAATTTAGTCTCTCTCAGTTCAGAAGGCCAGACATCCAAAATGTCAGCAGGGTCAGCTCCTTCTGGAGACTTTGAGGGAGAAACCACCCCATGCTGCTCTCCCAGCTTCGGATGGTTCCAGCAATCCTGGCTTGTAGATACATCACTCCAATTTCTGCCTCCCTCTTCACATCACCTTCTTTTCTGTCTCTATGTGTCCAAATCAGTCTGTTACGAGGACATTCTCATTGGATTTAGTGCCCATCCTAAATCCAGAATGATCTCATTTGGAGTCTTATCTTAATTATATCTGCAAAGAGCCTATTTCCAAATACAGTCTAGGTGGGCTGAATTGGGGTGGGGTGGACACTGTTCAACCGAGTCCCGGAGGTACCGTGACGTGGGGTATCCAGGAAAGCTGTGTGCAGGCCAGGAAGGAGTAGGGCTGTTAAAGGGGCCCCCAGACTTGTCAGGACCCAAAGCACTCCTGTTCCCCCTCTGCCCCCACCTCCCCACCCCCACCCCCACAAACAGTAGCGCTCCTGGAACCCAGAAAAGTGCATTTACTAGAACTTTGTGATAACCCAGGGCAGAAGACTCACACTCTGCCCTCCTGACACCGCACTTCACTCCTGCCCTCCACCGGCCACTTTCCTGCTCCCTCCTAGTGTGTGCTCGTTAGGGACACATCCTGCAGCATTTCCCCATTACCTTGGCATTTCAACACCTGGAAGAGATTAGTGTCATGTGCAAACCTGGAGAGCTCATTGTATACTTCCTCTTCTATGTGATTTGTAAAAACTGTTGAGTGAGATCATTTCCAGCACTTTCCCTAGAGATCCATGTAAAATCCACAGAGAAGTGTCCATTTATCACTACCCTGGGCTTTTTTTCCTGTTTTTTAACCTGACCCGTGCTTGGCAGTCACTGTACCCATGTTTCATCACACACAGAGACTTGGTCAGACTTAACCCTTTCTTTTCCCTCTTCCTTCTCTCTTGATACATGCCCTTCTGTGCATCACAACACAGAGCCATGACTCAGTCCTCTGGGAACTGGCAAGGCAGGAGAGAGGGCTAAGCCACTTTTTAGTCTCACGCACACACACACACTCATTCACTCCACTTCAGTCTGTGTTACATTCTCTTCCTTCTTTCCTAGGTAACATTTAATGAAAGGTGGAAAACCATCCACTTTCATTTTTTTGGGTGCAGATGAAAATCAAGCCCATCTAGACAAATGGTATTATCCTCAGTGTTGGGTGTAGGTTACAAAGACCAATCAGATCAAGTTCAAAAGCAAACACCTGGCCCAGCCTGGACTTGCAGCAAGACAATGGGGAGAAACTGGTCATTAAGTGGGAAGGGTGAAGAGTATCTCTGGCTGTCCATAGAAAACTGATCAGAGTGTTGTGAGTTCATTACTTTTTGCATTAAGTCAGGATTGTATCTTGATCACATAAATTATTTGTTTGTCCTAAAACCACTCCTGATAAAGCTGCTATTCAGGTAAAAGGAAACAATCCCACACCCTTCCCAAATGCCAAAGCAAGTGTACCTCAATTTAAGGAAGCTGTGAGCTAAATCCTAATGCTAAATGTCAGGGTGACTGTTGTATGTCTCCCCAGTCCCTGACTATAGGATTTGCACATAACCCACACTGACCAATCATGGGGTTCCTTTCTCCTGCCCATAGAGACATGTAGGCAAAAGAGACCTAATGCAATTAGATGGTTGCAATTAAAAAGCAGGTGTGCAAGGCCTGTTGGTTGTCTACCCTGACATTCATTTTCCTCTTATTCCTTAATAATGGAACTCCAATTTTTTTATTGTGGAAAACCTCACAAAATTCAACATTTTAAAGTGTACAACTCAGCTTTTTACTTTCACAGTTTGTGCAACTATCACCACTATCCATTCCAGGACATTTTCATCATCCTATACAGTTTGCATTTTATTCAGGGTGGCGATGCCACAAGCTGTAGGACTTCATTTCTCAACTTCTCTTGCAGCAAGGTGTGGCGTCTAAGTTCTAGCCCATGAAAGGTAAGCATAAGTGTGAGGGAGTCCCAGGAAAGCTCCTTAAATGGAAGGGGGCCTGTATAGCCATATAATAGAATATTGTAGAATACAATAGAATGTTTCTCCACCACAAAAAGGAATGAAAGTTCTGATACGTGTTACCATATGGATGAACCTTGAAAACCTTATGCTATTAGGACAAATATTGCATGATTCCACTTACATGAAATATCTAAAGTAAGCAGATTCATAAAGACAAAAAATAGATTAGAGGTTACCAGGGTTGGATGGAGAAGGGAATGGTGAGTTCTATTCCTTAATGGGTACAGAGTTTCTGTTTAGGGTGATGAAAAAGTTCTGGTAATGGCTGAATAGTAGGGATGGTAACACAACATAATGACGTGCACATTTTAAAATGGTTAAAATGGCAAATGTTATGCATTTTATATATGTAGTTAAATAGATAAACACAGATTACCCCAATACAAATTTTTTTAAAGTAAATAAAAGAGGAAGATGGCAAAACACATGTACTCTGCTGTGACTAGGAAACAAATTTAATAAAAAGCAATAATTGAGTCATTAAAAAAAGGGGCGAGAAGAGGGTACCCTTTTGTCCTCTCCTGTCTCTTTTTCTGATCTTAAACAGAGATATGAGGGTAAGGGCTCTGGCAGCCATTTTGGGCCATGAAGTAGGTGAATTTAAGGATGGGAAGTCATGAGCTGAGGATGACAGAGTAGAAAGACAGGAGCCCAGGACCCTGATAACACATGGAGCCAGTTTTGGATTTCTTTTACATGAGAAAAATATAAGCCACTTAGTTAAGCCATTCATATTTTGCAGGTTTTCTGTTCTATGTAGATGTGCCCAATTTAACCTTTACCAGAGAGATATCCATTTCAAAAAGAATTCCTTCAGGGCTCTCCTAGATATCAGGTTCCAGGGGTTTGATGAAGGTCAGTTCAGGCTTGGGGACCAGAGGGATATGGATAATCCTCCTGGGTTTGAGCCCAGGGTCCCTTTGGGCACACGGGATCCAGGAGAGCCTGTGGCCTGGTAGTGCAGGGAAGCAGCTCACTCACTTAAGACACAAGCAAAGCCCGGTTTTTGGGATGGGGAACAGGTGACCATTGAAATCTGAGAGTCACTCCAGGCCTAAGAAGGTGACTCTGTTGATCCCTGCAATAAGACACTACTGGGTCCCACAGAGCCTGACCCGTCATCTTCAAAATTTCCCCTTTCACCCCCAACTCTCTGGAGATAAATTATACTAGCCACCCTTTTTTTAACGTCTACTAAGTCAAGACATTGTTCCACTTTACACGTAATGTCTTGTCATCCTCACAATTCTGCAAAGCAATCCATTGTATAGGTAAGGAACGAAGCACCTAGAAACAAAGGAACTTACCAGTGGCCGCACAATCCGTATGGAAGAGATGGTGGTGAATACAGGTTGATCTCCTCCAAACCCTGGTCTCTTCCCTCTCCATCTTGCTGCCTCCTTGTTTTATGCAAAAACCAGGTCAGTTGTGGAGAATTTTAATGATTCCATGAGGGCCAGAGTGCATGTTAGGAACTAGTAAGTTCCTCTTTGGGGTTGCTCCCCCTTCTTCTCCTGCTAAAACTGGGCCAAAAGAACTCCAGGAGGTCCCTTAAGCAATCAGAGCAGCCAAAATGGGAACAGCAAAAAATGGCACTTGGTCCTGGTCTGTTATCTGCTGCTGTGTAAGAACACCGCCGATATCAAATGGCTTAAAACAACAATTGTTTTCTTTCACTCCCAATTCTGGGCTCGCTAGGTAGTTTTCTACTGAACCTGCCGAAGTGGTCACTCCTGGGACCATATTCAGCTGGGGGTGGGTTCAGCAGGACTACTAGGATGATTGGGCATCTCTTGCTCTCTATGAATGGCAGGCTCTCTCCCTTTTCACATGTCTTCTCCATTGGTTTTTCCCAGTGGTTTCTTTAGGAGGGTTGCCAGACTACTCATCTGGCTGCTCAGAGTGAAAGTGCAAAAGCAGAACTGAACCCATTCCAATTAAAATGGAGGTGGGGAGTATCCATTTATAAAAAGAACTCCCTTCAAGATTTTCTGAAGTTGTTCGTCTAGGGGGTTAATGGAGAAGCTGTAGTTGAGATTTTTGCCCTCAGTGTGGTTAGTACAGACTTTTGCCTTCTTAAGGCTTGCACGCTAAACTGGAGAAGTGAGCATGGCGGGCACAGCCCACACATTTACACAAGGGCATGAATACCAGGAGGCTGGATCTTTGGAGAGCAGCCTGTTCAGCAGGTCAGCAGTCCAACTTTGGCCTGGTGCCATCTCACTGGAGATCAGTCTCTGATGGCAGTGACTGGTCATATTGCCATTTGACTTGACCTTTCTGACATAATCTGTTGTCTGTCACCAAGTTGCTTGAACCTTGAGGGCACAACCCACCTCACAAGGCTGATCAGCCCACCCTGAGGGCAGGGATGTGTAAGTCCACCCTTTGCTACACGTGGCACCCCTGGATGATAGGCTAAAATGGTGCTTGCTCGGTGCTAGGCTTTGATCTAAACATCTTACATGGATTGGAGCAAGTAATCCTCACCGCAATCCTGAGGTTAGAACTATCATCTCTTATTTAGAGATGAGGAAACTGAGGCAAAGAGCTGTTGAGCGATTGGCCAAGAGAACCTGACTTCAGAATTCGCACTCTTAACCCCTAAGCTCTACAGACTCTTGTTGTCACACTGGGCAAGAAAAGGAGCATAGCAAGATGGGAACCCTAAAAATGCAAGGGTGGAGTGGAAAGACAAAGCCTGGATCTATTCTGAGAGTCTGAGTAATATGGAAGGCACTAGAATCAGGGCTGGAAAACAATCAGATCAGGGACCCTCCAAACTCAGAAGGAATTTGGGGAGCAAACACAGAGCTGTCCAACTGAATTCCAGGAGGTACTTTTATACTGTATTTTAAAAAATAGCTCAAATGACATTGCACAAAATTCTATAGTGAAGGCAATACAAATCTTCCTTCCACTCCTGTCCTCCTCCCAAAACCACAAGTTCTACAGCACAGAAGCAGATACTGTTACCAGTTTTGTGTACATCCTATTCATAACAATCAATGCATATGCAAGCATATATGTATTTATTATGATTTATTAAATGGGCTGAGCTCAGTATGGTATAATCAGAATACAGCTTTCTCTTTTTCTATCTGTATGCATAACCTGTCTGATTTCCCTTTCCTGTCCCTTGGTGACATATTGGAGAGATTGCATAGCCTTCACACTTACTTTTCAGTTATTATAAATAGCTTACATTCAAGCATAAAAAAGTGCAGTTCAAACAAAATCTTAACTTCGATCTTGCATCCAATTCAAAATCTCTCCCATCCTCTCAGCTCTGCATAGAATGGCTCTTTATTCCCCCAGAAATGGATGGAGCTCTGACCTATTCTTATTCTACCACCACCACCCTCCATAATCTGCCCCCCCATCTCTGCCCCTCCCGGCACTGCTGCTTCCTCTGGGATGGGGGAGAAGGGGTGAAGCTATAAAGTACAAAAACCTTTATTTAGCTGGTGCTGTTTCTAGTTCTCGCTTGACTTTCAAATGCTCTCCATAATGGCAGGTGCACCGAAGCTAGTTCAGTCTTGAGGAAGTTTTGGGATGTTTAGGGAGTCCCCTCTGAGGCCTCTGCATGGCACCATCCCCTGATGCTGTGGTGAGCTCTGGGTTAGCCTGTGTGACTATCCCTCAGCTCCTGCCTGTGGGGACATCACCAGGTCCCCTCACCTGGGCAGGCTCTGGGGCAGCTGTGCTTCATGGTGTGTCCTTGGCCCAGGAGACATCTAGGCATCTTCCTCCACCAAACTCTACAAGGCCAGCTGCTCCCACTGCTGCCTCTTCTTCATGCTATTGTTAGGGGCTATTCTAGCCCACCTCTTCCCTTCACTTTCTCCACACCAGTCTCTCTGCCACCTCCTTGCCCCAACTCTGGGAGACATTCTTTAAGCTCCCCCAAGAACTCTCTTTGGTCCTATGGCAGCCATAAGACTTAGAATTCTGATACTTGGTAACAACCCGACCAGGTTGGAAAATTCTGGGTTCTCTTCCTGATGGACACCCCTACTCTCTGTGATTGGTCCTTATGATGCAGGTGGTGGATAATAGGGTCAGGGTGGAAGGAAAGGCTGGCTACCTTTTTGGAAGTCTGCAGGGGTGGATCTGGAGTCTCTCTTCAGAAGGGGTGGGCACATATCCCCCATCGTCTTCATGGGGTCTCAGCTGAAAACCCAAAACAGCATCTTATACCATGTGTACATATTCTTTATTTAAAAAAATAAATCCCCTAATTGGTAACATACTATACATGCTGTTCCAGATTTTTATTTTATTTTTTTTATCTATCTGTGTGTTGGAGATTATCTCACATTAGTACATGTAGAGCTGCCTCATACTTTTAATAGTTTCTTAGTGTTCTATTCTAATGAGGCCCACAGTTTAATCTGTCCCCTATCGGTTGTTTCTAACTTTCACTATTGTAAACTATGCTGCAACAAATGTCCTTGCACATATCTCACTTTGTCCATGTGTTGATCTGCCAGATGAATTCTAGAAGTGGGATTTCTGAGTCAAAGGTATGGGCAATGGTAATTTTGATCTATATTGCCGAATTGTTCTCCATAAAGGCAATCTACACTGCCATCAGGTTTGAGATCTCCTGTTTTCCCACATCTTCACCAACATTTGTCAGCAAATTATTATCAAAATTTGCCAAACTGCTACACACAAAACATAGAACCTCATTGTACTTTAAATTGTCATTTTGTATATTGAGTTAAGTCAAGTCTCTTTTTTCTTGTTTAAGGGCCATTTAAATGCTAGAGTCATATAATTTACAATAGTGGTTAAGATCATGGACTCTGGAGCTAGAACTCTGGGTCAGTTTTGCTGCATACCAGCTGTGTGACCTTTGGTAAATCACTTAAACTACCTGTGCCTATTTTCTCATGGCGACAAATTAACAGTACATATCTTATGAGGTTATGATGGGAAGTAAATGTGCTAATTAAAGCATTTAGAATAACACCTAGGACATGGAAAACACCTGTTTTCCACCTGCTTTGTAGGTGTTAGCCTTGACCATTGTATTCTATTAAAATATAGGTCTGTGGGAATTTTTATATACATATTAGGAATATTTGTTTTTTGTTTGGCATGTGAGTTATAAACATTTTCTCACATAGTTTGCTTTTTTTACTTTGATTTTAATTGTGTAGACATTTTTTATTTTTGTGTTACTGAACTTTTCAACCTTTTACAATTTGGGGGTTTCACTTCTTATTTGAAAGCCTTCTCACTTATAAGGTTAAAAAGATTCTCCCTTCCTCAAAAAACTGAATATAGAATTGCCATACGACCCAGCAATACCACTGCTAGGTATCTACTCAGAGGACTTAAAGACACAAATGGACATTTGCACACCAATGTTTATAGCAGCATTATTTACAATTGCAAAGAGATGGAAACAGCCAAAATGTCCATCAACAGACGAGTGGCTAAACAAACTGTGGAATATACATACGATGGAATATTATGCAGCTTTAAGACAGAATAAACCTATGAAGCATGTAATAACATGGATGAACCTAGAGAACATTATGCTGAGTGAGTCTAGCCAAAAACTAAAGGACAAATACTGTATGGTCCCACTGATGTGAACCGACATTCGAGAATAAACTTGGAATATGTCATTGGTAACAGAGACCAGCAGGAGTTAGAAACAGGGTAAGATAATGGGTAATTGGAGCTGAAGGGATACAGACTGTGCAACAGGACTAGATACAAAAACTCAAAAATGGACAGCACAATAATACCTAATTGTAATGTAATTATGTTAAAACACTGAATGAAGCTGCATCTGAGCTATAGTTTTTTTTTTGTCTGTTTGTTTGTTTGTGTCTTTTGTTTTTTTTCTTTTTCCTTTTCTTTTTTTATTATTATTATTATTTTTATTTTTTTCTCTATATTAACGTTCTATATCTTTTTCTGTTGTTTTGCTAGTTCTTTTCCTAAATCAATGCAAATGTACTAAGAAATGATGATCATACATCTATGTGATGATGTTAAGAATTACTGATTGCATATGTAGAATGGAATGATTTCTAAATGTTGTGTTAATTTCTTTTTTTTCTTTAATTAATTAAAAAAAAGGCAAACAGAGAAAAGATTCTTCATAAAAAAAAAAAGATTCTCCCATATTTTTCTGGTACACTGATAGTTTCAAATTCTACATGAATTTACCTGAATATAGATGGATCTGTTCTGGACCTCCAGGCCTATTCCTTTGATTTGTTTATCCATTCACAGGATAGTACCACAATTTTAAAAATCCATGTTGCTTTCGGACACGTTCAAATGCCTGGTAGAGTCAGTCCCTTACTATAGCTCTTCTTTTTCAGAAGTTCCTGGTTGTTTATTTTTCCAAATGAACTTCAAAATCAGCTTGTCTAATTAAAAGCAATCCTATTGACTTTGGGGCGGGGGGGTGGGGAGTTTGGAATGTTGAAAGGGCCCTGTGCAGCCTGTCCCGCTCAGATTGTGCCTGTTTGGAGAGCCGCCCACCCCCAAAATCTGACGTCACTGCCCAGCTCCGTCCAGCGCAGGTGCGGGCTGTCTGAAGGGCCAGACCAGCCCCAGGTAGGAAGGGCAGAGTTGGGGAGAACTGAACAGAGCAGAATCACCTCCTCCCTTGGAACCACGGAGACCTCTCCCCACTGAGGACAGGCTCCGGGTAAGTTTTGACAGCTTGGCACACAAAGGGACGTTTTCAGAAAGACAGATGTGCAGTCATCCTCAGGAACTCAGAGAGACCTGGGTCCCTCACCTGCACCCCTTCTCTCCCTGACGGCTTTCCCTCCTCCAGTTTCTCACCCTCACCCGAATCCTACTAACTTTTCCCCTACTCACCAAACTTTCCTAAAAGTACCTTGACTTCTTCACATCACATTGTGACAGGTCTATCTATGCCTGAGTGCATGTGGGGTCCTGGCCTCTGACAGTGGGCAGGGGACCAGATCAGATATAAGGCCAGGAGAACTGGTGTCAGAGAAAGGGAGTGGGCACAGCCCTGGGCAGCTCCAGCCGGGCTGGGGGGCTGGGACATGGGGAGGCAGCATCCCGAGGACTGGCGGCAGTGGATCTGCCCAGCGTGACCAGGGGGTGGCCCTGGCCACCAGGAGCCCACAGCCCTGGAGTCCTGGAGCCCTGGACCCAGGAAGGCGGCCACCCTGCCGGGTTCACAGGGTTGGGCCTACCTGGGGAAGACAGCGACCCATGTCTGCAGGTGACCCACACCCATGGGCCAGGCCTGAGGCTGAAGCGCTCCATCCTCACCTCCAAAATCCACTGAGCTGGTGCTGAGGGTGCCAAGTCATACTTTACTTCTTCCTAGGTGGCTCGGGTTCCCAGGGTGATGCACCAAAATCAGAACAGCACATCTTTCTCTTTTTAATATTTGCTCAGGTGTTAAAAAAAAAAAACACAATCCAAACAAAAGACAGAAATGAAAGAAAAATGACACTGGCGGGAATTACTTGATCCACAAACAAATATTAGTAGCATTTTTGTGTATTTCCTTCCAGTTTATATCTCTGAGTGTCTATTTGCTTTTTCTTTTGAAAACTGGATTTATCTCTAACTAAAAATATAGGTATCCACCCTCATTAAAAGGATCCTGCAGATACACTAAGGTCCCCGTTTGATTCCTATTGCCAGTTGGGTATGTATACTTCTCGAATTTTTCTTCTGCACACATGTACTTATGAGAACACATAAAATAGTGTTTTGTTGGGCAGTGCAATGGTGGCTCAGTGGCAGAATTCTTGCCTGCCATGCTAGAGACCTGGGTTCAATTCCTGGAGCCTGCCCACCCCACCCCCCCCAAAAAAATATATATATATGGTTTTGTTTTCTGTGGGTATTGTTACAGTTTTAATATTAAAGTTCTTCTCACACTTGGGTTTTTCACTAAACGATAGATATTGCCTTATCAGTATACACATGTACTATATGCTTTTCGTGACAGAAAACCAGACTTTTATTCCATTATTGTACTTTCACTTCCCTTTTATTAGACATGGATATTATCATCAATTTTTTACCTTATAAAATATTCCAGGAACATCCTTATGCATGCTTCCTTGAGCACACCTGTAAATGTTTCTCTGAGGGTAAAGGCCAAGAAGTAAAACTGCTGAGGAAAAAGGAGTGTACATTTAAAATGCCGTTAGATGCTGCCAAATGACCTTCTAAAATGACTGTATCAATTTGTACTTCACTAGCAGTGTTTCAGCTTGCCCATATCTCACCAGCACTTAATAATATAAATCTTTTTCTAGATGGAATCATTTTTTTCAGACTTATTCGTAATGAATTTATATATATATGTATGTGTATATATATACAATTTTTAATGAAAAACAGCAGTTCCCTGCCCTATGTTTTTTCACCACAGGGACCTGCTTCCTGAAACCAGCCATCTGCAACTCTTAGAGCTATTTTCTCTGGTATTAATCTCCATATTTATGAATACTAGGCTTCTACTGCTATTTCTTTTTTTGGACATTATTCAGTGACTCTGGTAGATGAATATCTAACCCCTGGGGTGGATACCCACTCCTTTTCCTGTCCCATCATCCCAGAAAAGTTCTCTCACACTTTTTTGGAGGAATTTACATTGTAACGACTATGCTAAAACTGTTGGCTGCTGAGCTGAGCAGAGCATCAACCGGCTCCATTCTTGTGCAACCCCCCAGTATGCCTAAAGTTAATGAAGGCTTCATTTAAAAATTTACCTTATTTTCTATTACTCATTACTAGTGCTCTCTGAAAGCTTTAGGCCAAAGCTTTTCAATAATATTTCCCATATGCTCGAGCACATCAGTTCCATTTCTTTGTTCCTGGAGTCCCCTTGGGACTCCTCTTTCTTCTTGCAATCTGAGCTGGCTGGGCTCAGGCCTAATGGGCCACTGTCGTCCTGGGACTTCCTTCCCCACCCTGCAGCACTGGATGCCCTGCCTGGGGGCTCCCACTTCTCTTCTTCTTTTAATGTGCTCTCTCCTTTTGATGAAGTATAGTCTCCAGTAGGATCCTAATAAAAGTTACTTGGAAATGTAAGGGAAATCTGGGTTTCAATGAAAGCCTAGGCATTATTTAGAGCATGCCCCTCCAAGTTATCTGATTCCAATTCTCTGGGGATTCTATTACTTTCATTGCTTTTGAACAATTTTGCAACTCTATGTTCTAGGTAACTGGCAGAAATGCAAAATAATTGTTATCTGTGGACATGCAAATGATTCCCTCTCCTCACCTCCCACAAAAAAATGCCAATTTATATCTATTTGTAAATTCATTCCAAAATTCCTCTATTCCATGTAAGTGTGTGCTTCTCTGACATCTCTAATCTGGTTATAGCACCTTACTGGTTTCCTTGTTGATCATAAGTTGAATAAGAAATTTAACATGTATTCAATTTATATCTATAAGAGACATGATTTTATCTTTTAAAAAATTATCCTTTAACATTGGTATATTTTTTGAATCACTGCAATCTTAAATATTTTTGCTTTACCTTCACACCTATTTGATAGATTGGCTGGGTATAAAATTATAGTTTAAAAATCCAATGCTGTTTTTGATTCCTGTTTCTCTGCATACGTCCCTCCACCTTGAGTTTTTTTTTCTTTATCCTTGAGATTCTGAAATGTCATGATAATATGCCTTGATAAGGGTCTTTTTTCATCCATTTTGCCAAGTACTTAAGTGAATCTCTATATCTGGAGGATCCTCCCTATGAGTCTGGAAATATTTTTATTATTTTTTTTGGTGATTTTTCTCTTCTTAATTGTTTCTTTCTTTCTTTCTTTTTAAAAACTTCTCTAAAGAGAAGTTGTAGCTTTACAGAAAAACCATGCATAATTAATTGCTTCTTTTCTCTCTCCCTGGAATTTCTTATATTTGGATATTGAAGGCCTATATTAATCTATTTCTCTCTCCTTTTCACTATATTCTCATTTTTGTAACTCTTTGTTTTGTTTCCCTATTTATTAATGAGGTTGAGTACTCATTATTTTATTTGACTACTTATCTTCTCAACTATTCATTTTCTATTAAACACAATTCTTTATTTAAAACAAATGTAAAGAGAATAGCTGCTTCAGAGCTGACTTCACACATGTGTTTGGAGATGCTTGGTGTGCCAACAGAGAAAGCAGATGCCTAGGCACGAGCAGAGCCCAGCAGATGTCACCATGTGCCTTCCCATGAGATGGTAAGCAAGCCAGATCCCAGGGTTGTGTTCCAGAGGAGCTAAGTGAAGGCCCACAGAGGCTCAGAGAGGAAACCGCTGGCATCAGAAGCAAGAAGCAATGGAACTAGGAAGAAGGACCAGCAGACACCAGCCACATGCCTTCCCATGGGACAGACTTTGGCCTTTCTTGAGTTAAGGTATCTTTCTTTGGATGCCTTCACCTGGACATTTTTATGGACTTAGAACTATAAACTTGTGACATAATAAATTCCCTTTATAAAAAATATATATAAAAATATTCTCTGTATATCATTACATTTAAAAGGATGCCAACGTTGAGGAAGATTTAGAAATACACGTAGTACCATGATAAAATTGGTACTTTTGCTTGACTTGCTAGCCACAGAACCCCCAGCATTTTGTACAGGTCTCGGCACATAAGACTTGCTAAATATATCTTGATTGAATAAGTGAATAAATCTTCAACTCTTAAAGAGTACTACCAAATCCTAATCTTGTTCTTCCTCCAGGATTAAACAGTAAATATTCTTTAATTCTCTATTCTATAAAAATAAAAATTAATATTTGTCGAGTATTTACTGTGAGTGTCTTTTTTAAGCTCTTTTGGTGTGTTAGTTGATTTGATCCTGATGAAATAGGTGCTATAATTATCTATATTTCATGGATAAAGAAATTGAGGCACAGAGGTTAAGTGGCTGAGCTGAGATTAACTGGAGACTGTACTTTTAACCACTGTGGCAGTATCTCTTTGGGTGGCTCAGCTCATATATGCCAACTCCGACCCATTTATAATAGCTGTTGGGCACGCATCATTGAGAAGAATTCTGGGCAACATCTAGGTCCCGTGAAAAAAATCTGCCTTGATTGATTAATGATATTTGCCACAGGCTCAGTAATAGGGAGTTGGGGCTACTTATTTTTTTGACTCCGCTTAATTATTCCTTGGAGAAAAAATTATATTTAGACTTAATGCTCAGCTTTCGAAATTAGGGCAAGTTGACATCCAAAGTGCTTAAGGCTTCTTTGTTTCTTTGTTCTAGCTGGAAAATTCCTTAACTTTCTGTTTGTAATGTATCAGAGAAGCACTGATAATTAGGCATCTGAGTGCTCCTCTGATTTCCTTGCTTCTTCCTTTTCCTGCAGAAAAAAAAAAAGAAGAGTCAGAAAAATAATCACATTGCATCATGATACCAGTGGGCCATATAAAAAGCCCCATGACGTTATTTTTCCAACCATCACTTTCCTTGGCAGCCAGCATTTAAACCCTTCCAACTACCCCTCCCATCAGATCATTAGAAACGACCATACAATTGGTCTCTTTACTAACCTTTCTACATCCCAAACTGTTTTACAACTTGGCTTCAGCTGCAGGGCAACCAGCTTTAAAAGGAATTATATCCTTTTCCCAGAATATCCAGTAAACAGAGCTTAACACAGTTTTAAGAGAAGGATATAAAGTGACACTTTCAAATCTCTACCCACTTTTCAAAGTGTACTCGTATCTAATATTCAGAACTCCAAATCTGTTTATTTAGGATAATTCTATCAGGTATTCAGTATTCACACTTACCCCATCTTTAAAAATAATTTTTTTCTAGCTAAAGTAATACATATTTATTGATAATTCCTGGGGTGGTTGTTGTCTCCTCCAACCACTAGGCAGGGAAACAACCAGTGGGGGGAAAAACTACTGAGAAATCACATACTGACCTGATACCTCTGGCCGAGAAAAGGAAAGAGAAAGTTGCTGCTCCAGGAAAAGGGAACAGAGGTCAGTTTTCATGAGTCTAAGGGGGTTTTGAAGGAGGCATGCTGAAAGGAAGTCCCATGACACCACGGGCAGATGCGGCGTTGTCTTGTCTCCACCACTTGTTCATCTGTCTACAAAAGTTTCTTGAGGGAACTGACTTTAGGAGAAGCCTTCCTCCTGGAAGCTTGCCAGGGTCATCAAAAGAGAGATAAACACTGTCTCGGGTAGTAATGAGCATCTTGGACATGGTAGGGTTGCACAGGCCTTGCCCAGGGCTCTTGTGGTTAGTTATTCCCACAATATCCCCCATCAGGTTGAAGAACACAACCCTCTGGCTGCTTTACACATGGGAAGTAGGAACTCCTAGTGCGGCAGTTCAGCCCACCCCCCACCCCCACCCCCACACACAGAGCTTTCTTAGGGGTATCTGGATGTCCCACCCCATGAGCATCCCAGTTCAGGACCTTTCCTGTGAGAGTGCACAATCTGCTGCACCAGAAAAAAAAAGGGCACCTCATTTTCTTGTTGACACTGCACCTGCTAGGATGTTGTCTGGTCCATAATCACATGAAATGTTCACTTGTAAGACACTTGTAAGCCCCTCGGCTGTCTGCTGTATCCCATTCCCTATGACACTGAAGCTGTACCCCAGAAAGCCACTTCATCCATACGCCCCAAAGACCTGCAGGTGGTGACATCCCCTGCAGCGACCTTTTCTGTACACAAAGTAAACCCATAGCCAAATGTGCCCAAACTGAACTTATCTTCAAAGCCCAGCTGGTTGCTAGGTTTTGTTCCTTTTTTGCTGTTATTCATTTTTTTATTGTGAAATCATATATAAAACATAAATGTACAGTTAAAAAAAAAGTAAGCCCGCACCTGTGTACCCATAATCCAAGTTAAGAAATATAGCATTAGTAGAACCTTAGAAGTCCCAGGTGGGTCCTAACGAATCACATCTTCCTCTCTCCCCCAAAGAGGTAACCACTTGGCTGATTTTTATATTAATCATTTTCTTACTTTTAAAACTGCTTTTTACTACCTAAGTATGCCTAACCAAGTATTGATTAGTTTTGAAAACCAGGTATTAACCACAAACCTAGCTGTATAAGAGTACAGATTGCCATTTCTAGATGAAGGCTCCAAGGATGAAGTATTCTCAGCTTCCCTGAGAGTGTCCAAGAGCCCTTCTAAGGAAGACAGTGGATGTAGCAAGTCTTGGAAACTTAGATCTCACCAGGAGTAGGGCCTCTGGCAGGGCTACTGTGTGGACAAGACCGGACCTCAGCAGGGATATAGTTGGGCAATACAGTTGGGCTGCCTTTTGTGCCTGGAAGTTCACATGGTGGAGGTGAACGTGATCCTGCTGCTTCATGTTCACACTCTCGTGCAATCCCCTACCCTTGAGTATCGGCTGGACCTAGTGACTCATTTGTTTTGAACAGGATACAACTAAAGTGATGGGATATCATTTCTGAGATTAGGTTCTAAAAAAGACCATGGCTTCAATCTTGGGTACACATTCTCTCTTGTTGGCTTGTTCTAAGGGAAGCCAACTGCCCTATTATAAGCTGCTCTATGAAGAGGTCCACGTGACAAGGAACTGAGGGATGCCTCCGGCCAAAGACAGAGAGGCACTAAGTCTGCTAATAACTTGAGTGAGTTGGGAAGCAGATTCCCCCAGTCTAGCCATCATGCAAGACTGCAGCCCCAGCAGACAGTTTGATTACAACCTCATGAGAGACTCTGAGCCAGAGGCACCTAGAGAATCCATGCCCAGATTTCTGACCCACACAGAAACTGTGAAATAATATATGTCTTTTAAGGCACTGGGTTATAGAGTAATTTGTTTGGCAGCTATAGATAACTAATTTACATGGCTTACCTCTAGTACTCAGATGGCAATCAAAGCAGAACAAAACTGGGGTGTTATGTTCTGCTTTGAGTGAACCTCAACTGATCCAGGAGGGCATGGAAGGAAAAGTAAGTACTTAACCTGTACAAGGTAAAAACAAGACAATTACAAATTTGAATCTGGGCCAGGTTCACCTGGGCATTCTGTCCTCAGCAAGCATCATAATGAGGACATCCTTCCTCGTGTCTGTCTCTTGGACACACTGCCTCAGTCTGACCTGGTTGCCCTTGCCAAATGGTGCACAGCTGTCATCCTGGGCTCTCCCTTAATTGTCCTCACGTGGATTCCTTTAGCCTTTTTCCTGGTTGGATTTCCTTCCTCCAAGAGTCCCTCTTTCTTGGTTTACTAACTTGTTTTGGTAGAGAACATCTTCTAGTGGCTTGTTAAGGAAGGACGTATGGGGGTAGGGATGAACTTTTTTGATACCCTAAATAGTTGAAAATGTACTTATGCTACTCTCATACTAACTTGATAATTGGGCTGGATATAGAATTCTAGGATAGAAATCATTTCCTCCAGAATTTTGAAAACAGTGCTCCAGTATCTTGTTCCCAGTAATAGTGTTTAGAAATCCAAAAGCATTTTGATTCCCTTGTAACCTGTCTCCCCCTTTTCCCCCAAGCCTGGAGAATCTTCTTTGTCCCCAGTGTTCTGAAATTTCACAATGCCGTGCCCCAATGGAGTGGCATGTTATCATTCTTTGGTGTTGAGCACTCTCTATCTGGAAATTCATGCCCTACAGTTCTGAGATTTTTTTTTAAGTTAAAAATTTTATCATTCCCTCCCTCCCAATATTCTCTGTTTTTCCTTCTGAGATCCCTATTTTCAGATGTTGAGACAAATTCAGAAAATGAAATAGCCTTTTGTGCTGGTTTGAAAGGATGTATGTTCCCTAGAAAAGCCATGTTTTAATCTAAATACCATTTCATAAAGGTAGAATAATCCCTATTCAATATTGTATGTCTGAAACTGTAATCAGATCATCTCCCTGGATGATGTGATTTAGTCAAGAGGGGTCGTTAAACTGGATTAGGTGACGACATGTTTCCACACATTTGGGTGGGTCTTGATTGGTTTATTGGAGTCCTATAAAAGAGGAAACATTTTGGAGAATAAGAGATTTGGAGAGAGCAGAGAATGCTGCAGCACCACGAAGCAGAGAGTCCAACAGCCAGCGATCTTTGGAGATGAAGAAGGAAAATGCCTCCCGTGGAGCTTCATGAAACAGGAAGCCAGGAGAAGAAGCTAGCAGATGACGCTGTGTTTGCCATGTGCCCTTCCAGATGAGAGAGGAACCCTGACTGTGTTCACCATATGCCTTTCCAGATGAGAGAAACTCTGACTGTGTTTACCATGTGCCCTTCCACTTGAGAGAGAAACCGTGAACTTCTTCAGCCTTCTTGAACCAAGGTATCTTTCCCTGGATGCCTTTGATCGGACATTTCTATAGACTTGTAATTGGGACATTTTCTCGGCCTTAGAACTGTAAACTAGCAACTTATTAAATTCCCCTTTTTAAAAGCCATTCCATTTGTGGTATATTGCATTTTGGCTGCTGGCAAACTAGAACACCTTTGCAGAGCTTACACTTAACATCCTACCTAGAGACGAGGATGTAGGCTGTTACAACACACCGTGTTTCCTTAAATATAGTTCTGGGAACTCCTATGCAAGAATCTCCCTGATGTTTATAAAAAATGACTGAGCCCCGAAAGATGAGCAGGAAAGGGGAGACAAATGGGGTAGGTGTTTCTGGGCAGAGGCCCCAAGAGGATAAAACCTAGAGGAAAGTCAGGGGCCATCAGCTTTAGAGGGTGACTGAGGTCATGGCTGGGGTGTGTGAAGGGAGAATATGCCAGGAACTGTATAAGGAGGACAGCATTATGATGGTCATGGGCAGAAGACTCCAAATTGGAGACTGAGAAGTGGCCAGAAAGGAGAGGATGGCATAGGCATGATGGCCATAATGAAGTTTCAAAAAGTCCAGGCTTTCAAAAGTAACCAAAAAACCACAGCCTGTTTCTAACCTTCAAATTTTCCTTGATTCTTTACCCTTTGGTGATAAGGCCTACTCAGTGGACTAGCTGTGATTCCAAAATGAGGGACAAAGTTAAAGTGTCGTGTTCGTCACCACTGGAGGCTGAGGTTTTGCCTCCCACTCTGCATCTCCCCTCCCTACCTGCATATGCATTGGCACCCCCAAGCAGCGTGTGCTTAGAGACACACAGTCCAAATAAAAACTGCTTGCTCTGCAGGTGTGGATTCAAGAGAAGTCTCAGCATTCTCTTCCAAAAACCTTGCCCCCCTTCCTACCCAGATCCTCTAGTCAAGAAATGTTGTACCTCCCCAGCTAGTCAACCAAAGCTTGCAGCTCATGTGGCAGCTGCTGAAGCATGCTAACTTCTAAGGGCTTCTGCTTGGTCTCCAAAGATGCCAATTTCCACTTTCAGTCCTATGGTCCAGCCTCTAGAAATGCCATCACAAGACACACTTTACGCTCTGCCTCATGGACTCTTTGAGTGGGTCCAGGTGCAGGGCATGATGGGTTATCAAGAAAGTGGGGCCAGGAGGAGTAACCTGAGATCCAGGTAGAAAAGAGGTCTAGCTCTGAGTAGCAGAATGGAAAAGTCTGGAGTTTCATCCAAGGGGTCACAAGACTCTAATATAGCCAAATAATTAGAGCCAACACTTACTGAGCACCTTCCATGTGCTGAGTATCCTTCTAAGCACTTATATGAATTAACTAAACTAGTTCTCACCACAAACCTATGAGGTCAGTACTATTATAAGCACCATTTTACAGGGGCAGAAACAAAAGCATAGGGAGGGTAAATGACTTGCCCAAGGTAATACTGTAAGTACATGGCAGAGCCACATTCAAACCCAAATGGTCAGAGTGCACCCAAATTGGCACTCTTATGCACCATTGCAAACACTACCCAAGCAGCTGTTCCTGAGGTGGCAAATCAGACAGATGAGCCCACTGGTAGGAAATCCAGAGGAGTCCAGAGCCAGGCTGGGGTCAGTCATGGTTCCAGATTACCCAACCATGTAAAGCGGGTCTCAGCCAGCCAGTGGATTGCATCATGGGGGGAGAGTTCAGACTCACAGAAGGGGCCTGGGCAGGGGACAGGGCAGGCTGAGTTCCCAGCAAAAGGCACCTGGACCTCCTTGCTTCTGAGCTGTTACCCTGTTTATCTGTCATGGCCCTGATGGCCTAACCTGAGAAGGAAGAGAGCTGTGACACCAGGGCTATGACACCCAACCCTAAGATAGCAGCAAACACAGTAACATGAGAGACCTGGTTGGCACCTGGCTTCTGGAACCAGGAGGGTGACTTAATGATAAGACCTCATGGGTGGTGGAAGAACAAGGAGCAAAGGACAAGCCTGCAGGTGAGAGCACCAGCGGGTTCATGATGAGGAAGGAAAAAGCAAGTAACAGGAGACAGGTGTTGAGAAAGGTCATCAGCCATGGGCTGTGGCAAAGGCCCATTTAAAAGCCTCTGTGCATTTTTGAGATATTCAGTCCTAAGGGTGAGACATTGCACTCACACACCCCACTGAGCATTATACATGCTGGTCTATGGCTCCCCACCCACCTCACTGCAACTGATTGTCACCATGCCAAGCACACTCCTGCTGCAGGGCCTTTGTACTTGCTATTCCTCGGCCTAGAACACTCGTCCCTAGATATCCACCTAGCTCATTTCTTCAGTCCTCTCAGGCCCCTTCTCAAAAATCACCTCATCAGAGAGGCCTTCCCTATAAAGAGCACCTCTGCCTACTGCTTCCTCACTACTTAATACCCTCTTTCTATGGCAGATTGTATTTTCCAAAGGTGCTGCAGCAAGCTCTCCTGTCTCACATGTTCATTCTCTCGACCCTGTGACTGCTGTGATAAGAGAATGTGGTGGAAGAGATAATGTGCCAGTTACAGGCACAGCCCTTAACTGGCCTGGCTGCTTCTGCTTCCTGCCTCTTGGAACCCTTGTTCTTGGAGAGCTCCTTCCAGAACCCAGTTGCCATGCACCACCTGGGGGAACCCCAAGCACTGGTCAACAGCTGGCTGAGCCCCCAACTGATAGTCACCATCAATGCAGCCAAGCAAGTAGCCCATCCTGATGTCCAGCCCAGTGGGGCCTTCTGAAGATTCCAGGCCTAGCTGACATCTGACTGTGGCCACAAGTGAGACCCCTGATAAGCCCACAACGGGTAATGCCAAATTGTTTTCAGGGCTGCTTTGTTTCACAGCAATAGTTAACCAGAACATTTACACTATTGAATTCTTCATGGCACTTAGAACCACTGGGCATTATATTTATGATAGCTTATTTGTTTATCATCTCTTTTGCCCTCTTAGTTTTGTTTACTGCTGTAGTCTTACCACTGAGAGCAGTACCTGGCATGTAGAAGGCTCTCAATAAATATTTTCTGAGTGGATGGCTACATCGAAAGCTATTTGCCAAAAAATCATAAGCCAATGTCAATGTAATTTCATGATTCTCAATAAGCCAAACACTGGATCATTTCTGCGCATAGACAAGGTATCAGATTTGGTGGTTTTTATTCATTCAGTTACTAGTTATTGAGCTCCTACTGTGTGCTGGGCCTTAAAGACAAATCAGTGGACAATGACAAAAATCCCTGCCCTCAGTCTAGTAGGGGGAGACAGGCAAGAAACAAAATAAAGCAATAAAATTTAGAGCACAATAGAAGAGAATAAGTCATAAAGAAGAAAAAGAAAGCAGAGAAAGGGGCTAGGGAATATGTGGGGGAACGGTTCAAATGTGAAATAAGGTGGCCAGGGAAGACCTGGCTGAAAGGTGATGTGACAGGGAGTGGAGAGAGCCTGGAAGGAGCTGAGAGCCAGTGAGCCCTCTGAATATTCAGGGAAGAGTGTTCCAGGCAGAAGGAACAGCCCTGCACGGAGGACCTTCTCCTGCTCCTTTCTTGCCCTCCGCCCAGCCCGGCGCGCCTGGAGCGCTGTCCGTGGCAGATGCTCAGGAAACGCGAGGTGAGGGAGGCGGGGTCTAGAGTCTCAGAACCAGGTCCTGGTGCTCCTACTGCACTCGCTCCTGAGTCGCCTCCAGCCTCCTTTCTGGTGCAGCTGCAGGCCACTTCCCCTCCATATCAGCCTCTCCCTCAGCTTGCTCCTGAATCGGCCGGGCACCTTACTAAAACCAACACATTTTTCTCTCTCTAGCTGCCTGAAAAATAGCCTTCCTTCAATTTACTGTTTGTCGTGGTGCACCGCTCAGCCCAGTGTTGGTCACACCAGACACTCAGCTGGCGCCGGGGGCCCTGACCCAATCCCATGTGTGCGGACTGGACCAGAGATGGGGGGGTTGGGGCTGCAGTCCCCTATTGGGTCTATCTCCTGCTGTCCTTAGAATCTGGGGTCCTGTGTTGTCCCAGCTCATTGGGAGGCCTGACACTTCCCTCATCGCCGTCTACCTGCTTCTTTTGGCGGGGAGGGGTGGGGGTTGTACATGGGGCTGGGAATCAAGCCCAGGTCTCCCACATAGAAGGCGAGCATTCTACCACTGAACCACCCATGCACCCAATCTAACTAATTTCACAATAATAAAAATCCTTTATGATATATTTATATAGTAAAAAAGCAGAAGGTGAAACTAAACTGTTTGTACAATATGTCCCCAGTTGCAGTGAATAAAGAAGTACTTGCAAAGTCCCCTTAGGTACTGGGAAGAAAGGAGGAAATATTCACCTTCCCCATTTGAAAAATTTCTGATATTCTTGCAAGCAGTGGGGACAACCAAAACAATAGGCTGAGCCTTCAATCTGGGGGTTCACCCCTATGGAACTTATTCCTGCAAAGGATAGGCTAAGCCTTCTTAAAATTATGCCTAAGACTTACCCTCAGAGAACCTCTTTTGGTGTTCAGATGTGGCCTTTCTCTCAGCCAACTCAGCAGGTGAAGTCACTGACCTCCCCCCCTACATTGGACATGACTCCCAAGGGTGTAAATATCCCTGGCAATGTGGGACAGAATTCCTGGGATGAGAAGGGACCTGGCATCAAGGGATTGAGAAAGCCTTCTTGACCAAAAGGGGGAAGAAAGAAATGAGACAAAATAAAGTGTCAGTGGCTGAGAGATTTCAAACGAAGTCAAGAGGTTATTCTTATGCATTATATAGATATCCCTTTTTAGTTTATGGTGCATATAAGGTCGCTAGAGGGAAGTACCTGAAACTATAGAGCTGTGCTCCAGTAGCTTTGTTTCTTGAAGATCATTGTATAATCACATAGCATGTATAATGTGACTGTATGATTGTGAAAACCTTGTGCCTGATGCTCCTTTTATCTAGGGTATGGATAGATGAGAAAAAAAATATGGATTAAAAAAAAATAATAAGGGGCGGGCCATGGTGGCTCAGCAGGCAAGAATGCTTGCCTGCCATGCCAAAGGACCTGGGTTTGATTCCCGGTGCCTGCCCATGTAAAAAAATAAAAATAAAAATAAAAAAATAATAGGGGAACAAAGGTTAAAATAAATTGGATAGATGGAAATACTAGTGGTCAATAAGAGGAAAGGGTAAGGGGCATGGTATGTATGAGTTTTTTCTTTTTTCTTTATTTCTTTTTCTGGAGTGATGCAAATGTTCTAAAAATGATCATGGTGATGAATACACAACTATGTTATGATATTAGATTGTACACTAGATTGTACACCATGTGTGGACTATATGTGTGTGAAGATTTGTCAATAAAAATATTTTTTTAATGTCCCCAATTTCCTAAAAGAATTCTATATGCCTAGAAACCATATGGAAGATATATACCAAAACATTAATAGTTTTCTCTCGGGTGGTGGTGTTGACTTTTTTGTAAATGTAATTTGTGCTTTCCATTTGCTTATATAGTTGTAATAAAAGGCCATTTTCAGAAGTGCATTATGAACTATTGCGCTTAGAATGCATGAAAGCAATGAAATTGTAGAAATTCTTTTAAGTGGTTATCCAGGTGGGTTCTCTGTTTTTAAAAAAGTTTGACACTTGCAAATGCAAATTTTATTACTATGACAAGAGGTCTTCTCTGCACTGCTTCCTAAAATTTCAATCAGGGGTAACTATTTTAGGACCCCAGTTCCTGCACAAATCCAGACATCTTGCAACAAAACTGCTGTGGCTAGAAGCTCCTCACTACACTTCCCATCACCTGTCACCCCTGGTACTGCAAAGACTCGAATTCCAGCCTTTCAGATGATGCAGCCAAGCTTATCCTCTGTTACAAAGATGTCCTTCACCCTCATTTCCCACTCCTGAGCAGCTGGCTGCACCAAAAGGTACAAGAGGGGATGCCTTCCAAGTGAGGTGGGGCAAATGCACCCACAGGCCCTGAGGAGGGCACCCGTGGGGTCCGAGGACTTACTCTACCCAAGTTGGCCCTTTAACCTGACTGCAGTTGGTAAAATGGGTGAACAGGTCCCCACACATGGGATTTGGCACTCACTTGCCATGAGACCCTGGGACAGTCTGATCCACACTGGGCCTCAGTTTCCCCTCATGTACACGGGGATAATAACCGAGCTTAGGTTCCCACGCAGACTGATGCTGTGTTCCCCAATGGGATAAGGTGGCCCCAGTGACAGGAGGTGGGGCAGCCTCCACAAAGTCCCGTAGCCCTGTGCCTGCTAAATGCCCTCCGAGTTAGGGCTCCGCCTTTGCACCTCTGACAATCTCACTTGTACAAAATGTCACCTAACAAAATCCACATTTTCTAAGAGCATGGCACTGTAGGAGGGGTATAAGCAGGCCTGGGCTGTTGGATTCCATACACACTCCTTCCTCTTTCTCTCATGTAGCAGTGAGACCTGGGGATGAAAATGAGCAAGGCTCTCCTCTGGCCTGCGGCCTATGGTGCCTGACACTTGGAAGTGTCCATAGTTCAAAAAATGTATTATTATTGTTTTGTTCGTATTGCTGTTTTTTTTTAACATGCTCTGTTCCGGACATGGTGTGTCCACCCCGGGAAGCAGGCCCCTTCCCCATGTTTGGCCCACCTCGCTATGGCTTGGGATTAGGAGTGCCTGTTCATTCCAGTGTTTTGTGGCCTGGTTTGTCTTCTGAGGGGAGAGATGCTCTCAAGGTAATGAAAAAAACAAGGCCCCTGTGGTCAAAATCGCCTTTGAGAATTCTTCAGGAAGTGCCTTACTGGTGGTGCCCTTTGGTAGGCGCAGCTCCAGGCACCTCCCCCATGCTGGGCAGACCATGGCCTCTCCGTGTGGAGGCGGTGAAGTGTCACTGGTACTTGGTGACTGGGGTGTGCAGCAAGTGAGTGTCTTTCCACACTAGAGTCATACTCCACGGGGAAGGATGCTCCCGCTCTGAGAAGCCACAGGCCTGTTTTCCTCACACCTTCGCTCAGGACCATATGCTCAGAACTGCCTGCACTGCGTATCATGCCACGTCTCTGTGCCTCTCTGTCTGTCTGTCTTCCTGAGCATGAACAATTGAGTTTGTGAGGTTCAATGCCTGCATGATACACCTTGAGGCCTTCACAGACTTCCGTGACTGGTCAAGAGCTCAACTCTTGAGTTTCCTGACCAAATACCACGTCGGTCTCATTCTTTATTTGCACCCTATTTCAGGATTGCTAACATTTATATTCACAGAGAAGCCAGTGACTCTTGTCCTCGAAGGCCGATGCTTGCCACAGTGAACCTACTTCAAAATGATAGCTTTTTCCCTAAATGTAGGCAGTGTTAAAAGAGAGGGGCAGACATACTGTACGATTCCATTTGTATGAAATGTCCATCCAGGCAAATCCATAGAGACAGAAAGTAGATAGTGGTTGCCAGGGGCAGTGGTGGGGTGGGGTGGGGGAGCAGGGAGAGGGGAATGGGGACTGCTAATGAATATGAGGTGTCATTTTGGGGTAATGAAAATATTCTGGAATAAGAGAGTGGTGATGTTTGTACAACTTGTGAATATGCTAAAAACCAAGGAATTGTACATGTTAAAAGGGTGAATTTTATGGTAGGTGAATTATACATCAATTTTTAAATGTTTTAATGGAAAGGGAAGAGAATACTTCTATAAGAAGGAAAATTCAGACAGTCTTAGGATAAATAATAAATGATGAAGGAAAAAAAAAAAAAGAGGGAGGATAGCTCCGCCAAATGTGGGAGGTACAATGCCCTTTCATTTCAGAGGGACTCAAAACCAGCCCATGGTCTTTAAGCATACTTGCCTTAAAGAACTAAGCCTGCAAAAAAAAACCCCCACAAAACTGCCATTTTTCTCCTTTCTTCAATTGATATGACACCCTATCTTTTTTGTCCTCTCATTTCAGACAAGGTCAGACTGTGTTGAAATCTGAACTCTAATTATAAGAGACCATAAGAATCTGGAGAGCAACTGGGAGCGATGGGGGAACAGTCAGGGAGCACAAGGAAGAGTTGAATAAACTGGGTCATCGTGTGAGGCAGGGAAGATAGTGGAGAGCAGCATGACTCCTGATTCCATTCCTACTTCTAGAAACTCTACAGGGATTAGCAGGAAAATGGGCACCATCCTGAGCAGCTTCATGATAAATTCCAATCCTAAGTGAGACAGACTGAGACCAGCAGTTCTTCAAGAAGTCAAGGGGCCACAGTGAGATACCCCTTCACACCCAGTAAGATGACTTTTATCAAAGCAACAGAAAATAACAAATGTTGGAGAGGTTGTGGAGAAAGTTGCACCCTTGTGCCTTGCTGGTGGAAAGATAAAATGGTACTGATACTGTGGAAATCAGTTTGGCTGTTCCTCAAGAAGTTAAACATAGAATTACAATATTCCACCTGTTCTAGTTTGCTAGCAGCTGGAATGCAATATAACAGAAATGGAATGGCTTTTAAAAGGGGGAATTTAATAAGTTGCAAGTTTACAGTTCTAAGGCCGAGATAATGTCTCAATTAAAACAAGTCTATAGAAATGTCCAATCAAAGACATCCAGGGAAAGATACCTTGGTTCAAGAAGGCCGATGAAGTTTAGGGTTTCTCTCTCATCCGAGAAGGCACATGGGGAACACAGTCACAGTTTCTCTGCTGGCTGGAAGGGCACATGGTGAGCATGGCGTCATCTGCTAGCTTTCTCTCCTGGCTTCCTGTTTCATGAAGCTCCCCAGGAGGCGTTTTACTTCTTCATCTCTAAAGGTCGCTGGCTTGTGGGCTCTTGTGGCTATGTTGTTCTTCTCTGGCTCTCTCTGAATCGCTCATTTTCCAAAATGCTTTCTCTTTTATAGGACTCCAATAAACCAATCTAGACCCACCCAAATGGGTGGAGACATGTCATCACCTAATCCAGTTTAACAACCACTCTTGATTAAATCACATCTCCAGGGAGATGATCTGATTATTACAGTTTCAAACATGCAGTATTGAATAGGGATTATTCCGCCTTTAAGAAATGGGATTTTGATTAAAACATGGCTTTTCTAGGGGACATACATCCTTTCAAACCAGCACACCATCCCGAAGGGAATACCTTATAAACTGAGTGAAAGTCAGACAAAAAGAAGCCACAAGGAGTAGCCAGAAGCTGGAAATCAATAGAACCCAGAAGAGAAAGGAGAAGATGCCGCCATGTTCATTGCCATGAGACAGAAAGGCCAAGAAAGCCAAAGACTGCTGCCAGCCAGAGGTTACTCACCCCAGGAGGAAGCAGCCTTCCAGCCTTTGAAATCATGAGCAATTAAATTCCCATTTTTCTGTCAACCCATTGCAAGGTATTTGGTTTAGCAGATGGGAAACTAAAAAACATGTATACACCATGCACCTTAATACACACATGTACATTTCCTAAGAACAAGGATATTCACTTATGTAATTTATGTATCAAGTTTGAGAAATTTAACAATGATATAAAGTTTATAGTCTACATTCCAATTTTTTTTTGATTGTCCTAATAATATCTTTTTGGACCTTTTCTCCTCCATTATTAGATCCATCAGGATCATGTATTGCATTGTCATTGTCTCTTTAGTCTCTTTTTCTTTAAGTTGTGTAAACACGTATGCAACATCAACTTTCCCATCTCAATCATACAAGCGTACAATTCAGTGGGATTTATCACATTGACAGTGTTGCAGTCCCCTCACCATCATCCGTTGCCAGAACTTTCCTATCATCCCAAACAGAAACCGTGCACTTATTAGGCATTAACTCCCTATTCTCCCTACCCTGCTAATTCCCAACCACCCCCACCGCCACCCTTGCTAACCCAAAATAGGTACTTTTAAAGGAGGAAGAAAATTAGGCTAGCCACAGGCTCCCCATACGGGAACATTCAATGCAAAAGGACAGAAAGTACCTTTAAAAATGTTTCAGAGGAAAAAGTGTGACCAATAATATTATATCCAGTCAAACTGACTCAGAAATAATAGGCAGACACTCTCAAACATGAAATAAGTCAGAGGCTTGAGTGGTCAAGAGCTCTTTTTTTAAAAGATATTTTATAAGGAAATCAAAATCTAGTCAAAGAGGAATTTAAATAAATTAATTTATTTTGGAGTGAAAAAGCCACATAGAGGGCTAAATGGTGGACACTGAATCCATTTAAATAGACATCCAAGACTAAAGGGAAAAACAATATAAGCAAAAACTGGGAGATAGGGAGAAGAGAGAAGAAAGGCAATGTAACAGTATTCATCACTTCATCTCTTATAACTCGGAGTAAACCAATTCTGTCTAAAATTGAAACATCTGATTTCAAATGTGATTCTTTAAAAACTGCAATGAATTCAACCTCTAATGGTTTTCATAATCTCCTTTTATGGCAGGAAGCTTAGAAGGCTATTTAAGGAACTACTATCTCTGGTTGTGAAGAAACATTTATCTTAAGCTCAGAAATTTCTTCAATTTCACTTCTATAAATTAAATTTAATTTAATTTAAATTAGCATATGTGGTAGGTTGCATTATTTTTCTTAATTCTTCAACTGTTCCTGCATCCATACCTGGTAACATTTCAGTTCTTTTCACTGGAGATGGAGATTATCTCCCCACTTTATGAATGTTTGGGTTGGTCATGTGTATCAGTCAGGATTCAACTGGAGAAGCAGATCCACTATGAATGGCAGGGGTAGGCAAGCATTTTCAAGGGCCAATAATAAATATTTTAGTATATCTAAATAAATAATATTTTATTATTTATTATTTAGTAATATAAATAATAAATATTTATTTACAGTCTCTGTTATACCTACTCAACTTTGCCTTAAAGCAACTATAGTTAATATGTAAATGATGTATATGGCTTATGTTCCAACAAAACTTTCTTCATAAAAACAGGCAGCAGTCTGGTTTAGACCCAGGAGCCATAGTTCGCCAACCCCTGAGTTAATAGGTAAGGGATTTATTATAGGAGCTAGACTTTACATTTGGGGAAGTGAAAGTCCAGGAGGGAAGTTGGAAGATCATAAATCAAGTCACCAATCAGTCAAGCTGAAAGCCATTCTCCAAGCCCATGGATGGTAGTTTGGGAGAAGCACTGTAGGCAGAGAAGCAAATCCATAACCAGAGTAAGTGTCTATTCCAAAAGCATTGTCCTTTCCCTGGTGGAAGTGGTCCAATATAATCTACCTACTACTAGGGATTTAGCTGATCTCCAACTCTGGATATGATGCTATATCAAGTGTTCAGTGTTGGTCTCTGCTGTTGGAAGACTGAACACTCAGCAGTGACTATCGCCAGATCAGTTTCTGTAGGTGGAAGTCCATGTTGCTGAGACCATTTAATCCCACCATTGTTGAAGACCGGAATGGCCAGAGAAGGAGGCTGACTGACATCCCCAGAATGCATCATTCTGTCCACTTGATTATATAATCCCCTTCTACTGAGATCACACTTTCATTACCATTCAGTGAAATCTATCAATATACCTGTTCTCCAAACCTCTGTGCCTTGAATTTTCCAATTGTGTTTCTTCCAAGTCACTGACCATTAATCCAAACCACTAGCCACAGTCCATGAATTGATATAGACCCATACCTATCCCATATCTCTTTCCAGGCAAAATGAACAAACAGGTGAATTGGTAAAATTCTGCCCACTGGGAATATTTTCCTGCACTACTGTCCAATAGGTCTAGCCACCATGGGATTGTAAGGCCGTAGCTGTCCACTTTTGGATGATGTCTGCATATTGTGGTTTGTCTGCTTCAGTCAACTGACATTTGTCTACTTCTGTAAACTGGTCATAGGGTAATCCCAATGAAACCATAAGAACAGGCTGAGAGACAGAAAGCATTGTAGCAGGAATAGAGGTCATGGGAAACTAAGCCACTTCCTTTACAATTTACTTATGGCTTCATGTCTTACTTGAACTCAAGTTCTTATGCTGCTTCCACTTAATGATGGAGGGCTGCTGTGCATGTCCAATTTATGGCTTGCTGAATCAAACAACCAGTTAATGACTGTCAGCTCATATTGCATGGTGACTTGCTAACTCGGTGGCCCAAGGTTAAGTATTCCAACTCTACTAAGCCTAGTAGCAAGGAAAAGTTGTTTCTCAGAAGAACAGTAGTTATTCACAGAGGATGACAAAGCTTTGCTCTAAAATCCTAAGGATATGTGCTATGATTCACCTAAGGGACCTGACAAGGCTGCATTCAGCATTCTTATTTGCCACTGACTCCTCAAGCACCATGAATCTGTTGGGTCATATGGGTCAAGTGACAGAGCACTTTGCATGGCAGTCTGGACCCCCTGCAGGGTCTTGTTCCAGATCCCATTCAATCTGATCAGCTTTTCAGATCACTGGGTAAATGGATTGGAGTAGCATGCCAAATGAACTATCCGTTTCCTTAAACATCCAAAGAGGCCCTCTAGGTATTATGCCTTTTAATGGAGGAGGGTTCAGATGCAGCAATTTGTCTTTCATCTTGGAAGGGATATCTTGACATGCCCCAGACTGCTGAGCCCCTAGAATATTCACCAAACTGCTAGGCCCCTGAATTTTTGTGGGGCTTATTTACTATCCTCTGGCACACAAGTATCTTACCAATGTGTATAGAGTAGTTTCTACTTCCTGCTCTCCAGGTCCAGTTAGTATTATATCATCAACATAATGGACCAGCATGATGTCCTGTGGATGGAAAGGTATAGTCATTTGGGGAAGTCTAGGAAGAAAATTAACTGCATAAAGTTTTGGAAATGTACCAAGGTCCTCCCTCAAGGGGACACAGCCTGACCTTCATTCAAGGGACTCTGAATCTATTAACTGGCTCAAGTCTAGGAACTGAATGAGAAATTGTAACTCTGTTTTGGCAATTCAAGTCAGAATTCCATCACTAGACCTTCAATTTTCCCACTTATACAGATTAAGTTAGACTTCAGTGGAATACCCATCTATTTAGTTTTAAGGATACCATGAGAACTAGCCAACACTACAGATCTCTGCAAATCAGGCTATTCTCTTTACTGCTTTGACTCCATATGATAACCATACCCACTTTGTCATTAGTGATTAAATGCCACCCATTGAATTAAGGAGTCCAGGTCAATGGAAGCAGTTTCCATATGTATTCCCAGCCTACACAGAAGAACCACCACCAAGCTTTATAAGGATGCTGTGACTTACCTTGAACTTATTTTTCACAGCCTTGGTGAAAGGCATGTCCTATGGACCTTCCTGGGGAACATAAAGAGAGGGTCTCTATACAAGGAAGGAGTATATAAGACCCCTATTCAGTGTCTTACATGAAATTCCTATCTCTTAAGTCATTGGATACCTTCCTCTACAGTATTTCAAAGAAGATCTGGCATTTCTACTTCATTTAGTGGATTCATATTTTAATCAAACATAAGTTCTTAGAGCCTCTCCTAGTCCCTTGGACTAACACATTGAATTCGAATTCTCTGTGTAGATTTCCTATCAATAAGTTAAGCCCGATCCAACTTCATATTCCTTTTACCTTGATCCCATACCCTTAAAATTCTTTCCCATACTCATTCCCCAGATTTCTGTCAATATAAATTAGAAAAATCATGAATTATTTTAATGGATTTGCATTGCACCTTCTGATAGGTCATATTTTGTACCTCACCTAACATCCAAATCAATAGGCAAGTCCTTGATCTTGAGGTTTACTCTTGTGACGCTTATGTAGGTAGCAGAGAAGCTTAGTTTACCTATAGTCATGCCTAAGAGTTACTTCTGGAGGACCTCTTTTGGTGTTCAAATGTGGCCTCATTCCTTTAAGCCCAACTCTGTGAGTGAAATCATTGCCCTCCTCCCTAGGAGGGACTTGACATCCAGGGGTGAAAGTCTCCCTGGCAATGTGGGATATGACTCCCAGGGATGAATCCAGCCCTGGCATTGTGGGATCAACAATTCCATCCTGACCCAAAGGGGGAAAAGAAGTAACTAGTAAAGTATCAGTGGCTGAGAGAGTTCAAATGGAGTCAAGAGGCTACCCTGGAGATCACTCTAATGCAAACTTCAGTTAGACACTGCTACCTATCATAACTTGCCAAACCCCAACCAAAACCAACAAGCCAATCCTAAAGAATACCTAGGGCAATATATAAGATTCTACAAAGATTCCATGCACTAGGGTAACTTTCAGAAAACTACAACCTCCAGATGGGTTCCTGGACCAGATAAATCCTGAAACTCAGAGGAGCCAGAGTCTCTAGAAACTCAATTAATTCCATCTTCCTATTCCATATTATTGACAGCCCCTTCCAACATGTTAGAATGGCCATAGCCCAAATACCCCTAAAGAGTGAGATAGAGAGATTAAAGGTGATAGTGGAATTATATAGAGAAAATTGGGTTTAATAAACGAATATGGTTGCGAATCATTAAACTGATATTTCTTTTAGTCTCCAGTATCTTAGAGCAGCTAGAAGTAAAAACCTAAAACTAACGACAACAAAAAACAAAAACAAAAACCTAAAATTGTAAAACTCTGAAATCTGTTCTACAACTAACTGTTGGGCTGTGCTTTGAAATTTATTGCTTTTTTGTACGTATGTTATTCTTCACAAAAATAAAAGAAGGAAATATCGATTGTGATGGTAAAAAAATATTTATTCCTTCTAGCCTCCTATGTGCTGGAGCAGTGGAGATGATGGTACGGTAGACCATGACAAACTCTGGGATCTGTCCTGTAACTACTTGTTGAAGAGTGCCCTGAAAATGATTGCTTCTTTATTTCTTTGCTTTGCACATGTCATATTACACAATTTAAATAGTTGAAAAAAAATCATCTGTGGAGGTGCTGTGAGCAGGCCAGCTTCACAGCCCACATGAAAGGATGGGGGGGATGGGGAACCGCTGCTCTGTTGGTGGATAATGTATTAGTTACCATCCTGGCTTATGGGCTCCTTCACTACATGGACACAAGGTTTTCTCAACAGACTCCCAATCTCTCTAAGAAAAAGATCCTGAAGTACCAGTTTCTAGGTTCTCTTTAGAAATGGAGAGTTCCATGCTTTAGAAATGGAGAATCTGTATGACATTCAAGCTTGAAAAGCACTGGCCTATACCCCTCATTTATGTGTGTCTGTGTGGGTTACTGAAGTAGAACACACATACAGAAAACTGCTATATCATCAGAGTGTAGCTTGACGAGTCATCATCAAAGTGAATGCACAGTGAATACCAGCACCCAGATTAAGAAACAGAAGGCTACCAGCATCCCAGAAGAGCCCTTTCCCCATCACCCCCCATACCCCATCACCAATATTCTGACCTCTAACAGTACAGGTTAATTTGGCCAGTTTTTTCCCTCATATGATGGAATCATATTGTATATACTCTTTTGGATCTGGCTACTTTTGCTCCAAATTATGTTTGGGAAGCTCTAAATTCCTTACTGGGAATGCCAAAATCCATTGTGTATTTACACATTATGTACTGTCTCCAGCTTCCGGTGTCTTCCATCTCCAGTAATGTTAAATAAAACCCATTTATTCAAATCAACAGCTATCGAACACGTAGACTGTGACAGGGGCTGAGCCCTAAAATGTATTGCCAAATTGAGAGTTCTGTTTCAGGGCAACATCCTGCCTAAATCTTTTTCAGGGATGTGGAAAAATCACAACGGTATGTGAATTCAGTCTTTGAAAGGAATTTATTATCTGCCCTAAAAAACACCCCAAACTGCAGCTTCAACCACAGCTACAAAGCAGCAGCAGGGCACCCGCTTATACCTTTTGAACACATAATAAAATCTAGGTCCAGTAAGTTTTTGGCTCAATTATACTTTTTCTACTTTTTCAAATATTACTTGGTTAAATATTGGAACTTTCCTGGCTAAAAGTTAGAATGCTCTCAAAAATACTTGGCACCTGTGCTTCTCTTGAGTCTTCAGAAATGATCTGCAGATACTCACCACTGATTCCTTCTTGGATGTTTGTGGCACTTAAATCCTCTATTCTAATTAGTTCTCCTTAAGCATTGCTATGAGACCAATGGTAGGTCATCTTTTTTCTGGGCCTTGGTTTTCTTATCTTAAAATAGGAGAAAATGTACTATATTCGAGGGTTTTTAGCCTGGAATCCACGAGTCCTCTAGGAAATCCATCAAGATTGGGTATGTGTGTTTTTCTAGGGAAGGGGTCTAGGGTACAACAGCCCCCTGAAAATTAAGTGGCATTGTGTTAGACCATCCCCTAGGACCTTTCCAGCTCTAACAATCTGCAATTGTGTGACTACTTGTGTCAATAGGAGGGCTTAACTTTCACTAAGTGTCTGGTTCCAACTAAACCTCAGAAATAAAGACAAGATGATTCACCTTGCCTTTTTGCTTCCGTAAATTTTTCTGCCCTATCAGAAAGGTAATCATAAAATTGCAGTGCCTCTCAATAACGCCCCGCTCTGGTGTCTGCAGGTGAGATAACATCCAGGACCATTTCACTGAAAATAGCAGAGTCCCTTAAGTTTAATGTGATGCCAGCCCAAGTCCAGTTGTATTTAGCTGGATTATTTTTTAAATGATGTATCTATTGTAAGCCTTAGAACTTGTTTGCAGGTCTAGTTCTCATAACCAAATAAATATGAATATACCAATATATTTTGAATAGTTCAATGATACAATTTTTTTCTTCCTAGAGAAAGGGCTCTGTGGCTGCCTCAAGTGGATGAACGCACTCAGGTTTGCCTCATCATTTAGGGGTGCTAGCCTGTCACCTGAGCAAAGGAGTGAATCAGAATGCTTCCCTCCCTTCTAAAGTCAGAGCTCATTATTTATCATGCACTAATGTTCGGTTACACTTTCCCTCCATGCAGCTGACTCCCCTGGCAGCATCGAAGCAACTACAGGAGCCAGAAGTTTTCAGCACAAACTGCCTTGGTAAGAGGAGCCTTCTGGTACATAGGGCAAGACACGTTGGCCCCTTAAATGATGTCCCTAATATTTATATCGGTTTCACTGCCAATGAAAGAGGTGCTTGCTGGGCTCATCCTCTTCCTAAGAATATCCTTCTCTGTTCCTAGTTATCTAAAGAAGTAGAGCTCTGTGGTAGGCATTTGCTACTCATAGTGTGGTCTGCACCTGTGGGAGCTTGTTAGAAATGCAAATTTCGGCCCCACCCCAGACCTATGGAACCACAATCTGCATTTTAACCAGATTCCCGGGTGATTTCTCACCAAAAGGCACATTTAAAATTTGAGAAACACAGCCAAGGAATGACGCAAAGCCATCACAAGTAGTCAACCCCTGACTGCTATTATGTCTGTGATTTTTCAGCAAATCATTAACAATCCATAAATGTCAACTCCCATCCTTCTCCTTCTTACAACTCTGAGACCCACTAGAGAGGTTTATAGGAAGGGAGGAGAGGAGAAACAAACCCAGAAGAGAAACTTGGGGAAAAGAGAGAGAGGAAGTAACGAAGGAGGAAAAACAAAGAAAGAAGGAGCAAAGTGGGGGAATGGCCAGCCCCAGTCAGGGGCACTCAGAAGGTGCAGGGTCTCGCCGTTGTCCCATCCAAGCTGTACGCCTGAGCCCTCTGAGCTCCCCCTCGCAGTTTTCTCCATACTCACATGCTGCCTCATATATGTACTTAACTAATGGTTTTCAAAATGGACTCACTTTTATTTAAACATTAATTTTGAGAAGAAAGTTCAAATTTAGGGTTTTATGTGCTTATTATATTCTTTCTAATACACATTGGGATAGATACATGGCTATTAAGATTTTGCTAAATATTGTCCATAAACCCTCCAAATGCACCCTGGTGATGTGGGACATGTGCTCGAGAAGAATGATTGTGCAAGTGGTGCACGAAGGCCCCCTTAGAGCTGGGACAAATGTATGCAGTTGGTTATTTTTTCCTGATGTTTTAAACTACACTGCAGGACACATGGAGTGGTTATAGCATCATCCTGCATTCAGGCAGGATAAAGCAGCAGTTGACTGCAGATCAAACTCTTGGAAGATCATTCATCTATAACCCTACTGAATTCTAAGGGGTAGGGACTAAAGAGTAACAAGTAAATGTTCATTCAATACTCCAGGTAACTTAAGGTACATTAAGTTTACTAAGCCCCTTACTAGAGCTGCAACATAAAACCATAATCTGGGGTCAGGGCATGGATCAAAATGAGCGAGAAGCCCTCATCTGGAAGTTGCATGTCTGAAGGAGCCCAGTTCTATCTAATCTCCTGTAAGGTTTGTAAGAAGCTGGTCTTCACAGAGTTTTCAGCAATTTAGAGAATTTACTCTTTATCTTTTGAGAAAAGAGGGAGATGCAGAGCAAGCCAAAAGAGATTAGAACGTGAACACAGTGAGTGCTGCTTTTTTAAAGAAACGTGGGGAAACAAAAAATCCAATAGGAAATAAACAAGAGCCTGTTACTTTTTTAAAGGAAACATGGAGAAAACAAACAAACAAACAAAAACATCCAATGGAAAACAGAAAATAACCAAGAGGTCAGAACAAACATTAGAAAAGAAGGTAGCAATTATTGAAATGTGTGAGTCAGCAGCAGTTCTCGGGAATTTAACAGGTTCTTATACATAGGAAGGTGACAGCCTCTTTCTATCTCCACTGAGAACATGACATAAAAGAAATAGACTCAAATCGTAGCAAGAGGTAAAAGGAAGAACTTTGACTTGTTAGCACTATTAGTCACTGATCCAAACTAACAAAGGAAATAAAGGGCTCACCTCTGAAGATGTTTTTCAAATGGATAGCTTAAAAAAAAAATTTCATCCTGCCTCTGTTGTGGATTAGGTGTGGCCCCGACTGGAGATTAGATGTCAGTTGGCAGAGTCTATGATCTCTTTCAGTCCAACTATAAAAAAAACTCCAAGGGCTCCAGTCTTTTCTAGCAGTACAATTAACTACATTGCGTTAAATATTGCTTGTGATAAGTGGACCATCAGAGGAAGCTGAGTCTTTTCTGATATTCATGCCTCTGTGCTTTAAAGGAAGGAGGTCTCCTTACAAAGCTCTTTGTAAATAGACTTTTGGCAAATTGTCAACAAGATACTAATTGCACCGTAAGAGGAGGGAGAAACTTGTAATGTAAATAAATTCTGTGATAAGCTTTACCATAAAACTGAAGATCTTTAATAAATCCAGATTTCGAAAAGTGAGGTGGAAGAACTGGACCAAAGAAGAAGAATGAATGACTCTCACACCCAGGATAGAAATTTGGGGCAGTTGGTAAACACCCAGTGGGTGTAAAGCAGTTAGTACAGAGCCTCGCCCTTGGGAAGCGGGAGTGCATGGAACCCCTCAGAACACTGCTGTTCGCCGTGGTGGACACTGGCTGCTCTCTTAACCTCTCTGTGTAAAGGCCAGAGGTGACCACAGATCCATATTCCATTTAGGAATCATCACTTTCTTAAAGTCTCTGTTCAGGAACCCACAGTGGTTCAAATCTAAGCTCCCCAGATCTACATCCAAAATCCTCTCTCACCTACCCCGAACCCCCACCCTCTGCTCCCTCCACTTGGGTCAGGCCAGTTTTCTCTGCTCAGCAACTTCCTGCTCAGGCCTTTCCCACTCTTGTGAGAGAAATGGGCTGAAAACAAATGGGTTGAAAATTATTCCCATCGATGGGAGCTGAAATATAGGTTGAAGATAACTGTGGACAAAATGTGAATATATGAGCTCAAAATCCAGGGCCTCCTCTTCCTCCTCCAATGCCCTCCCTAAAATAATCAACAGGAAATGGCCCACACAGTTCATGAAATAGAAGGTGCTTGTACTTCCCCCATGAAACTCTCCAAGGGATCATCTGAAAATACATTGTGATTGCCATATATATGGTTTACTTGAATAATTTTATATATATTCTTAATACCGTTTAGCAAAGACGTCAAATTTTATTGCTTTTGGTCAAAAGCCAGAGTTAGATTACAGAACAAAGAGCAGCCCAATGTAATCTTGAGTTAGAGTCAGAACGAATAACATTTCAGAGGAACTTTCAAAGGACAAATTATTTCTGGGTCAAGTTAACTGTAGAGTCTAAAATAACTTCAGCAGCCAGTTAGAAAGATAAACTCCAAAAGTAATGTGCTGAAAACATATCTCACATGAATATCAGTTAGAACTAACTCCAAGAACTTTCTGGTGAAAAGCGTTGAAAGACTGGAAGAGCCCAAGTGTGTCAGTCATCAGTCAGGGCTGCCGAATGGGAAATGGATTACAGGAAAGGCATGTCTCAGTTTGGAAAAGATAAAGTTGTCCAGTGAGTGCTCCATTATGGTCCAATGTCTAGTCATGGGCATTGCCTATTGGACAGCTAGAGATTTGGCTGCAGAGATTTGTGCTGCCAAGAGGCTATCTTATTTGTGTGGTTATTCTGCCTCGTGTCCCAAAGACTTTCATTCTCTCCTACAGGTGTTCAGATACATTTAACACTCATCTCCACTTTGGCCACATAGATACACATGTGCAGAGTCCACCGTTCCAGCCCTCCACATAGCGCTCCCAAGCAGGTATATTTTGTATTTAATTACTGAACTGCTAATGCATTCACAGTGTTTTTTTTTTTAACCCTTGTCATGGAAATTTTTTTCTTTCACAAAAACAGAACAGTATAATGAACCTTACTATGCCTCTTCTCACCTCCCACTTCAATAATTATCAACATTGATAATTATTGAATATTTCATATAAATTTAATCATATATACACAGTAATTTGTGGCTGGCTTCTTTCACTTGGCATAATGTTTTCAAGGCTCATCGATGTTGTAGTACTTCATTCCTTTTTAAGGCTGAGTGATAATCTATTGTATGAATATAGCACATTTTTATTATCCATTTATCGGTTGATGGACACTGTGGTAGTTAGATTCAGGCGTCAACTTGGCTAGGTGAAGGTACCTAGTTCTATTGCTGTGGACATGAGCCAACGGCATGTGAACCTCATCTGTTGCTAATTATATCTGCAGCCAGCTAGGAGGCGTGCCTGCTGCAATGAATGATGTTTGATTTAATTGGCTGGTGCTTAAATGAGAGCATGCAATCGTAGCACAGCAAAAGCAGTTCAGTATACCTCATCTCAGCACTCGCAGCTCAGCCCAGGCCTTTGGAGATGCAGAAAGGAATCACCCGGGGAAAGTTGTTGGAACCCAGAGGCCTGGAGAGAAGGTCAGCAGAGACCATCCTGTGCCTTCCCACGTAAGAACCTCAGTTGAAAGTTAGCTGCCTTTCCTCTGAAGAACTAACAAAATAAATACCCTTTTATTAAAAGCTAATCCATCTCTGGTGTGTTGCATTCCTGCAGCTAGCAAACTAGAACAGACACAAAGGTTTTTCCATTTTGGGGCTATTATGGATAATGTTGCTATGAATATTTATGTACAAATTTTTGCATGAACATATGCTTTTAATTCTTTGGGGGCTATCCCTAGGAGTGGAATTGCTAGGTCACATGGTAACTATGTGTAACAATTTGAGGAAATAAACGTTTTCCAAGTTGACAGCACAATTTTACATTCTCACCAGCACTGGATGAGGCTCCAATTTCTCATCCTTTTAAACCTGTTTTTATTCTAGCCATCCTAGTGGGTATGAAGCAGTATCTAACTATGGTTTTGATTTGATTTCCCTGGCCTAGGCTAGAAATAGTCCAAACTAGAAGAGAGGGGTATTTGAATGGGTGGTAACATGGACGTTCAATTGTTTGACAGTGATGGCAGGAAAGAGGGTATGAGACCATCAGACCAGCACTAAATGTATTAGAGGTTCCCTGAAGTCAGTAGATGGATGTGGCAATAAGTGGCATAATCAGAATTCAGGCCTCCAAGGGGAGATGCTGTTAAATAATGTTTAACAATTTGTTTCCAATACAAAACTCTAAGTCCCCAGGGGCAGGAACTATGCCTTCTTTTTGAGACCTAGATTAGAAGGTACTCCAAAAGTATTTTTGGAATGAATGGAAGCATTGCTGGGCAGCAAGGACTAAACCATTTCCTGTTCCTGCCCTGAAGTCAGGAAGCTGGCAAGAAAAGGAAGCAATGTGATGGAAAGAGGCATGGTTGATGCCCCAGGAATGGGTTTGGTAAGGTAGTAGAGAGCCAGATGAGTTGAGTCATGAGGTATTGCAGAGGAGGGAGCCTGCTCCTAGGATTTAGTATAAATTCCAGATTATATACACACAACCCTAGGGAAGAGTATGTGGCTAATTCAGTGAAACCCATTCACACTTCAATAAAAAGCTCAGAGCACACACAGGTCTTTCTGATGGAGGATAGGTTTTATCTCTTCCTTGAAAGAGGTTTACTGAAAAAAGAGTAGTGTAATAGAAATCAAACACAGATCAGGAGTCTAATCCCCCCTGTGCTAACCAAGTGTATGCCCTTTTTAATAAATGCTGAATGACGAGCTTGCTGTGCCTCAGTGTCCTCACTTTACAAAAGGGCTACTTCTTTGTCCTGCCCATTTCATGGGATTGCTCTGATGATAAAAATGAAAGCTATTTCAAAACATTTTCTCATTTAAGTGCTACGAATTATCCCATTACAATGAATTTTAGATAACTATCCCTTGTGCTTTAAAATGCCTTATTGAAATAAGTAGGTCATCTACAGGGGGTGGGGGGGTGGAATTTTGTGTGATCGGCACACCTGGTAGTATTTATCACAAGTTTGACTCCCATACAAAGTGAAGTATTATTCACACCCAACTTCCTCCTGTTTTCTGTCCTCATCCAGAGTATAATCTTCAAAGCACCATTTCTTCATTTTGGTCTTGCTCTTTTGGGAAGTAAATATATTTGGATGTTTGTTACTAAAGCTGCACTCTCCCTAGAGAATGTGTGCTGTTCAGCAGCAAAGATGGTAGAATCTAAAGCAACAAATAATAATTCTAACCTAGGCAGTGCTATGTCTTGTAGACAAGTTGCTAAACTGACCTGTGTCTTGATTTCTATAAAGTTATCTGGGAAAGATTCTGGTAAGAATCTTCCATGTAGAACTGGAAGGCAGATATCTCCCTTGGTGAGGGAGGAATGGGGTCACTTCAGAGTTGTAACTTGAGTGGATCCAAGAAAATACATTTTGAAAAAGTGGCAAAAGAAGTAAAATTACTTGCTACAAAGGTAAAATGGGACATGCAGTGAGAGCTGTGCATTGATAAGAGAATTCGAGAACTTAGTAAAAGGACACCATGAAATCTGTCGCCTGTTTCTGGTTGACCAGACGAAGAATGGTTCATTTTAAAAGGAAGATGGTATTAGGGTAATTCTTAAGTTGGTGATTCTATTGCAGGTCAAAGGGAGACAAACCTGGTGAGCCTTGGGCCTGGAAACACACGAGGGGGTTACGGTTGAGGACAATGGGATGTGCTATTGAGCAAGATATGGAGGCACCTGGTTGAAAAGTATCCTGAGAAAACAAAAGTCCAACAGCTATGGCTTTCTAAATAAATATAATTCTTACTGAGTAAGAAAAGAGAGAAAAAATAAAGAGAAAAGAAAGGGACAAAGAAAGAAAACAGAACGTCAATTCAAATTAAGAGGGGCAGAATGTAACAAGGCGGGGGGGTGGTATTGTAGAGGTCAACTTAGTAGCACTGTTCAGCTCAGGGGAAGTAAATAGGACCCAAATTTAGAGAGGCCCCTGAAATTACCCTTATCTTCCAGTAATCAGGATTCCCCTTCTTTTCCAAATATACCTAGGGCTTAGTACACTAGGCAGTGGGAAGCCCTTCAAAAGCCACTAGGGATTACAGACCCAGAACAGGCATCCTCTCCTCACTGGCACCACCTCCTCTAACCCAGCAGCAACGTCAGCAGCACAGTGAGCCTGGGGAAGGCCCAGAATTTAAGTCACTGGAGGAAGCTGCAGGGAGGCCTGACTCACCCTGTCCTCAGTCACTCTGATCACGGGTGGGCAGGCCAGCGGATGATGAATCACTGAGAGCTGTGAATTCTATTCTGAGCTCTGCCAAGGACACGGATGCTCTTGTTGGCACCCTGGCATCTTTAGCAGCTTCTTTCCTTCCTGGTCTGGCTGCCAGGATACAAATGCTGACAGGAACTGGGTAGTTGAGGGTTATTTTTTTTAGCCCAAGACAGAAACCATCTAACCCTTTCTGTTGTTTCTTCTTTCCTTCTGAGTTCTTGGAAATCACTGATAGGAAACTGGAACTGAGACAAACTTCTTCCAAGCCTGGTGGAGGTAGCCTAGT